>NC_091763.1:112145602-112485986 GCF_029378745.1 Bos indicus
GGACTAATTCTCCAGACTTTCTCTGGAGCTGTCAACTTGGAACTTTTCTCCACGACTCTTCTGGATTGAATGTTCAGTTCAGTTCAGTCACTCAGTTGTGTCTGACTTTTTGCAACCCCATGGACTGCAGCACACCAGGCCTCCCTGTCCATCACCAGCTCCTGGAGTTGACTCAAACTCATGTCCATTGAGTTGGTGATGCCTGGATTGAATGTACTGTTTCCTAAAACCCATGTTATTCTTTCTCATTTTGAGAAACTGTCACTTTCTCATTTTGTGGACCACGCCCACAAATACCTAAGAAAAGGTGCTTAGTGCTTGAAAAGTCAGGATGTTGAGTTTTCAGTTATTTAAAGGTATTTTATTCTTCTCTTACCTTTGATAATTCAGATTAGAATTGCAATTAGTTCCCTTTAGAAATTTGATGACCTTGTTCCCTTGCTTACAGCATCTGTGGCTGTTAATAAGATCCCAAATGCTGGTGTGATTCCTCTTCACTTATAGATTATCCTTGTTATCTTCTGTTTTTTCTCTGAAACTTTTTGGCATCTTTTCTTTATACTCAATGCCCTGAATAGCTTGAGGAGGGTTTTTGACATTAACTTTTCTTGGATCGTTCACTTAGAACCTTCCTGCTCTCCTTTAATTCTGTGAAATATGGTCTTGTATTGGTGATATTGTCTAATCCTCTGTTAACTCTCCTGCCTCTAGCCTGAATTCCTGTCTGTCAGGAATCTAGCTCCTGGACTGATTCTATGTAAATTTTTTTCTTTCCTTCATTAAAAAAAAAAAAAAACACTCATTATCTTTTGTTCTACACACAAGAGAATTCCTAGAGTACATTTTCTATTTAACTAGATTATCAGGATCTTGGCAGGAAACAAATGACATGTGCAAAAGAGAGACTGAAGAAACAGTGATGAAGGAACTTTACAGAGGAGTTGCTGCTGCTAAGTTGCTTCAGTTGTGTCCAACTCTGTGCGACCCCGTAGACGGCAGCCCACCAGGCTCCCCATCCCTGGGATTCTCCAGGCAAGAACACTGGAGTGGGTTGCCATTTCCTTCTCCAATGCAGGAAAGTGAAAAGTGAAAGTGAAGTCCCTCAGTCGTGTCCGACTCTCAGTGACTCCATGGACTGCAGCCCACCAGGCTCTTCTATCCATAAGAGTCTCCAGAGGAGTGGTCAGTATTAAAAAACCAACGGAGACCTGCCGTAGACCAGCAGCAGCTCAAGGCACCTCTGACCCGGAGCCTGGGGGTGGTGAGAGGCAGAAGAGAGGACACTGGTATCGGACTTCCAGTCGCCGTGAAAGAGGGGCGGTCTGACGGGAGCTGTGGCCACAGGAAGAGAAGCAGCCCTTCCAGAACCAGAACTCAGCAGAGGAGGGGCTGAGGCAGGAGGTAGGGAGTCGCTCTCCTTGATGGTTTAGCTGCTAGGTCGTGTCTGACCCTTGTGACCCCATGAACCGTAACCCGCCAGGCTCCTCTGTCCATGGGATTCTCCAGGCAAGAATACTGGAGCAGGTTGCCATTTCCTTCTTCAGGGGGTCTTCCCGACCAGGGTCGAACCCGAGTCCCCTGCACTCGATCTCCTTATTCCAATAATTATTTTCTATAAAGTCACCACAAACACTAAGTCGTGAATACCGAACCATCGCCCCTAGGAAAAATACCAGGTGAGGTTTCTGGAAGCCTCTGGCTGCTGTATGTCAACATACCATACAGAACCTTGCTTCTTGTGTGTTTCTATTTAAGGACCTCTTATTTCCTGTATGGGGCTTCCCAGTGGCTCAGACGGTAAAGCGTCTACCCACAATGTGGGAGACCTGGGTTCAATCCCTGCGTCGGGAAGATCCCCTGGAGAAGGAAATGGCAACCGCTCCAGTATTCTTGCCTGGAAAATCCCATGGATGGAGGAGCCTGGGAGGAGCCTGGTAGGCTACAGTTCACAGGGTCGCAAAGAGTCGGGCTCGACTGAGCGACTTCACTTTCTTTTCTTGATTTCCTATATATTGGTCATTAACATTGAACTCAAAGCCAGCAGCCCTGTAACTCATGCCTGAACAAAGCTCATCTAACACATGTGTTTCCTCTGCAAGGCGCCCTCCGCACCATGCTTGGAGGCCATCTGAAACAGCAAAATGACCAACAAAAAGCACAAAAATGTGAAATCGTGGCACCGAATAGGCCACGGAACAGACACTTGTTAATAGTTAAGAGCTTAAACAAGAAGGCCGAGCTCGTCTGGTTGGACCTCGGCTGGGAATGTGTATGTCCGGCAAGTAAAATTCTTGGCTCTCTGTCCACAAATGAGGGGGAAGCAACATGCATGTTGATGTGGGGGTTATAAATTAGCAGGAAGGCTAACTCGCATATGTGAAATCTGGGAATAGCGAAGATGCCTGTCTTCGGATCACTGGCAGCTCCTTTCTTTGGCTGAACCCAACCAGAAGACGGATGCCACAAAACACCAGACACTCTGATTTGTAGAAGGCAGTGTGCCAGGCTCCCATCAAGGCAGAACAGAGCCAAGAGAGGGTCTGGAGGGCTCACAGAGAAAAGCCAGCCTGCTCTTTCTGTTGACTTTCACATTTGGCAGGTGTATTTTTAATTTCCAGGAGAGCTTCCTTTCTGTAATTGCTCCTCTTCTGTGATACTTTGTACAGAGATAGGCACCTTCTCAAATCTCCATGAAGAGACAATAGAAGTTACTGCTGACGGTGGTGTGGATGGGTGCTTTTAATTCTCTTGAGTTCCCTGTACTGTCTCTATTTCTTCAGGCATTATTTTTGTGTTGATCAGGAAAGATGTTTCTTTTTCATGTCATAGTCTCTCATCAACTATCTGGTCAATTTTTTTTTAGCTATTGAGTTTATTTATTTTTGGTTGTGCTGAGTCTTCATTGCTCTGCAAGGACTTTTCTCTTGTTGCAGTGTACCGGCTTCTAATCGTGGAGCACAGGCTCAGGGGTGCATGGGCTCCGTAGCAGTGGTGCACAGGCTTAGTTGCTCCGTGGCATGTGGAATGTTCCCAGACCAGGGATCAAACCGGTGTCCCCTGCATTGCAAGACAGATTCCTTACTGCCATACCACCAGGGAAGCCCCTGGTCAAATTTTACAATGAGGTGATAGAAGCGGTAAATAGAAGTTTCTCATCAAAGACAGGGTCTGTTGACTTGTCAGCTTCACTCACCATCAGGGTTTCTCCAGCTTGGCATTCCTGACATGTAGGGCTGATTAACTCTGTGTTGTGGGGACTGTACCGAGCACCATGGGGTGTTTAACAGCATCCCCAGCCTCTACCCATTGATGCCAGGAGCACTACCCCCTATTTATAACCATCAAAAATGTCTCCATAACCCTGGTACACTGTTGGTGGGAATGTAAAATGGTGCAGCCACTCTGAAAGTATCAGTGGGTAGGGACCCTACTCCTCGGTTCAAGGCAACTAGTTATGGCACACAACCCTGTGGAGGGTATGTGTGTGCACACGCATGCATGGAGGCACGTGTGTGTGCTCAGTCATGTCTGACTCTTTGCAACCCCAGGGACTGTAGCCCTCGGTCCATGGGATTTTCCCAGGCAAGCATGCTGGAGCAGGTTGCCATTTCCTACTCCAGGGGAATCTCCCAACCCAGGGATTGAACCCACGTCTCTTTCGTCTCCTGCTTTGACAGGTAGATTCTTTACCACTGCAGCACCTGGGAAGTCCAGAGGCAGCTCATGATTAAAAGGGGGTGAATCACTCCTTTTCCTCTCAGGGATATCCTGGTGGTTGGATGTGAGTTGGTTCCTGTAAAAAAAAATCTCCCTTACAGGAGGGACTGCATTTCCTTGTCCACCAGTTTGAGTCAGAGTTCCTGTTTCATGCAGCCAGAATAATCTAAACCCGCATAGGTGGGCATCTGAATTCCATTAAACAGACAAGGCTCAGAGGTGCTAAGTTACTTCCCCAAAATAGCCCAGGAGCAGAGTCAGCACTTACCAATGCCCCTGGTACAAGTATTCTAATGCATTTTACTACATCCGAGGGCGTCCAGCTGACACGGAACTCCAGCCTCGTGTATTCAGCTCACATTTTATTTATCAAAACCTCAAAGATGCCTGGTTCTGGGGGAGACATTATTGGAGGCACAAAAAGCATGTCACTCTTGTTCACAACAGAATCGTCCCTTCATGCACTTACCTGGCCTGCCGGTTGGCATGATCTCAGGGTGGCAGTTCAGTAGGCATCTGCTCGGTATGCGGGCAGATGAGTAGCAAGGTTGGTCACCAGGAGTTAGTTGCCTGGAGTTTGGGCTCAGGATGGATGTCCAAGGCAGCTAGGATTTCCTTCAGTATCAGCCTTTTATTCCTGGCTTGAAAGACCTTGTCTGTCACTCCTGCTGAAACAGTCGCTTCCTGCTTGAGCCAGAGGACAGCAGAGTAGGGAAGAGACCCCAGAGACCATCAAGTCCAATGTCATCACTTCACAGCATCAGAGGTTTTGGCTGCTTGGACCTACGGAGCATCCTCGGGGCAGAAGCGTACTTGCCCTGTGCAATCCAGCAGGTGACACCATCCACGTGCTGAGCCGTCTCCACGGGGCCGCCTGGCCACCAAGGCCTCATAGTCACCCTCGCCACAAGGGCTGGACCGGGGTGAGCCCGAGGAAGAAAGCGGCAGGCGCTGCAGGGGGGCAGAGTCCCGAGAGCAGTGCTGGGCACGGCGCTGAGGTGTGTCAGGCACAGTGCTAGACACGTTACATACACCGGTTCTCGTGATCCTCACAACGACCCTGATGACTGAGGACACTGAGACACGACCTCATCGACTTGCCCAAGGTCAAATCCAGAGCATCTGGCTCTGGGACCCACTGTATTGCAGAGATGCTTGTGATCAGAAGCACAGGAAAGGGCTTCCCTGGTGGCTCAGTGGTAAAGAATCTGCCTTCCAGTGCAGGAGACATGGGTTCAATACCTGGTCCAGGAAGATCCCGCACGCCTCGAATCAACTAAGCCCATGAGCCACAACTAATTGAGAGAGTCTCCAGAGGCTCTCTCTGGAAACCGAGAAACTACTGAAGCCCGTGTGCCTAGAGCCTGTGCGCTGCAACAGGAGAAGCCACCACAGTGAGAAGCCCCAGCACCACAGCTAGAGAGTGGCCTCCTGCTCCTTGCAACTGGAGAAAAGCCCACGCAGCAACGAAGACCCAGCGCAGCCAAAAATAAATAACTTCTTAATTTAAAAACAACAACATTAAAAATAAAATAAAATTAAAAAAAAAATAGAAAATAAATAAAATAAAAACAACAACAACAGGAAAGACAGCCTCCCAGAGCTCTCCATCCTAGTTGGGGGTGCAGTGGGGGGGGAGGAGAAGCCAAAGGTCACTCAGTAACAGATGGGAGTTGGGTGGCTAAACCTTTCTTTTTTTTTTTTCACTTTTAATGAGACCTCAATCTGATCCATAAATCTCAATATCCTGAGAAGTATTACCTGTACTTTCACCAGAATTTAAAATTAAGAGCCCTGTAACTGAGTCTTTCCATAATTGAAAGCTGCTAGACACTCATTATTTCTCAATCTCCCAATTATGTAAATGTTTTTAGAAAATCAAGGACAATTTAATATTAGAGGTTCAATAACACCAGGAAATGTATACTGAAATTGTTAATTCTCTTACCATCTAGTTCTCTGTGAATGTAGAGTTCCTGTTTAAAATTGCGTTTTTGAATAAGAAAGATTTGCTCATTCATACTACTCTGTCTGATGATTTTCTGTTTCTAAATAATCATTCTGAAATGCTCTACCCAACAATGAACTCCAGGGGAAAAGTAGATGTAGCAGGAAGCCACTAGATGGCAAACTCCCACAGTTTGAGACAGACAAATGCTGAACAGATAAAGTACCGTCAACAAACTATTTTTTTTAAATATGTTCAAAATCAAATACTAGCTTCACCTGTAATCAAGAAAGTGTTTGTGAAAGTAACTGGTTCCTCAGGGAAGAAGATGATAGGATAAAAATTTAACCTGCACCTCCTGCCAGCCCTTACACTCTAATGATCAGTAAAATTAGTGGGACCCAAGAGCATTTGGCAGGAGAAGGCAATGGCAACCCACTCCAGTACTCTTGCCTGGAAAATCCCTTGTGTGGAGGAGCCTGGTAGGCTGCAGTCCATGGGGTCACGAAGAGTCGGACACAACTGAGTGACTTGACTTTCATGCATTGGGGAAGGAAACGGCATCCCACTCCAGTGTTCTTGCCTGGAGAATCCCAGGGACGGGGGAGCCTGGTGGGCTGCCGTCTATGGGGTCGCATAGAGTCGGACACAACTGAAGCGACTTAGCAGCAGCAGCAGCAGCAGCAGCAAGAGCATTTGGCATAGTGGTGAAGAACCCACTGCTAATGCAGGAAACACCAGAGACTCGGGCTCGATCCCTGGGTCGGGAAGATCCTCTGGAGGAGGAAATGGCAACCCATTCCAGGATTCTTGCCAGGGAAATCCCGTAGACAGAGGAGCCTGGCGGGGCTACAGTCCTTGGAATAGCAAAGAGTTGGACAGGACTGAGCAGCTGAGAACAGCACAGGAGGATTTACAGAGAAAAGGAAATAGATTGTCGATAAGCTTCCAGCTGGCCCTGAAGTGTAACCAACGCTCTTTGAAGAGAGGGAGCTTTGTGATACTTCCGCAGGTGAGACAACTTTCTCTCCCAGAAACTGACACCCAGGACCCACCCTCGTGTCTGTGTCTGACTTTTGTGATGGAGTGGCCGTGGAAAGGGCATACGTGTGGAGACCTGGGCTGGGACCCTGGCTGTGCCAAGGACCACTGTCTGGCAGGTCTTTACCTAAACCTCTAAAGCAAGGAGCTCATCGATATTAATAATCTACTTTATGAAATATATCTATATACGATATAAAATGTTAATACCATCATTATTTGACAGGGTTATTTTAATGGTTTAAAAGATGTCTTTAAAGCACCTTCCACACAGTTGTCTCATTATTGTGAAGAGCTGTGTGGCCTACCTTCCCCACGGCCACCCATCTCTTCCCACCCTCAGTCTTAGCCTGCCTTCAAGGAGGCCTTCCCTCACCGAATGATTGCAGCTCAGACCCCCTCCCGTCCCGCCCTCCCCGCCTCATCCCAGCATTCCCTCTCTCCCTTCCCTGATTGATTTTTCTCAATAGCTGTGAACACCGCTGTAACATTTGACTCCCTTGTTTGTCTCCTGTCTGTGTCAAGACGTACAGTGCAAGCTCTGTGGGTGGAGCCTGGTCTCGTCCTCAATGGATCCCCAGGATTTAGGACGACGGTGCCTGGGATGGGGCTGTGCACTTCACAAAGATGTGCTGCAGGAAGGAACTAGAGATTTAAACGTTTGCAAGAGTTCAGTGCCATGTCTGGCGGGAAGTAGGTGCTCAGTGAATAGTAGTTAATCACTGTGTTATTACTGTGTCCTTGAGCAAGTGACTTCATCTCTCGAAACCTTAGTCACTGTGTTTCTGAATGGACCTGATCAGGTCAAAGGTTGGCTACAAGGATTAAATTAGAAGACACAGGACTCCATGCCTGACATAGGTCCATCTTTCAAGGCTGACCCTTCAGTGCAATGTTGAATAGAAGTGGCAATAGAGAATATCCTCACTGTGATTCTGATTTTAAAGGAGATACTTTTAATATTAAATTAAATTAATTTAAGTATCAGGAATATTTAATATTCCTGATAGCTCAACTCAGGAATCAGCCTCCAAAGCAGGAGACACAGGTTAGATCCCTGGGTCAGGAAGATCCCCTGGGGGAGGAAATGGCTACCCACTCCAGTGTTCTTGCCAGGGAAATTCCATGGACAGAGGAGCCTGGTGGGGCTACAGTCCACGGGGTTGCAAAGAGTCAGACACGACTGAGCACACACACACACTTTTAATATTATGCCAGTAACTATTAAGTTTACCATAGGGTTTCTTTATCAGTACCCTTTATAAAATAAAGAAGTTTGCTTAAAAGCCAAGAAAGCTAAGAATTTTATTTTTGTTTTGTTTTTAAATCATAAGATGCTGAACTTTAGTTTTTTGAGATAGTTATAAATTCATACATGGTTGTAAGATATGATAGAAGTTCTGTATATCTTCAGAGATATACAGAATAAACAACAAAGTCCGAGTGAACTCCGGTAGTTGGTGATGAACAGGGAGGCCTGGTGTGCTGCGATTCATGGGGTCGCAAAGAGTCGGACATGACTGAGCGACTGAACTGAACTGTATATCTTCATTGGCTTTCCCTCATTGATAACCTCTTGGTAACTATATACAATATCACAACCACAAAACTGACATTGATACAGTCCATTGAGCTTGGCTCACCGTTCTTTTTTTATGAGGCCAGGATTGATCCAATAATTCTACTTGAGGAAGCTCTCTTAGAGTTGTACAAAGATTTATTCATCACGGTATTATTATTTTTGCTATTTGTTTGAACTTTCTTCTCTTGTACAATTAATTTTTTAAATTTACTTTATTCAAGTATGGTTTATTTACAATGTTGTGTTAATTTCTGCTGTACAGCAAAGTGATTCAGATATATAAAGAGATACGATAGCTCAGTTGGTAAAGAATCCGCCTTCAATGCAGGAAACCCCGGTTTGATTCCTGGGTTGGGAAGATCAAGGGTTGCAGAAGGGAAAGACTACCCACTCCAGTATTCTGGCCTGGAGAATTCCATGGACTGTATAGTCCATGAGGTTGCAAAGGGTCAGATGGGACTGAGCGACTTTCACTTTCATATGTACACACACACACACACACACACACACACATTCTTTTTCATACTGTTTTCCATTGTGATTCCTCACAGGATATTGAATATAGTTCCCTGTGCTATATAGTAAAACTTTGTTGTTTATTCATCTTATACATAGTCGTTTGCATCAACTAATCCCAAACTCCCAATCCATCCCTCTTCCACCTCTTCTCTCCTGTGTCAACCACAAGTCTATTCTCTATGTCTGTCTGTTTCATTTGTGTCATAGTTTAGATTCCACACATAAGTGATGCCATATTGTATTTCTCTTTCTGACTTCACGTAGTATGATGATCTCTAAGTCAATCTGTACTTTGCAGGTGGTGTTATTTCATTCTTTTTCATTGCTGGGTAATATTCTATTGTATATATGGACCTCATCTTCTTTATCCAGTCATCTGTCGGTGGCTAAATATTTAGGTTATTTTCATGCCTTGGCTACTGTGAATAGTGCTGTTACAAACATCAGGGTGTGTGTATCTTTTTGAACTACAATTTTGTCCAGATATATGCCCAGGAGTGGGATTGCTGGATCATACGGCAATTCTATGTTCAGTATTTTAAGGAATCTTCATACTGTTTTGCATAGTGGCTGCACCAATTTACTGTCACACCAATAGTGTAAGAGGGTTCCCTTTTCTCCACAATGTCTCCAGCATTTATTGTTTATAGACTTTTTAATGATGGCCATTCTAACCAGCGTCAAGTGGTACCTCATTGTAGTTTTGATTTACATTTCACAAAGATCATGGCATCTGGTCCCATAACTTCATGGGAAATAGATGGGGAAACAGTGGAAACAGTGTCAGACTTTATTTTGGGGGGCTCCAAAATCACTGCAGATGGTGACTGCAGCCATGAAATTAAAAGACGCTTACTCCTTGGAAGGAAAGTTATGACCAACCTAGATAGCATATTCAAAAGCAAAGACATTGCTTTGCCAACAAAGGTTCGTCTAGTCAAGGCTATGGTTTTTCCAGTGGTCATGTATGCATGTGAGAGTTGGACTGTGAAGAAGGCTGAGCGCTGAAGAATTGATGCTTTTGAACTGTGGTGTTGGAGAAGAGTCTTGAGAGTCCCTTGGACTGCAAGGAGATCCAACCAGTCCATTCTGAAGGAGATCAGCCCTGGGATTTCTTTGGAAGGAATGATGCTAAAGCTGAAACTCCAGTACTTTGGCCACCTCACGCAAAGAGTTGACTCATTGGAAAAGACTCTGATGCTGGGAGGGATTGGGGGCAGGAGGAGAAGGGGACGACAGAGGATGAGATGGCTGGATGGCATCACTGACTCAATGGACACGAGTCTGAGTGATCTCTGGGAGTTGGTGATGGACAGGGAGGCCTGGCGTGCTGCGATTCATGGGGTCGCAAAGAGTTGGACACGACTGAGCAACTGAACTGAACTTAATAATTACTGATGGTAAGTATCTTTTCATGTGCCTGTTGACCATTTGTATATCTTCTTGGGAGAAATGTCTGTTTAGGTCTTCTGCTCATCCTTCGATTGGGTTGTTTGTTTGTTGTTGTTATTGAGTTGTATGAGTTGTTTGTATATTTTGGAAATTAAGCCCTGTTAGTTGCTTCATTTGCAAATATTTTCTCCTATCTTGTAGGTTCTCTTTTCATTTTGTTTATAGTTTCCTCTGCTGTACAAAAGTTTGTAAGTTCTATTAGGTCTTATTTGTTTATTTTTGCTTTTATTTGTATTGCTTTGGGAGAATGACCTAAGAAAATATTAGTATGATTTATGTCAGAGAATGTTTTGTCTATGTTGACTTCTAGAAGTTATATATGTCATGTCTTATATTTAAGTCTTCAGCAGTCTTGAGTTTCTTTTTGCATATTGTGCAATGTTCTAACTTCATTGATTGATTGAAGTCTGGAAGGATTCTGCCTCCTGCTTTGTTCTTCTCCTTCAGGATTGCTTTGGCAATTCTGGGTCTTTTATGGTTCCATATAAATTTTAAGCTTGTTTGTTGTCGTTCTGTGAAAAATGTCATAGGTATTTTGATAGGTATTGCATTAAATCTGTAGATTTCTTTGGGTAGTATGGCCATATTCACAATATTAATTTTTAGAGATCCAACCAGTCCATTCTAAAGAAGATCAGTCCTGGGTGTTCATTGGAGGGACTGATGTTGAAGCTGAAACTCCAATACTTTGACCACCTGATGCGGAGAGCTGACTCATTTGAAAAGACCCTGATGCTGGGAAAGATTGAGGGCAAGAGGAGAAGGGGACGACAGAGGATGAGATGGCTGGATGGCATCACCTACTCGATGGACATGAGTTTGAGTGAACTCCGGGAGCTGGTGATGGACAGGGAGGCCTGGAGTGCTGCGATTCATGGGGTCGCAAAGAGTCAGACATGACTGAGTGACTGAACTGAACTGAACTGAAGGACGTGAGATATCTTTCCATTTCTTTGAGTCATCTTCAGTTTCCTTTATTAATGTTTTATAGTTCTCAGCATGTCTTTCACCTCTTTTGATCAGGTTTATTCTTAAGTATTTTTTTTGACATGATTTTAAAAGGGATTTTTTAAACATTCACTTTTTGATATTTCATTGTTAATGTAAAGAAATACAGCCAGTTTCTCTATGTTACTCTTATAAACTGCTACCCTGCTGAATTCACTTATCAGTTCCAGTCATTTTTGTGTGGCATC
The DNA here is from genome assembly GCF_029378745.1 of Bos indicus. NCBI lineage: Eukaryota > Metazoa > Chordata > Mammalia > Artiodactyla > Bovidae > Bos > Bos indicus. The sequence goes on from NC_091763.1 coordinate 112,157,058, forward strand.
TTTAGGGTTTTCTATATATAGTATTATGTCATCTGCATATAATAACAATTTTACGTCTTCCCTTCCAATTTAGATACCTTTTATTTCTTTTTCTTGTCAGATTGCAGTGGCTAGGAGTCCCAATACTATGTTGAATAGAAGTGGTGAGAGGGGATATCCTTATCTTGTTTCAGATTTTAGTGGGAAGGCTTTCAGCCTTTTACCACTGAGTATTATATTAGCTGTGGTTTTGTCATAAAATAACTTTTGTTATGTTGAGATAGGTTGCCTCCAAACCCACTTTGGTAAGAATTTTTATCATGAATGGATGTGAACTTTTATTTTTTTTTTTTAGATAATTTTTTTAAATTTTAATTGGAGGTCAACTACTTTATAATATTACATTGGCTTTGCCATACATCAACATGAATCTGCCACAGGTATACATGTGTTCCCCATCCTGAACCCCCCTCCCTCCTCCCTCCCTGTACCATCCCTCTGGATCGTCTCAGTGCACCAGCCCCAGGCATCCAGTATCGTGCATCGAACCTGGACTGGCGACTTGTTTCATATATGATATTATACATGTTTCAATGCCATTCTCCCAAATCATCCCACCCTCTCCCTCTCCCACAGAGTCCAAAAAACTGCTCTATACATCTGTGTCTCTTCTGCTGTCTCGCATACAGGGTTATCGTTACCATCTTTCTAAATTGCATATATATGCGTTAGGATGTGAACTTTTAAAAATTAAACTCTTTTATTTTGAGATTAACATGCAGTTGTAAGAAATAGTGAGAGATGCCGTGAACCCATTACCTAGTTTCCCACAAGAGGAACATCTTGCAGAAAAACTCTGGCAGAACATCACAATCAGGAAATTGACAGTAACACAGACAAAGTAGTTTGGGATATTCAGATTGAAAAAGGACCCAAAAATTATGGAGAATTTTTTTACTTAAGACAACTTTCCATTCTACATTAATGAGAGGCTAAGGAGAATCTCATCCTTAAAACATGGGAGGGAACAAGGGATAAAGTTTTAGTTCACTCTTTGATTATATCAGCTCTGGAAAGTATTTCTTTTTATTTATTCAGCATTTGGACACACGATTTAAATAGTCTTTATTATACATTATCAGTTTCTTTTTCTGACAAAGGAAAGAATTAAACTCAGTCACCTAGTCTTTTACACTACTCTTTCCTTTTAAATAAACTGATGATACCTTAGCTCAGTGTAACAGAAAATAACATTTCAGCCCTGGAGTGATAGATAGAGGCTTTGCAGTCTTTCAGATTCACCACCTGGGCTGACAGCTTGAACCAAGAGTCACAGAATGTACTGATATGAGGGTATCTTGCTTGAAGGACAGTCTTTCTCTTAGCCCTCATTTTAAAAGCTATATAAGCATCCTCCCCCTTGAGAGATAGTGAACTTGAGCGTGGGAAAGCAGCATTTGTCATCTCTGCCCATCCACTCTCCCGGTTTATTGAAAAGATGTGTGCTGAGGAGCATACATGGTTGCATTGATTTTACAGTCATATTTTTAAAAGTCCTTCCTTCAGTGCCCAAGACCAGAGGCCTGTTACTGACCCCAGCTGTTTTCTGTGGACTGTCGCTTCAGTACAATTTCTTTTAGTAGCTGGTTTCCTTCAACCCTGCCCCAATCATCACACTGTCTACTCTATATCACTTGTCATTGACAAAATAGTCAATAACACTATTTTAAGTTTTCTTCTTCCACAGTATGAGTTTTCAGTGAGAAGCAGAACAAAATGTCATCAAATTTTCTGTACTCCATCTTTTTCAAGAGCTGCACATTTGTCCAACTATAAAGCAAAACTACTGCTTTTTAGTTATGTACTTTTACATATTTTATGCCACGTAACTTATGTGACATCCTACAGCGTCAGTTGATACAGGAGTTTAGGCAATAGCTGATTCTGTTTTCTCCCTGCACAGTACTTCATGGCATTCATTTCTGTAGCTTGGTCTAACCAGCTCTTCCTTGACAGTGGGATTAATGATATCTCAGCCATAAAGAATTTGACTTTGAATAAAGTCTATGCGTTTTGGTCTCATCTCCACTTTTAGTGATAAAATTTATTTGTTTCAAGTTGGAAGGCATTATGTGTCCCTTGGGAAGATAAAAAAAATAACTGGGTCTATCAGGTGGTCACTGTGCTTTATTAGAAAATGATATGAACAAATTAATAATTATATGCTGCTAACGGGCTTCCCAGGTGGCTCAGTGGTAAAGAATCCTCCTGCCAATGCAGAAGACCCAGGTTCGATCCCTGAGTTAGGAAGATCCCCTGGAGAAGGAAATGGAAACCCACCCTAGTAGTCTTGCCTGGAAAACTCCATGGACATGGAGCCTGGTGGGCTACAGCCCTTGGGGTCCCAAAGAGTCGGACACAGATGAGCAACTGAGCACTCATGCATGCTGCTATCGGAAAAGTTTGGAAAAAAAAAAAATTAACCCAGGAAGAGATTGCAAATGGCCCAGTAAAATTAAGGGGTTTGATTTTTTTTTTTAATTGCATTTCCCATGTGCAATTTTTTCTTAAGCTGATTTTGAGTCCCACTCACAGATACATTTTTCCCAATTCATGCAGATCTGCGTTCCGTGTTTCATGTTCCTGATTCACATTCATGTTGTTACTCTGAGTTATAATATTTACATTATTACTTTACTCTGTTTTGAATCAATGATCCATTTTTGTGCATGGAGAATATGACATAACCTAATAGTAATTTTGAAAAATACCAATTTAACAAGCAATTATAAATTATGTGGAAGTATATTACAGACAAGCTTCCCCTGTGAAGTCATGCTGACTTGAGCTGGCCAACAGATTCCCTGCACCCACGAGCTCTGCCCATAAATTCAGTACCTCCTTTGTTAAAACACCAGGTCATCATGAGAATTTTTACATTTTAATGACATAACAGATGTATTTTTATTGAAGTATAGTTGATTTAGAATATTGAGTTAGTTTCAGGCACACAGCCAAGTGATTCAGTTATACGCTTTCTTCAGATCATTTTCCGTTGTAGCTTATTACAAGATACTGAATAGAATGCCCTGTGCTCTACAGCAGGTGCTTGCTGTTTATCTGTTTTATGTACGTTTGTAAATGTTAATCCCATACTCCCCCACTCCCTTTCCTCTTTGGTAACGTAAGTTTGCTTTCCATGTCCAGTCTGTTTCTGTTTTATATATAGATTCATTTGTATTATTTTTTAGATTCCACATATAAGTGGTATCATATTTGTCTTTTTCTCTCTGATTTATTTCACTAAGTGTAATATTCTCAACATGTATCCATGTTGCTGCACAGATGTACTTTTCTCATTGTGAATGCACATCACATAAAATATATCATCTTAACAGTTTTAAGTGTACAGTTCAATAGTATTAAGTACTTCACGCTGTTGAGCAATACAGATCCCTTTTCACTGCAGTATTTGTGTACCTGTTTTCAGCTTTGAAAGATGTGGCACAGAGGGTTGCTTACCAAGTTGGCCGAGGTGAGTTCCGTTTCATCCATCAGTATCCAGTCTGGCTGAGACACTGGGCCACAGCTGCTACTATCCAAGGATCCTCTCTGCTGCTAGTTGGCCCATTGCCCAGGTGAAGACTAAAGCTCTGTTCCGCTTTCAGAAGAGGCGTTGGGGCACCACTAACACTATGAGGTGAAAGTGAAAGTGTTAGTCGCTCAGTCCTATCCAACTCTGTGCGACCCCATGGACTGCAGCCTGCCAGGTTCAGTGCCTGGAATTCTCCAGGCAAGAATGTTGGAGTGAGTGGGCTGCCATTTCCTTCTCCAGGAGATCCTCCTAATCCAGGGATCAAATTCGTGTCTCCCGCTTTATAGGTAGATTTACCATCTGAGCCACCAGCGAAGCCCAATATATTTAAGATAAATTACTAGAGATAAAGATACTGGGTCAAAGGATTAAACAGTCTGAAATTTGGCACACCAGTCACATTATTGAACAGTTGCACACCTTCCACGAGGGAGAATGGTCCCACATTATCTCATCTTTATCAGCCCTGGATGTTACTTTCTTTTAATTGATTTATCCATTTGCTGGGACAGAATGGCATCTTGCTATTTGAATTTGAATTCCTTTTTATTATGAATGAGATTGGAGATGTTTTCATAAGATTACTGACCACTGTATTCTTGGTAGCCATTTGTAACTTATCCAAGTTTTTATTCATGCTCCTATTGGAGTGTTTACCTATTATCAGTTTATATGAGCTTTTTGATAATTGGGGCTTAATTCTTATGTCATTTATGTTGGAAATATTTTCCTTACTTCATTTACCTTTAATATTGCTTAAGGTGTTTTTTGAGATACAGAAGTTTTTTATTTTAATGTAATCAAGTCCACTGGTCTTTTCTCCTCATGGTATAAACATACATGCTTATAACAGTGTTACTGTTATCTAGAGCTGATCAATATTTTCACACATATTCTCATGGCTCTTTAATAGTTTCAGCATCTGTATTTACCTCTTTATGAAATTTGTTTTGGTATAGGGTAAAAGGTAGAAAGCCAACTTAATTTTTTTGTGAGTATTTAACCAATTATCTCACCAACTTCATTGTTTTCTTTATATAGGTCCTGCATGCTTATGAAGACTATTTCCAGATATCTCATATTTTTGCTGCTATTTCAGGTAAGACTTTTTATTATATTTACTAATTGACTTTATTTTTAGAATATAAGAGGCTATCATTTTTTAGACACTACTTTTTTAGCAGGCAACTTCACTAAACATTCTAATTTTGAATCATATATTCATTGTCTTGGATTTTCTAGATAGAAAATTCTATCAGTTACAAGTGAAAAATTTTGTGTCCTCCTTTCTAATAATTAGGAAATTCCTTTTTTGTGTTTTATGCATTGGCTAAAACACTGTTATAATGCTAAATATTAGTAACTGTTAAAACAGGCCATCTCATCTAGAATGTAAGAATGTCCTGGAGACTTCCAGTATTGGATGTTTGGCCTAGATGATTTAACAAACATTTATGAAAGATCTATCTTCTGCTAGCTACGTAGAGCTAAAGACCTTTTGTGGCCTCAGAGTCTAGTGAAGGACACAGCCACCCAGGGAAACAGTCACAGTTATGTAAAACATGGTTCATGAGTGTCTTAAATAGAGTTATACACAAAGATGGAAAAAGAAATGAGGACTTAACTCTGCTTGTAGAGGGAATGAAGATGACATTCCAAGCATTGGGAACAGTATGTGAAGTCCAGGTCCGATAGAGGGTGTTCATGGTTGACTCCTGATGCTTACGTATGCCTGCTACACAGAATCTTGGCGTTCCCCGGGAAGAGCGAGGTCATATTATTCACTGTTAAGTAACACAAATGCACGTGGGATGTCACGATTCCAGTTTCTCATTAAGCCTCTATTCTCAGTCTTCACTCTGCTAATATGTACGGTGAATCTCTAGTTATAAAATGTATGAGCTACTTATCTTTAAAAGGAGTTAGAGGGTTTAAAGCATCTAACAAAACAGTAAAAACATAAGAGGTAAACTTTCAAACCAAAACCACATCCAAAGGGGCCAACGCAAATATATCAATCAGTTAGATGTGTATGTACCAAAGTGTATTTTGTGGAAGTAGATGGTGGGTGCCAGTGCCTGTGGGAGGGAACTGGAGGAAGATGAAAAGATGTTCTGAAGACGGTGATGGTATTATAGCTGCAGAACGATGTGAATGGACTTAATGTCACTGAACTACACTTAAAAATGGTTAAAATGGTAAATTTTATGTTATGTATATTTCACCACAGTAAAAGGCGTGTAAACTGATTCTGAGAAATGTTAATAGTTGTTCTATGGGGTGGAGGCAGGGAGATGGACTAAAGCGTCATAGGTGTCTTTTCTGCAGACTTCTCTGGGCCTTTCGTATGTTCGTATGTACTGTGAACTGTGGTGTCCAGTATTTCCCGGTTGTATTAAAGCACAGAGGATCTGGTGGGGCTCTCCTACTTGGACCCCACTCAACGCAGTGCTGATGTAGGAAACAGAATATCTACTGTGATTAATTGTTAAACCTCCTGTCATTTATTTTTAAGATTAAAACAAAAAAGAAAAATAGTTGTAGCTCAGAAAACAATAATTTTCTTTTTTCTTGTACTGAATTCCTAAAAGAAGTGATTGTGAATTTTTCCATGAAAAAATGAAAATATTAATATAGATATATGTGTGTGTGTATGTCTTCAAGAATTTTATGAAGGTGCAGAAATGTTCTTCCTGTAGCTCTTTCTAATAATATCAATCCTCCATAAATGGTAAAGCTAAAATATGAACATATAACTTAGTAGAAGTGTCTAAGTTGTGGCATTTTAATATCTACAGGAGAAATGTGCAGAAGTACATTTATAAATTACAGAATGGTGCTTGAAACAATGAACCTTAAATTCCTGGCAGTAGAACATGTGGTCATAGTGCCATTAAACTGACCTCTCCCATGACCTTTCCAAAAAGCCAGAGCCCTCCTATTTTGGATGGATGTCATTCATGTACTTTCCTTCATAGTTTTCAGCTACTACCTCTTTGTAATAGGATCATAAAGATAATATTATGTTTTCTGTTACAGTTTCTTCCAATAGAGGGAGAATCACAATCCAATATTTATGCTGATTTTAAATATTCTCCCACCTGAGACACATCCAGAGGCAAGTTTTAATTGCTGCCTCTAACAAACTTTACCCACTCTGACTTTCCACAATTCTCTGACAAATTAGCTTGGAAACTCCCACTCTGAAACAATCGCTCTTGCTTCTGAGCCTTTCTGACAGACCAGGCTGGCCAATTGTATCATAATGTATTGCAGTAATTAAGCATTTTGACAGGAAAGAGGCTTGCTTATGTCTCTAGCCAGTGTGCCCTGCTAGTTTTCACACCCTGAGCCGAAGACTGAAACTGAACAGAGAAGCATGAAAGAAGCAGAGGAATCTGTGGGACAATAAACTATATGTCTCTGCCACATCCCAGAGCCTGAGGCTTCATTGTTGACCCTGCCTGTACTTGTCCTGTGACATCAGCTGTATGGACCAGAAAGCTGTGAGATAGCATTGTTTTACCAGACAGCCATATTGGAAATACTCCTCCACTTACAATCTCAGTGAACAGTATAACTGTCCATCTGGTCAACCACGCTGGGTACTTAGGCACAGCCTTAAATCACTCCCTTTTCTGAATACAGTCCATCACATATGATCTTATCCTGTCTCAGAAAAACATCCTGACAAAACCTGTTTTTCTTAATCTTTGTGATCACTGTCAACACTTTAGGCCTTCATTTTTCCTGGACTGATAAAATATTTTCTTGATTTGTTTAGATTCTTTTGTCTAACTTGAGTCTAACTCTAACCCAAATTTTAACTACCTGAGTTATTTTTCTAAATCATCTATCTGATGATCCTACTTTTCCCAAAATACCCCCACTGACCCTATATCACCTGCAAAAATATTTCCCAAAATGAGGGCCAGAGAACTCAGAACAAAATTTTAATAGATATTAACTGAGGTCAGGATTTTATATAGCCAACTAATTTTGGGAAGCCAAGTTCAAAGATACGTTGACTCTTCTTTACTGTAAAACTTCCCAGAGCCTTAAAAGTCCTGTCGCACACTGTGAAGCTACAAGTTGTGGAAATCTAAGCATATGAGCCTTCCATAACATGTCAATTCTGGGACTCTGTTTAAAGAATATCTTAAGTGAGTGTGGTTCTATGGAGCACCCTTTAGAAGACACTGACCTAAAGGGTCAACCTTCCTTCCTCGTGTCTTATAAGTTCAGTTCAGTCGCTCAGTCGTATTTGACTCTTTGTGACCCCATGGACTGCAGCACGCCAGGCCTCCCTGTCCATCGCCAACTCCTGGAGTTTACTCAAACTCACGTCCTCTGTCATCCCCTTCTCCCGCCTTCAATCTTTCCCAACATCAGGGTCTTTTCCAATAAGTCAGCTCTTCATGTCAGGTGGAGAAAGTATTAGAGTTTTGCTTCAGCTTCAGTCCTTCCAATGAACACTCAGGACTGATTTCCTTTAGGATGGACTGGTTGGATCTCCTTGCTGTCCAAGAGGCTCTCAAGAGTCTTCTCCAACACTACAGTTCAAAAGCATCAATTCTTCACCACTCAGCTTTCTTTATAGTCCAACTCACATCCATAAATGACTACCAGAAAAACCAAAGCTTTAACTAGACAGACATTTGTTGGCAAAGAAATGTCTCTGTTTTTTAATAAGCTGTCCAGGTTGGTCATAGCTTTTCTTCCAAGGAGCAAGTGTCTTTTAATTTCATGGCTGCAGTCACAGTGATTTTGGAGCCCAAGAAAATAAAGTCTCTCCCTATTTCCACTGTTTTACCATCTATTTTCCATGAAGTAATGGGACCAGATGCCATGATCTTAGTTTTCTGAATGTTGAGTTTTAAGCCAACTTTTTCACTTCCTCTTTCACTTTCTTCAAGAGGCTCCTTAGTTCCTCTTCACTTTCTGCCATAAGGGTGGTGTCATCTGCATATCTGAGGTTATTGATATTTCTCCCAGAAATCTTGATTCTAGGTTGTGTTTCATCCAGCCCAGCATTTCTCATGATGTACTCTGCATATAAGTTAAATAAGCAGGGTGATAATATACAGCCTTGACATACTCCTTTCCCAATTTGGAACCAGTCTATTATTCCATGTCCAGTTCTAACTGTTGCTTCTTGACCTGCATACACATTTCTCAGGAGGCAGGTAAGGTGGTCTGGTATTCCCACCTCTTGAAGAATTTTCCAGTTTGTTGTGATCCACAAAGTCAAAGGATTCAGTGTAGTCAATAAAGCAGAAGTAGATTTTTTTCTGGAACTCTCTTGCTCTTTTTGAAGATTGAACGGGTGTTGGCAATTTGATCTCTGGTTCCTCTGTCTTTTCTAAATCCAGCTTGAACATCTGGAAGTTCACAGTTCACATACTGTTGAAGCCCGGCTTGGAGAATTTTGAGCATTACTAGTGTGTGAGATGACAGCAATTGTGCGGTAGTTTGAGCATTCTTTGGCATTGCCTTTCTTTGAGATTGCAATGAAAACTGACCTTTTCCAGTCCTGTGGCCACTGCTGAATTTTCCAAATTTGCTGACAAATTGAGTGCAGCACTTTCACAGCATCATCTTTCAGGATTTGAAATAGCTCAACTGGAATTCCATCACCTCCACTAGCTTTGTTCATAGTGATGCTTCCTAAGGCCCACTTGACTTCACATTCCAGATGTCTGGCTCTAGGTGAGTGATCACACCATCATGATTACCTGGGTCATGAAGATCTTTTTTGTACAGTTCTTCTGTGTATTCTTGCCACCTCTTCTTAATATCTTTTGCTTCTGTTAGGTCCATACCATTTCTGTCCTTTACTGTGCCCATCTTTGCATGAAAAGTTCCCTTGGTATCTCTAATTTTCTTGAAGAGATCTCTAGTCTTTCCCATTCTATTGTTTTCCTCTATTTCTTTGCATTGATCACTGAGGAAGGCTTTCTTATCTCTCCTTGCTATTCTTTGGAACTCTGCATTCAAATGGGTATATCTTTTCTTTTCTCCTTTGCCTTTTGCTTCTCTTCTTTTCTCAGCTGTTTGTAAGGCCTCCTCACACAACCATTTTGCCTTTTTGCATTTCTTTTTCTTGGGGATGGTTTTGATCACTGCCTCCTGTACAATGTCACGAACCTCCGTCCATAGTTCATCAGGCACTCTGTCTATCAGATCTAGTCCATTAAATCTATTTCTCACTTCCACTGTATAGTCATAAAGGATTTGATTTAGGTCATACCTGAATGGTCTAGTGATTTTCCCTAGTTTCTTCAATTTAAGTCTGAATTTGGCAATAAAGAGTTCATAATTGGAGCCACAGTCAGCTCCTGGTCTTGTTTTTGCTGACTGTATAGAGCTTCTCCATCTTTGTCTGCAAAGAATATAATCAAACTGATTTCGGTATTGACCATCTAGTGATGTCCATGTGTAGAGTCTTCTCTTGTGTTGTTGGAAGAGGGTGTTTGCTATGACCAGTGTGTTCTCTTGGCAAAACTCTATTAGCCTTTGCCCTGCTTCATCCTGTACTCCAAGGCCAAATTTGCCCATTGCTCCAGATATTTCTTGACATCCTACTTTTGCATTCCAGACCCCTATAATGAAAAGGACATCTTTTGGGGGTGTTGGTTCTAGAAGGTCTTGCAGCGGCAGCTGTGTGTTGCTGGAGCAACTGTGAGGAGATATCCCACATCCAAGGGCAAAGGAGAAGCCCCAGCAAGATGGTAGGAGGGGCGAAATCACATTTAGAATCAAACCCCGTACCCACCAAACACGCTCAGAGGGCTCAAACATACCTTGTGCACACCGGGACCCATAGACCCCACAGAGACTGAGACAGAACTGTGTTTGGGTGTCTCCTGAGGAGGTGCGGGTCAGCAGTGGACTGTGCGGGCTCAGGGGCTCTGGGTGCAGCAGACCTGGGTATGGCAGAAGCCTTCTTGAAGGAGGTCTCCATTAACCCCACCTTAGAGCCACCAGAACTTAGATCGGACCGGGAAACAGACTCTGGGGGGAAACAAACAGAACCTTGTGCTCACCAGGACCCAGGACAAAGGAGCAGTGACCGCACAAGAGACCGACCCAGACTTGCCCGGGAGTGTCCAGGAGTATCCGGCAGAGGCATGGGTGGCCGGTGGCCTGCTGCAGGGTTGGGGCACTGAGCGGAGCACTTTGTGAATGGGGCCTTTTGAAGGAGGTCTCCATTATGATTACCTCCACCATAGTTTGGCCTCAGGTCAAATAACAAGAGGGGGGAACACAGACCCACCCTTCAACAGAAAATTGGATTAAAGATTTACTTAGCATGGCCCCACCCATCAGCACAAGACCCAGTTTTCCCCTCAGTCAGTCTATCCCATCAGGAAGCTTCCATCAGCCTCTTGTCCTTCTCCATCAGAGGGCAACAGAATGAAAACCACAGTCACAGAAAACTAACCAATCTGATCACATGGACCACAGCCTTGTCTAACTCAATGAAACTATGAGCCATGCTGTGTAGGGCCACCCAAAATGGACGGGTCATGGTGGAGAGTTCTGACAAAACGTGATCCACTGGAGAAGGGAATGGCAAACCACTTCAGTATTCTTGCCTTGAGAACCCCATGGACAGTATGAAAAGGCAAAAAGGTAAGACATTGAAAGATGAACTCCCCAGGTCAGTAAGTGCTGTTGATAAAAAAAGATGTACAACTTGAGAACTGTGAGTTAAGTTTTATTTGGGGCAAAATGAGGACTGCAGCCCGGGAGGCAGCATCTCGGATAGCTCTGAGAGACTGCTCCAAAGTGGCAGTGGGAGGAAGACAGTATACAAGGTTTGGTGAAGGGGGAGTTGCATACCATGAAGCACTCATTTTTCAAAAGACTTTTTGTATGATACCATGAGGATCTGACGACTTCCCTGGTGGCTCAGACGGTAAAGCGTCTGTCTACAATGCGGGAGACCCGGGTTCCATCCCTGGGTTGGGAAGATCCCCTGGAGAAGGAAATGGCAATCCACTCCAGGACTATTGCCTGGAAAATCCCATGGACAGAGGAGCCTGGTAGGCTACAGTCCATGGGGTCGCAAAGAGTCGGACATGACTGAGCGACTTCACTATGAGGATCTGATATCACCATGAAGGGATTTAGTGCTTCGCTAGATATGAGGAGATGCAAGGATTGAGATCATAAAATTTGTTCCTAAAAATATCCAACTATCTAAAGACCTGTCCCACCAGATTCCCTGGAGCACAGAGCGCCTCACTCCACCCTGAACTCCCTAGGGGTTGTTGAAGGTCAACAGCTACAGCCACATGGGCTTCAGTCTCCGTAGAGGCAGATGGCAAACACCTTTGTTGTTCAGTCGTTGGCAGTGCTTTTGGTAAGTGCCAATTTGTAGTTGACAGAGCCCAATATGCTACTGGAGATCAGTGGAGAAATAACTCCAGAAAGAATGAAGAGACAGAGCCAAAGCAAAAACAACACCCAGCTGTGGATGTGACTGGTGATAGAAGTAAAGTCCAATGCTATAAAAGGCAATATTACATAGGAACCTGGAGTGTTAGGTCCATGAATCAAGGCAAATTGGAAGTGGTCAAACAGGAGATGGCAAGAGTGAGCATTGGCATTTTAGGAATCAGCAAACTAAAATGGACTGGAATGGGTAAATTTAATTCAGATGACCATTATATCTACTACTATGGGCAGGAATCCCTTAGAAGAAATGGAGTAGCCATCATAGTCAACAAAAGAGTCTGAAAAGCAGCACTTGGATTCAAATCTCAAAAATGACAGAATGATCTCTGTTCATTTCCAAAGCAAACCATTCAATATGACAGTAATCCAAGGCTATGCCCCAACTAATAATGCTGAAAAATGCAAAACAGCAAAATGGCTGTCTGAGGAGGCCTTACAAATAGCTGTGAAAAGAAGAGACATGAAAAGCAAAGGAGAAAAGGAAAGATATATCCATTTGAATCCAGAGTTCCAAAGAATAGTAAGGAGAAATGATGGGCTTTGGTTTGTAATTTCCCTTTAAACAAGAAGAGATGGCTCACATTTTCCATGTATATCTCAATGAATGTACTGTATTACCATTTTAAAAATTTGATGAAATAATAATGGATTGGTCTCCTTTTGTTTTCTGGTCCTTGTTTAATTTGTTTAAGGGTTTTTGTATACAAAAGTTTACATTTTTATGTATATTTTTCTTGTGTAAAAACTGATGTAATATGTGCATAAAACACTGTATGTATTCTCTGTATATAGTGTGACAAAATGATTTTTCTTTCTTTCTTTTGGATGTATTAATAAATCTTGCTGTGAAGTAAAAAAAAAAAAAAAGAATAGTAAGGAGAGATAATAAAGCCTTCCTCAGTGATCAGAGCAAAAAGATAGAGGAAAACAATAGAATGGGAAAGAGTAGAGATCTCTTTGAGGTGGCAAGAATACACAGAAGAACTATACAAAAAAGATCTTCATGACCCAGATAATCACGATGGTGTGATCACTCACCTAGAGCCAGGCATCCTGGAATGTGAAGTCAAGTGGGCTTTAGGAAGCATCACTATGAACAAAGCTAGTGGAGGTGATGGAATTCCAGCTGAGCTATTTCAAATCCTGAACGATGATGCTGTGAAAGTGCTGCACTCAATTTGTCAGCAAATTTGGAAAATTCAGCAGTGGCCACAGGACTGGAAAAGGTCAGTTTTCATTGCAATCTCAAAGAAAGGCAATGCCAAAGAATGCTCAAACTACTGCACAATTGCTCTCATCTCACACACTAGTAAAGTAATGCTCAAAATTCTCCAAGCCAGGCTTCAACAGTATGTGAACCGTGAACTTCCAGATGTTCAAGCTGGATTTAGAAAAGACAGAGGAACCAGAGATCAAATTGCCAACATCTGCTGGATCATGGAAAAAGCAAGAGAGTTCCAGAAAAACATCTATTTCTGCTTTATTGACTATGTCAAAGCCTTTGAATATGTGGATCACAATAAACTGTGGAAAATTCTGAAAGAGATGGGAATACCAGACCACCTAACCTGCCTATTGAGAAACCTGTATGCAGGTCAGGAAGCAAGAGAACTGAACATGGAACAACAGACTAGTTCCAAATAGGGAAGGAGTATGTCAAGGCTGTATATTATCACCCTGCTTATTTAACTTATATGCAGAGTATATAATGAGAAATGCTGGGCTGGAAGAAGCACAGGCTGGAAACAAGATTGCTGGGAGAAATATCAATAACCTCAGATATGCAGATAACATCACCCTTATGGCAGAAAATGAAGAAGAACTAAAGAGCCTCTTGATGAAAGTGAAAGAGGAGAGTGAAAAGTTGGCTTAAAGCTCAACATTCAAAAAACTAAGATCATGGCATCTGGTCCCATCACTTTATGGCAAATAGATGGGGAAACAGTGGCTGACTTTATTTTTCTGGTCTCAAAATCACTGCAGATAGTGACTGCAGCCATGAAATTAAAAGACACTTGCTCCTTGCAAGGAAAGTTATGACCAACCTAGACAGCATATTAAAGAGCAGAGACATTACTTTACCAACAAAGATCTGTCTAGTAAAAGCTATGATTTTTCCAGTAGTCATGTATGCATGTGAGAGTTGGACTATGAAGAAGGCTGAGCACTGGAGAATTGATGCTTTTGAACTGTGGTGTTGGAGAAGACTCTTGAGAGTCCCTTTAGATTGCAAGGAGGTCCAACCAGTCCATCCTAAAGAAGATCAGTCCTGAGTGTTCATTGGAAGGACTGATGCTGAAGCTGAAACTCCAATACTTTGGCCACCTGATGCAAACAGCTGACTCATTTGAAAAGACCCTGATGCTGGGCAAGATTGAACCAGGAGGAGAAGGGGATGACAGAGGATTAAATGGTTGGATGGCATCACCGACTCAATGAAGATGAGTTTGAGTAGACTACAGGAGTTGGTGTTGGACAGGGAGGCCTGGCGTACTATGGTCCATGGGGTTGCAAAGAGTCAGACACGACTGAGCAACTGAACTGAACTGAACTGATGGTGACGTGAACTGGGATATAAATCACTAGTGATTGGCTCCCATCCTCTGTCCAGCCCATCTTCAAATATGCTAGTGAGGACCCTTTCTCATAGGTCCCTGTCTTTCAGATGGAGAGGTGATTAGCAAGTGACTGCCTTCTGGTGAGATGGAAACAGTCAACCCTCCGTTTGGAAGCAACATGATGTGTATGTTTGGGAAGTCTTGGAAAATGGAAAACATGGGCTCACCGAACTTCTCTCTGAGGGGAGAGGACTGCCACAGGGCAGCTGCTAACAGTGTGGAGACTGGGTTCCCGAATCATGTCACCAGAAACCAAAGAGCCAAGCCCAGAAAGCCTGCAACGACTGCTGTCCGTCTGAAGCTGCTTCAGCCTTTATTGCAGGCTGTCCGCTCCTCACCTGTCAGGGAAGAAGCTTCTTTTCTCCTCAACTGGACAGTCCTCCTCTCCCCACCGCACTGGACAGTTGCCAGAGTTGGTCATATCTCAGGAAGGCTAATTCAAAGGATCTTAAAATCTATCTTCGACGTTCTGCCTGCAAACAGCTGAGTAAGAGGCCGCTCCACAGCTTATACTTCAGTGGAGGAGAAGCAGGTGTCCACAGCTCTGAGAGTATCAGTCTCCACCCAGAACCTTCATGGCTCTCACTTGTCCAACCAAGATGACTCTTGGCCCGGCAGCAAACATCTCCACAATCTTTCTAATTTTCAGGCAGCACAGTGGTTACGAGTGACACCAGAGCCTGATTCTCTGATTCGAACCCTGCCCCCCAGCACTCCTTACTGAGCGACCTTAGTCTCTCGGACGTTTCCACGGTGTCCACATCGGTAAATGGGAGAGAAAGGTAGTGATGGGCACTGTCCTGCTCTGTGACGGTTTTGAGGACTGAGATGAAACACTCAAGTGCTTAGCACAGAGCTCCTTCATCGCATGGCAAGGATTCAGTGAAGCAAAGGTTGGTGAACTGGCTGGTGGGCCCAAGCCAGCCCACTGCCTGTTTTTGTAAATATTGTTGGGACACACCCCACCCTCACTGACTGTGACTGCATTGGTGGTACACCTTAAGAGTTAAGTAGTTGCGGCAGAGACCACATTGCCCTCACAGCCTAAAAGATTTACCATCTAGCCCTTTACAGAAAAACTGCTGGACTCCTGCAATAAATGCTAAATTATTTTGCTTTATTCCACTCAAACTGCTCATCATTCCTTGAGTGAACCCTGTAATTTCCTCCTCCAGGCTTTGCCCGGGCGTCTCCTTCACCTAGAAAGCCCTTTCCACCCACCTGATACATACAGCACGGAATACAGCGCCTGACTCGAGCCCCGCTCAGCAACTGTTTCTTCCCCATCTTCCCAGCTCTGAAATATGACGTTTCCGAGGTACTCCTGATTCTGTTACCACTGAAAGCAGCAGCTTCTTTGCATCGATTTTTGTAATACTTCATTCAAGCAAACTTCTGACACTTTTCAGATAGAGCTTTATCTAGCTTTCTGTGTCCCTAGTCCTTTATTTTTTTAATAGAACCTCAATAAATATTTTTTTAACAAATGGCAACCACACTACATCGTGCTATGAGTCTCCAGGCTGTTGGACACACATTGCCCCCCACCCATCAAGACCCGGTTCAAGCATCATCTTCTACAGGAGGCCATCCCTGAGCACACAGATTGGTGATGTGTGTAGACTCAGTCTCGCACCGCAGAGACCCAGTCTGATCAGGAATATACTTGGAGTCCAGAGCAGACACTGTGGAAATGGAGCAGATATCACTTTATTAGTCCTCTAGGATATCCACCCCATCCCACCAAAGCTGAATCCACCTCACGTGAACTCCGGACATCACTTAATGTTCCTCCCCCTCCTCTTTCTCTATGTGTTAAATTGTGAAATAACATCATAGACCAATTATACACACATATACATATAGTGTGTAAGTAATATATAGCTTAACGAGTAAATAGTAACAAAGCAAAAGCAAACAAACCGCTACCCAGCTGAGACCGCAGAACTTGGTCAGTGACTTTGACACCCTCTGTGAGCCCATCTCTGTCAAACAACCCCCTCTCCAATTTCCACTATGGAGGGCACCATTCTGATTTTCATTTTGGTGGTGGCTACTCGCTAAGTCGTGTCCAACACTTGCGACCCCATGGACTGTAGCCCACCAGGCTCCTCTGTCCAGGGGATTCTCTAGGCAAGAATATCAGAGTGGGTTGCCATTTCCTTCCCCAGGATTTTCATATTACTTAGTTTCCAACTTTCCTTTCAGTTCTACCCCATGCATGCATAGCTCCAAACAGTGTATTATTGACTGTTGCCTGTCCTTCAACTTATAATGAGATTTTGCTGGACGCATTCTTCTGTGACTTGCTTGTTTCTTTTCGCTTTGTTTTTTGCATTTGCTAATATTGATACATGAAACTATCTTCATTTTCCTTGCTATGTAGTGCTCCGCTGTATGAGCATATTAAAATTGATATATCCAATCTCCTGTTGAAGGATATTCTGGCTGTTTCAAATTTTTACTATTATAAATAATGATACTAAACATACTCCTACACATTATATCCCCTGATGTATAATCGCTGAGTTGCAGGAGTCACTAGTTCATGCTGACTCATTTTCTGATGTGATTGTGCCAATATACACTCCTAAATGCCTTGTAGGAGAGTTCCTGTTGCCTCATTGCCTCACCAACGCTTGGTTTTGCTTTATTTTTTTGCCAATGAAATGGGTATAAATTGGTCTCCTGTAATGGCAAGCTGGAATCAAGATTTCCGGGAGAAATATCAATAACCTCAGATATGCAGATCACACCACCCTTATGGCAGAAAGCAAAGAAGAACTAAAGAGCCTCTTAATGAAAGTGAAAGAGGAGAGTGAAAAAGCTGGCTTAAAGCTCAACATTCAGAAAACTAAGATCATGGCATCCAGTCCATTACTTCATGGCAAATAGATGGGGAAACAGTGGAAAGAGTGGCAGACTTTATTTTTGGGGGGCTCCAAAATCACTGCAGATGGTGACTGCAGCCATGAAATTAAAAGACGCTTACTCCTTGGAAGAAAAGCTATTACCAACCTAGACACCTTATTAAAAAGCAGCGACATTATTTTGCCAACAAAGGTCTGTCTAGTCAAGGCTATGGTTTTTCCAGTAGTCATGTATGGATGTGAGAGTTGGACTATAAAGAAAGCTGAGCACCAAAGAATTGATGCTTTTGAACTGTGGTGTTGGAGAAGACTCTTGAGAGTCCCTTGGACTGCAAGGAGATCCAACCAGTCCATCCTAAAGGAGATCAGACCTGAGTGTTCACTGAAAGGACTGATGTTGAAGCTGAAACTCCAATACTTTGGCCACGTGATGCAAAGAACTGACTCATTTGAAAAGACCCTCATTCTGGGAAAGATTGAGGGCAGGAAGAGAAGGGGACAACAGAGGATGAGATGGCTGGATGGCATCACTGACTCAATGGAAATGAGTTTGGGTAAACTCCGGGAGTTGGAGATGGACAGGGGAGCCTGGCATACTGCCGTCCATAGCGTCACAAAGAGTCAGACATGACTGAGCGACTGAACTGAACTGAACTGAATGGCTTTAAAATGTAAAATTCCCTGCTTGCTAATGAGGGTGACATTTTTCAGAAGCTTATTAGCCATTTATGTTCTCTCTAATGTGAGATGCTTGTTCATGTCTTTGCCCATCTTTCTTGGGTCTTTCTCTTAGTGACTCTTTTCATTGATTTCCTATTACTGCTTTATAGACATAGTTATACTCTGGACATAAAACTTCTGTCTGTTGTATGTGTTGCAAAGAACTTCTCTGGGACTGCCAGAGGGTCCTTACTTGGGGCTGGAATGGAGGGGGACCTGCCCCACGGAGATTCACACCCTTCGAGCCAAAACAGTGACCCCACACAGAGCGTCCGGTTCTCGTGAGCTGAGGATGCACCCATCAGGTTAACAGTCCAAAGGGAGCCCAGAAAGCCTGAGACAATTGCACCCATGATGCCAGTCTTCGAGAACTAGAATTTTAGGGGCTTTCTGGCGATCCAGTGGTTAAGACTCCGTTTTTCCAATGCAGGGGGCGCAAGTTCAATCCCTGGTCGAGGAACTAAGATCCCACAAGCTGTGGCCAAGAGATTTAAACAAACAAACAACAACAACAACAACAGAGCTAGAGTTTGAGTGCTGCGAACGGTGGTCAGGATCTGTTAGCGTAACTGGGCGTCCTCGGAGCCACGTGCAGGCGTCCAGCGTCCCCCTCTTCAGTCGCACTTCTCAGCATCCCAGGCACGAGGTGTTTCCAAAATCATCCCCCGCTTCCTGCTCTGCTGCAGGGTCCATTGGTCCGGGGGTGCCAAGGAGCCTGGTGGCCACTCCCGAGCTGGGCAGCATCTGAAAGCTCTCTGCCCAGCAGTAGCCTCTGGCTGACAGTAAACTGCCTCCCCAGCAAGGTCTCAGCTGAGCCCTCCCGTAGAAGACCGGGCCCTTTCAGCACCCAGCCAGACTAAGAAACAGCTCGGAATCATCCTACTTGTCCTGGAGAAAGCAGGTCAGCCTCGCTCTCTGAACGTGCCCCCCACCCCCAACCCCCCGCAGCTCCCCCTAGACTGTCTTCTAATGGGCAGCGCAGCGGGACAGGGCAGGTTTCCTTGTCCCCCCCAAAGAGCCCTCATCAAGACGCAGCAAAAGAGAGATCCTCAATAGCCAAGTGGCATGCAGGAGACAGAGGACCTGCGAATGGCCCTCCTCAAAACAGGCCCCTCCTTGAGAGAAAAAGACATGAAAAGAAACACTCTTAAGTTGTGTCCTTCAAAAGGTGAATATGTACAATGCATAAACTCCCCCTTGATTTTCGCTCAGTTTTCCAGATCTGAGAAAGTTACCAAAATTGATTGCATTGGCATGTCTGAAAACATGCTTCTTCTCTGATTCAGGTGCTTAAAAAGCCTAAAGGTGAAGAGTTTGTGCCTTTACTACTCCTACGGGGAGGCTCCCTTTCTGGAGAGGGATTTGTTATATGTCTACCAGCACAGACTTCAGTGATCTGAGTTAATCACCACGGCCAACTCCAAGGAAATAAATCTCAGAATGCCACAAAAACATATTGTGGTTAACCTTCCTTTCTTGGGAAAAATAGAAAAAGAGTGTCAGAGTTGACTTCATTGTTTGGAATCATCTAAATAGTGTTTTGGGTCAATGCGTGCTGAGTCGCTTCGGTTGTGGACAGGGTCCTATGTCCATGGGATTCTCCAGGCAAGAATACTGGAGTGCGTTGCCATGCCCTCCTCCCCTCAGGGGATCTTCCTGACCCAGGGATGGAACCCTCATCTCTTAAGTCTCCTGTGTTGGCAGGCATGTTCTTTACCTCTGGCACCACCCGGGAAGCCCAAGCCAATAATATAGCACAAAATGAGGAAGAAGGGGAGACAGTGTCCTTAGTCTAGAAACTAAGGAAGCCCATCCTTCCATAGAGCTGATGAAACAGAACTTCTTGAAGAGATAATATTCCTCCAGTAGCAACAAAAACTAAAGCGCATAGGAACAAGTAAAGTCTGAGTTAAGGGATTTCCCACGGGTTGCAAAGAGTTAGACACAACTGAGCAACTGAACAACAACAGCTGGTGGTCCAGTGGTTAACAATCCTCCTGCCAATGCAGGGGACACAGGTTTGACCCCTGGGGTGGGAACTAAAATCCCACATGCCATGGAGTGACGGAGCCCATACACCATGACTACTGTGCCCGCACTCTGGAGGCTGTGCACTGTGACTGCCCAGCCCCACGCATGCAGCCATTGAAGGCCACGCACCTGGAGCCTGTGCTCTGCAACATAAAAAGCCAACACAGGAAGAAGCGCATGTGCCGCAACTAGAGAGTAGGCCCTGCTCACCACAACTAGAGAAAGCCCGTGCAGCAACAAAGACCCAGCACAGCCAACAATAAATAAATGGAAAACATTTAAAGCCTGAGTTAAATGCATGAGAATATATTTGCCCCCTTATTTCCTGCTTATCTCTACCAGAGACATAAAGCAACATGTGTGCTGTGTGTGTGCTCATTTGCTCAGTTGTGTCCAACTCTTTGTGACCCCGTGGACTGTAACCCTCTGTCCATGGAACTTTCCAGGCAAGAATACTGGAGGGGTTTGCCATTTCGTCCTCCAGGGGATCTTCCTGACCCAGGGATCAAACCTGAGTCTCTTGGATCTCCTGCATTGGCAAGCAGATTCTTTACCGCTGCGCCACCCGGGAATCCCTAAAGCAATACTGACCTGTTAGAAACCCATCAGAACAGTGAAGCTCCAAAGCAGCCTATGTGAAGCTAGAAAAGGCCGCATAGTTAAGCCTCACTTCTTATCAGAGAGCGCCACAAGGGGAAATGGGTACAAGCCATCTGGAGCCCGAACAAATGAGCGTATAAAAGCTTTTCTGACAGGAGAAGTTGTTAAACACACCATTGCAGGGATTCATAACTCCCAGGAAGAGAAGAGAGAGTGAGAAGAACAGAGGGGAGCCATGCCCTGTGGGTTCTAGACCTTTTGATTCCCGTGTCATAGGATTACCTGAAAACTCATGCAAAGCTCCTGTGGAAACAAAGCTGCAATGTGCTTTTTAGGTGTGTACCTGGCGATATACTCTTAGAAAAATTACTCACATTTTCAATATAATCATGACTATTTATTCTCCACTGTTTTCTTTTAAAACAATCAAAACCAGCTAAATGTACAGGTGTGAAACATTTCTCTGAGCACTGTGCCATTTTGATGGAAGATGACAGATTAAAATTCTTAACAAATACACCCACTGCGGAATGCTGAAGTACACTACCAGGCAGTTTTTTTCAGAGTAATGGATTCAATGTATTCTTGTCACCATAGCAACAAGAGGAATCACTATTATTTTCATCATAGCATTCCCAATTATTTTCTCTCAGTTTAGGCCATAGACAAAACTAGAAAGAATGATGTTGGCCACAAAACACACCGTAAACCCATAATTTCCTCCCAGCAGTAAAGGTTGCTCCCAGGTAGCTAATTTTTTTTTTTTGGCCATTATGAATCTCATACTAAGGTCTCTACATCTTTGAAATGAAAAAAAAAGAAAAATTTGCTTAAAAACGTGTCCTGTTATCCCCTTTAAGTTGGGGGAAATAGGAGGAGACATTTTACCACTTATGTAAGCTAAGAAATTTTAGAACTATTTATTTAATTTTCAGTGAGCTTTCTTTTGGGGAGTGAAAGTATTGTTGAGTAACTTTAAGTCTCAAGGGTTATGGATTCTCAGTGATGAAGCAACATTCTGTTCTCTGCCTTTTAGTTGACAAATGTGGTGTCTTGGGGGTAAAATAACATGGCAGCAACATATCTCTAAAATCAGAGCATCAGACACTATCTGCACAAGATCCAGGAAGAGGAACAAAATAACCAAGCAACTCTGGGTTTCAGCAAAACACAAAACGTTTGACCCCAGAGAGGAGTGTACTAGCTAAGCACCCAAAGATAAATAGTACTCCTCCTACAGAAATGAAAGTGAAGCTCCAATAATTTGGCCACATGATGCAAAGAGCTGACTCACTGGAAAAGACCCCGATGCTGGGAAAGATTGAGGACAGGAGGAGAAGGGGATGACAGAGGACAAGATGGTTGGATAGTATCACTGACTCAGTGGACGTGAATTTGAGCAAACTGTGGGAGATAGTGGAGGACAGAGGAGCCTGGCATACTGCAGTCCATGGGGTTACAGAGTTGGACATGACTTAGTGACTGAACAACAGAAATGAATGAAAATGGGTTTTATGTACATGTGACCAGCAAACTCAAGCCTTACAAATTTGTCTATAAAATAATGCCACCGATTTTCTCCTACCCACTGGGTTCCAGGAACCAAGCTGCCTTTAGTCTCTGTCCCCTTCACACTCCTGCCACCTCCCAGATTTCTCAAGGTGCAGCCTGAGCCCAGCTGGGTCTGTTTGACAAGGGCACTAATCCCTTTCATTAGGGCTCCACCCTGGTGACCTCAGTACTTCCCAAAGGCCTCACCTCTTTGTACCAGCATATTGCAGATTAGGCTTCAACATATGAATTTGGGGTGGGGGGTGTATCAATTCAGTCTACAACACCAAGTCAGTGTGAGTGAAATGTCTCATAAAGGCTGCCATATAGACTACACTCACACATTAACACATGTGAAGTAAGGACTGTGTAAGTGTTAGTTGCTGTTACTACAGTCAACATCTAATTCACAGAGGAGAAAACTAGAGGCCAGGGAAGAAAATGCACCACGTTCACACACTTACTTGAAGATAGAACTGACTCCAGACCTCACATTATTGCACTCTTGTTTTTTGTTTTTAATCTACTTATGTATTCAGCTGTATCAGATCTTAGTTGCAGCTTATGAACTCTTAGTTGCAACATGTGGGATCTAGTTCCCTGACCAGGGATGGAACCCTGGCCCCCTGCGTTGAGAACACAGAGTCTCAGCCACTGGACCACCAGGGAAGTCCGGATCATCTCACTCTTAATCTTTTTCTTCTCATTAATTATAATCAGATTTCTCCTCCTGATTGCCCTTTCCAAGGCTGTTTTCTTCAAGCTTAGGAAACAGTTAAGATTTTGGTGATTCCCAACAGTTGAACAAGTTTCTCTTCTTATGGACTTTGTGATCTAATTTGTTATAGTGTAACAAATAGGAGAGGTCATAATTCCATTCAATTATGCTTTCTATGAAAAAAAAATAAATAGCCCAAAATTAACAGAAAGAAATTTTGCTTTACCAGTAGTAACAACTATTTTAGAGAAAAATGTCAGGAAATATATATACTTAAGTATATTCAGATATCTTCTAAAACATTGTCAACTATTACTAATCACAGATTAATCACAGATTATTATCACTCTGGTTTCCCCTACAGTTTTAAAGCTAAGTTTTTATCTCTTAAATATTGGTGCTTCATGGTTTAAAAATCCAAGCCTTGAAAAGAGTTTCTAGATGGTTTTCTTCAATTATATTTGTAATTATTTTTTATCATGCATGTGTGTGTGCTAAATTATGTTAGTTGTGTCTGACTCTCTGTGACCCTATGGATTATAGCCCACCAGGCTCTTCTGTCTATGGAATTCTCCAGGCAAGAATACTAGAGTGGGTTGCCATGCCCTACTCCAGGGGATCTTCCCAACCCAGGGATCGAACCCGCATCTCTTACACATCTCTTGCATTGACTGGTGGGTTCTTTCCCACTAGCAACACCTGGGAAGCACTATTAAAGTATTTTATCATAAGTATAATATATTGTCATTGTGTATGGGAAGATAGATGGTTTAAATCATTCATTGCTATTGACTTTGACGTTCCAATTCAGGGTGTGTACTTAGGTCCTGACTACTTTTTCATTGGCTGAGTTTTTCCGCAGGTGAAGGAAACTGGGTTTCAGCTCCTCAAATCTGGCTTTCTGCTCCATGCAGCTTGGTTTATGCAGAAACAGTCACAATGCACAATGCATGGCAGGACTGCGCTTTCTCATGCAAAGGTATCAAAGCTAACTGTCACAAACCTAAAACCATGATTCGTGCATAAACAGAGAATGAAAACATGCCCCAGAATTCTTCTCTTCTTAAAGAGAGAGCCAGCTGGATGGCAAAGTTGGTTCAAGGAACATTTGACGAAGTGACTATTTAGAGGCCTTGAAAAAGAATGTTAGGATAAGAGATCAAGGTTACACAAAACTGGTTAATGTTCTACGAAGCAATAAAGCAATAACCTGTCAGTTATCTCTTCTACTACCCTGAAATTATTCACATGTTTTCCAGACAAATGTCTCAAGAGAACATATAATTCTGTAGACTCTGGCCCTTTACTCATGAACAGATAGCAAGACAAACAAGTATATTGCCCTAAATAGTGAAATCATCCTTAAGTAGACTCGTTAAACAATGCTCCTAATGACATTGAAAGAATGCTCTCCTTTTTTTCTCTTATTTCCAAATTA
Source organism: Bos indicus (assembly GCF_029378745.1). Taxonomy (NCBI): domain Eukaryota; kingdom Metazoa; phylum Chordata; class Mammalia; order Artiodactyla; family Bovidae; genus Bos; species Bos indicus. The sequence continues at coordinate 112,181,641 of NC_091763.1, forward strand.
ACTAATTAACACAGAACTAATGTTTTAAAAATCTTTTATTAATTTCTTTTCTGAATATATTTAAATATTATAAGATAGCAAACAGACTTTCCGACAATAATCCTCACAGTTTTTCTACAGAGTGAGATCTTGCTGCCTGTGAAAAAAATTTATGGTAGGGTTGCCAGTTTAGCCAAGAAAAATACCAGACATTCAATTAAATTGAATTTTAATTTAATGAAAGTAATCTTAATATAATGTAAGTATCATAAATACATAGACAATAATTTTTAACATAAATAGGTCCCAAATATTGTTCATGACTGTTCCTCTGAGCCCTTCCAGTTCTAATACTCTATGAAAACATCTCCTTAACAACAAATCATGACAACAGACTTTTTTCTAAATGCACTTTGAATTCATTCATATTTTCTGCTTATCATGTTCTAAAATTCAGTGTATTTGAATACCAAACTCCATTTGGTCTGCTCTGAAACAAGCAATTTAAAATGTCACAGAGAATCCTGAAGTTAGATGTTCCAAGACGACAATGAGGTAGCTTTGTAGCCTTAGACACCTGGGGGTTGGCTGTTGGTGAGACAAACATCATCACAAATACTCACTTTGTTCATGACCTTCCTGCGGCAAGGACTTGAAAAACCCCTATTGTCTATGCTGACCTAATTCAAAGTTCTTTGCAGCTTACCTCATGGCACTTGCTGAAAACTGGTCTCCAGCTGCGTTGGGGCTTTCGTTGTTTCACCTCCTAATTCTACATGGTAATGGGGGAAACCCCCTGATCCTTTTTGATGAAATAAATTGTACTTCAATTTTTTTTTCAAGCATAACTGGGAACCTAGTGCATTTTACCCTTTCACTCTTTATTAATTGACCAAAACGACGAGAAGCATTTTTTCCTATACTAAAAAATAGAAATTGAATATGTGTCCCATTCTGCCAAACAAAATGACTCAGAGAACTCAAACAGGGGCTCTGTAACAACCTAGAGAGGGGGGATGGGAAGGGAGATGGGAGGGAGGTTCAAGAGGGAGGGGACATTTATAAACCTATGGCTGATTCATGCTGATTGTTCGGCAGAAACCAACAAAATTCTGTAAAGCAATTATCCTTCCATTTTAAAATAAATAAATTTTTGAAAAATAAAAATATTTAAAAAGCATATCTCAGAAACTAACATCTTTAAGACCAGTGGATCTGTACACTCTCATCCTACCTATAGTAACTTCTTATGTGGCTGTTCAGTTGCTCAGTCGTACCCGACTCTTTTGTGACCCCCAAAGACTGTAGCCCACCCAGCTCCTCTCTCCGTGGGATTTTTCAGGTGTCAATACTAGAGTGGGTTGCCGTTTCCTCCTCCAGGGGATCTTCCTGACCCAGGGATTGAACCCAGGTCTCCTGCGTCTTCTGCATTGCAGGCAGATTCTTTACAGCTGAGCCATTAATTTCAGCCAGTGAGAACACACGCTCAGTAGTCAGCGATGGATCCATCTCAGAGGAGCAGAAATATACATATGAGTTGTTCTTCAGGTGAATGACTACAGCTACATCAATAAGCAAAGCTGAGCTAACCCAAGGCCACGGTGTCTCCGATTCTGGGAAAACGTGAATGTTAGAGACTGTTACTCCAGCCATGGGTGGAGTGAGAAATAGTGCATCACAGAGAACTCGGGGTCCTTATCCACTCCCCACATCTGGTGGTGTATCCTGATTAACTCAACCATCAGCGTTTGTCTCTCCTCAGACTCTCACTAAGAGATCTACTAAAGGACGTACTTCGGCAGGGAAAAGGGATTCAAGACAGATGGTCTGAAATGCAAGAAGGAATAGAGAACAAAGAAAAATAAACCTGCAATTAATGTACATGAATAGCAACTAAATAATCCTATGTAAATGAGTAATAACAAGGTCCAGTGAAGTTTCAAAAAGAACAGAAATACACGTGGCAGAGCCAAAGTAAAAAGAACAGAAATGCCTCATAATGTGTGAGTCAAGAACATTAACGAATTTAAAACCGTTCTAAAGTTCTCATCATCTCCAAAATCAGGGTAAAATTACAGATTAATGTAGAATTCAAGGACTTCCCTGGTGGTACAGTGGATGAGAATTCACCTGACCCGGGAAGATTCCACATGCTGCAGAACAACTAAATCTGTGTGCCACAACTACTGAGCCTGCGAGTTACAACTACCAAAACCCTTGAGCCTGGAGCCTGTGCTCCTCAGCAAGAAAAGCCTCCACAATGAGAAGCCCACGCCCCTCAATGAAGAATAGCTCCTGCTTGCTGCAGCCAGAGAAAGCTGGCATGCAGCAATGAAGACACAGCACAACCAAAAAGTAAAAAGCAAATAAAAATTTTTTAATATTTAGAATTTGATAATAAATATGCAAGTAAAAATTTCTTAGGTAACCAGTAAAAGAAGAGAAACAGGAAGAATAATTTCAAAGCTAGAATTAGGAAATAATTAGATGTTGGAAAATACTATATAATTCTAAAATAAAGGAAGAAAAAGAAAAGAAAAAAAAAAAGCAGGACAGATGGAAAGTTCAAAATGAAATGACATATTTTAACCTAAATACGTAAGTAGTTTGTTAAATCAAATGGATTAATTTCTCCATATAAAAGAAAAACATTGTCAAACTGGGTTTAAAATTTTAAATTCAACTCTGCTGTTTATAAAAGACTCATCCAATAATAATAGAAAAGTTGGAAGTGAAAAGATTTTTAGAAGTATGCCATGTAAATGCTAGTGAAAAGAAAGATGGTGTCTGTAGAGACACAAAAGGCAAAAAGGCAATACTATAGAAGAAAAGAGCCACAGCACAATAACAAAAGATTCAACTACAAGAAGGTAAAAGTTTTTTAACTTATGTGCATGTAAGATTTAGCCTCAAATATATAAAGCAAATATTGCCGAATTATAAGGAGTAACAGCTGCTGCTGCTGCTAAGTCACTTCAGTCGTGTCCGACTCTGTGTGACCCCCAAGGAGTAACAGAATGAGCTGCAATTAGTGTGAGAGATCTTATCATCAAACCTTATGTGATGAAGCTGAAGTAGTACTTGGAAATGTATACAGCCTTAAGTGCAGATACTGAAAATTAAAACAGCTAAAAGGTAATACACATCACATTCACCTCAATGCATTAGAAAAAGAATAGCAAAACAAACTCAGTGAATTAGATGGAGGGGAGGTAGAAATTCAGAGAAGGCAATGGCACTCCACTCCAGTACTCTTGCCTGGAAAATCCCATGGACGGTGGAGCCTGGAAGGCTGCAGTCCATGGGGTCGATGAGGGTCGGACAAGACTGAGCGACTTCACTTTCACTTTTCACTTTCATGCATTGGAGAAGGAAATGGCAACCCACTCCAGTGTTCTTGCCTGGAGAATCCCAGGGACGAGGGAGCCTGGTGGGCTGCCGTCTATGGGGTCGCACTGAGTCGTACACGACTGAAGCGACTTAGCAGCAGTAGCAGCAGAGGTAGAAATTAATGAAAAACTTAAAAAACAAACAGTAGAGGTTATCAGTGAGAAGTAAGTGAATTCTTCATAAAAAACTATAAAGGTAAACCATGAAGGAAAAAAAGAGAAAAAGTCACAATAACCAAAACCAGGAACGAAAAAGAGGTTGCTGAAGATGCTTAAAAAGGAAGAAGATACAACAGACAGGGTATGCTATTATGAACAATTTTATGCCAATAAACTTTTCCAGAAGTTAGTATTTCCAGAAAAAAGAATATTTCTCAAACTCGTTCACAAAGAAAGTAAAATCTTCAAGTCCCAACAAATGGTACTGGGGCTATGGGACCTCTATTAAAAAAGGAATTAAAGACCCAAATATGAAGAGAAAAACGATAAGCTTTAAAAACACAGTAGAGAAGACAAGCTTCATGACTGCCAGTAGAGATAAGCCAAAAACCAAAAGCAAGCGCAAAACCAAAACAACTGGGAAGCTGTCTTTCTCACACGTGTCTGAACCAAGAAGACAACCCACAGTCTGGAGAACCGAGACCAGTTTAACTAGCATCCCAAGCATCGCGAAAGAATCTAAGAACATTTCTGAAAATGAAGTCATGGTATCTTCATGTTATTGCTTTCTTACATTCACAAGTTCTGCTAAATAAATTTGGAAACTTCTCTCAGATTTCTTTCCCTCCCTCTTACACATTCTCTCTCTCTCTCTTTTTTTTTTTTTTTTTTGCTTCTCTTGGCAGAAGATTACTGTTTCACTCTTAACTTCGAGTTCTTTTTTCATTCTAACCCAGTCTACTCTCTTTTCTTTCTTTCTATCAAAAGTATAGAAAAAGATATAGGCCTTTCAAGGTCTTATCCATGTTTATTCAATTTTTAAAGCATAATGTATGCTCCTAGAAATATTTTTTGAACCGAGTTAAAGTTTGTTGTGGAAATATTTCAAATATGGCTTAATACGTCTGATTATATTATAATTCTTGGTGTGGTGTGCATGCGTGCTGAGTCGTGTCCGACTCTTGGTGACCCCATGAACTGTGTAGCCAGCCAGGCTCCACCGTCCATGAGATTTTCCAGGCAAGAATACTGCAGTGGGTTGCCATTTCTGTCTTCAGGGGAACTTCCCCACCCAGGGATCGAACCCACCGCTCCTGCCACTTCTCCTACACTGGCAGGCAGGTTCTTTACCAACTGCACCAGCTTATTATAATTTATGATTGCATATCTTTTGTTTATCAGATCTATTCTTCCCGTATTTCTGAATGACTACATTAAAAAATTTAACATGTGAGATTTTGTGGGAAAAAAAACTGTTGACTTTCAGTATTTCTCCCCAAAGCATTCTCCTTTGCCTCCCTGGAGAAAGAGGTGCCTGTAAGAATATTCATATCCAGCACTCACTTTGTTATAAAATCAAAAACCTGGGAAAATAAGAGTAGTTCTGCCTTAAACTATGAGAAAACTAATGTGGTCATCAGACAGCAAAACTAATTTACTAGTGATAAGCATTTAAACCCTAAATTCTTGTCAACAATCTTTGTGTCCCTTAAAGCACTGTTTTAATCTATGTTTCATGCAAGTTAGGAAAATGCAGACAGAATAACCACTGTCTGTCATTGTAATCAAATAAATACCACCTCATCCCATTTTCTGGATTCTGTTCTCATTTACTTCAGCAAGACTGAACACTGGCCTGTGAAAAAGACACCTAGAATATATTCCACTAGACTGTATTTATCCCACCTTTAAGTTTCAAGGTGGAATTTCAGATTTCAAAATTGTAGTTACTACTGATGATTACCAAAACGGGGGTATAATGATATCCTGCATTTATGATTATTGATGCACCTTTTTATAGATTCATTTTTACGTTGAACTACTTATTTTGTATGCGTTGACGAGCGTAATTGTAATTAGGTGTCTAGTTTGGTAAATGAGTATCTGTGATAATTTATGAGTGTATTTAATTTTTAGCTTGGAGTTGACATTTTGATATTGACTTGAGAATCTTGTACACCTTGCTGGGTACATTTGATAACACATTTATAGTGAAGAATGGGGCTACAGATATTTATAAATGCAAAGGTAGGCCTTCAGTTTATTCATTCAATATTTTCTTCAGTCTAGTGAGCTTCTACTGGCCAAAAAGGACTCTTCAGCCTAGAAAGGAATTCCTGAATATATTTTGTCATCCTCAAGTTAAATTTATTAAAAGTGTACGTTAGAAACCTAATTCTTTGAAAATTAAGCTCCATTTCTAGATCTTGCTATTTTAAGTATAAATCTAGCACATTTGTATGAAAAATAACAGTCATTTTGGTTTGCTCCTTTATTAGGATTTCAGTGAACCCAACTGACCGAATCATCTTTAAACATTTCACCTTACTTGGAAGATTAATTAAATTCCCTTAGACATTTCAAACTCTAATTATAAATTTAATGCACTGCTTCTCTCAAAGATTTCAAATAGGGAAGAACATGTCCTGGACTGGGTTCACCTGTAGCACATTGTGAGACCAGAATTCATGTAAAAGTGATTTATTAGGAGAAAATTGGGAGAAAAATGAAGAAATAAGGAGAGAAAGAAAATAAGGCCACACAAAGGTGCCAATCGGCAGGTCGAGTAACTTTGACTCGGACCCACACAGGCGCCCTGGAGGGCACAATCTAGAGTTGTCCCAATTAGTCCCAATTAGGCAAAAATGCTGAGTACTTATGCCAGCTGTACCTCGTGGGATGGAAACTCTCAGCACGCCAGCTATGGCAGCCTAAAGAGATGCGGGAATCTCAGCCTCAGACCGAGATGCGGTTCCCAGAGGGGAAGCCCGCCAGGATTAAACTGGTAGCTCCTAGAGCACGTGGGCAGAACACTGTCCACCCCTCACACCACTCAGATCCCTCTATGCCTCCCATGAGCTCAGTAAGCCTGCAGGGGGTTGGCCGGTCACCATTTCTGGAAGCAAAGGCTTCGCGAGGAGGGTTGGTGGAGCGAGTTGCTGCTGGCTGGCCCACAGGCTGTAAGTGACGACTTGCTCCCTCCTCTACTCTGTGATATAACCCTCGGGGCAGACCAGCATTTGTTCGATGGGGTGCCCAAGACTGTCATCTCTGAGGAGCCTGAGTCCCTGGTTACTGTGTCCTTCTCACACCACAGTGGCTATGATTGCCTCATCACAGTCAAAAATCTAGAGCATTAAGAGATGCCCTGGTGGGTTCTAGACATACTCCTCTCTGCCCCAGGTATGTAGCAATGAGCATACAGACTGACACCCTGTCAGTATATTTATAAGTCCTTCTTTGCCTTCTCCACTGGCAGGAGGACACCAAAATGACCTGACCAGGGGACACTCACAGGTTTAGGTAGGAGGGAAATGTCATGGCATCCCCGGAGGAGAGCATCACACAGACCAACCCACCAGACACAGGGCTGCAAACCCGGGAAGCACAAATTCCCCAAGAAGGTCACTGAGAGTGATGGCGGGAAGACCACTCTATCTCCACCCCTGGGTTCCCAGACCTGTTATGCCCCCTCCTAGGGACAGTGTACACATAATGGCTGTTGGATCCAAAGCATATGCTGTATTCTGAGTACTCCATCCACACGTGGTGACGTCTCAAAGCAGGCGTCTTAGCTGGGTTTTGAGAGGACAGTCTTAATGTTCTTTTGGGTCAGGAGCTGGCTCTGGTTTGTGGATGAGTTTAGCTGAAAACAGACCGCTGCTGCTCTACACCCCAACTCAGGGGCGACATTGAAAACTAGTGGTGAGGGACTTCCCTAGTGGCCCAGTGGTTAAGACCCTGCGCTCCCACTACAGGGGGCATAGGTTCAATCCCTGGTCGGGGAACTAAGATCCCACATGCTTTGTGGTGCAACCAGAAGGATTTTTTTAAAAAGAAAAGAAAAAGAAAATTAGTGGTGAGGGGAAATCCTCCCAGTAGACAGGGCTTTTTCATTTTGTGGGGAGAGAAAAGCACGTTCCCATGGGGCCCTCGGGCCTACTGTTGCATCTCCTTAGCTGTAAAGTGGCCCCCTTGCTGCAGGGCAGTGTGGCACAAGATCCCATATCAGTAAATCAGGCGTTGTGTGCCTCAGATAGTGATGTTGACTGAGATGCTGTAGGCAAGAAATGTAAACCCAATACCTGATAGATATTTCTTTGTGGTCAGGACAAAGAAATCATTGCCACATCTTCCCAGCGTAGAAAATATCTGATGCAATCAGCTTACCACCAAGTGGCTGATTGGTCTAGAGGGATTGTACATACCTGCAGGCCAGTATTAGCCTCTGCAGCTAACAAGCAGTGTGCATGCACGCTCAGTTGTGTCTGACTCTATGTGACCCCATGGACTGTAGCCCGCTGGGCTCCTCTGTTCATGGGATTCTCCAGGTAAGAATACTGGAGTGGGTTGCCATGCCCTTCTCCAGGGCATCTTCCCGACCCAGGGATCGAACCTGCATCTCTTGCGTCTCCTGCATTTGCAGGTGGCTTCTTTCCCACTGTGCCACCTGAGAAACCCTGCTAACAGGCAGAGCAGCAGCTAACATAGCCTTGGTGAGAGGGTCCAGTTCTATGCTGGGCCCATGCACAGCCTCCGTCTCTGCCACCAAAGCTACTCCATTCATCAGCCCACTGGGGTGGCCGAGGACTGAGGCTGACTGACATCTACCAGATGAGTCATATTGTTTATCTGCTTGTCTGAGCCTCCTCTGTAGTGGACGCTCTCCAGTAGGTATTGACATAGTGATCTCTCCCAGAGGTCCATCTGCATGCCTCTTCCCCAAACCTCTTTGCAGATAAACTTCTTCCAGGGTCCTCCCAAAACAGACACCCCCCAGCCAGTACTCAGGAACCTATGTATATGGCTACTTGTCTTTTCTCATGAAGTGGAAGCTCTGTATAGAGGACTTCCACTCACCACTGATTGCAGGGCTGTTTCTGAGTGAGGTTGTAACCCATGCCTGCAGCCCCAAGTTATCAAGACAACCTTCCATGAAGTAGACCGAGAGTTTTTCCTCCAAGAGTTGGTCATAGGGAGCCCGTGTGGGGCCATAGGTATAGGCTTGGGAGAAGAGAAGATGCAAGAGTGCTAAGTGACAAAGTCTGGACCACTTTTTGTGTAACTTACTTGTGCCCCCTTGACACGCTCGGGCTCTGTCCTGGGCGCCACTTTCATTTCATCAAGGATTGCAGTTATGTTCACTCAGCTTTATAACTTGGTAGGTCTGACAGCACCCCAGCGCCCAATTCATGGTCAGAAGCTCTGATCACACATTAGTTGACGTCTCATGGTCAGATGCTCAGTGCCCATCAGCATAAAAGGAGCTTTTTCCAGGGCTGTAGAGTTCTTCTGCAGGGGACATGGCATCACTTCAGTATCCCAGGGAGCTATGCTAAGATCCACAGGGCTTGCCAGAGGCAGTGCCTTGATGTGGAATCACAGGATCTACCGAGCCATGTGGCCCAGTAGCAAGGCCACTTGTTCCAAGCCTGGACCACTGCAAAGCCCTCTCTTGCTCTGGAACCCACTCAAAACTGACAGCTTGATGGCAGCCCTCCAACATGCAGGTTCTGGCTGTCAGAAGGAAAATCACAGGGACCTGTGTGCCTGAAAATGGTAAACGGATCCGAGAGGATGACTCTGGGAGCAATGCCGACAGCATCTCCCACCAAAAGCATAAACTCCCTGAGCTCTTACGTGACTTTTATAATTCTCATAATTATAAATTCAGAAGATCCAGTTTTCTTAAAAGCTTCAATCATGTTAAAAATCAGAGAATACTCAAAGAATTCAAACTGTTACTACACTTGTATAAACATATTTAAAAAACACAATTTTCTTCATCTCTTTTTATTGAATATAATTTACTTACAATATTGTGTTTCAGGTGTACAGCAAAGTGATTCAGTTATATTTTTTTCAGGTTATTTTCCATTACAGGTTGTTATAAGATGTTGAATATAGTTCCCTGTGTTGTGTAATAAATCCTCGTTGCTTATCTGTTTTAAATATAGCAGTGTGTATATGTGCATCCCAGAGTCCTAATTTATCCCTCCCTCCCTCCTTGTTCACCTTTGTTAACCATAAGTTTATTTTCTGGGTCTGTGTGTCTGTTTCTGCTTTGTGTGTAGATTCATTTGTATCACTTTTTTAGATTCCACATATAAGCCATATCATACGATATTTGTCTCTGTTTCACTTACTTCCCTTAATTTGATAATCCCTATGTCCAAACATGTTGCTGAAACTGGCATTATTTCATTCTTTTTTATAGTTGAGTAATATTCCATTGTGTGTATATGTGTGTGTACACACACACACACATATACATATATACATACATACACATACCATATCTTCTCTCTCTACTTATTTTAAATGCCTTCCTAGGGGAATGATGCTTTTGAGCAGCTATGGTTAATTGGCTGAAAACTCAGGACCAAAGAAACTCGAGACTATTAAGGGGTGTGTGTGGGTGTGTGTGGGGGGGTGTTGCTCACACACTCAGTCATGTCCAACTCTTTGTGACCCCAGTATACTATAGCCTGCCAGGCTCTTCTGTTCATGGAATTTTCCAAGCAAGAATACTGGAGTGGGTTGCCATTTCCTACTGCAGGGGATCTTCCCAAATCAGGGACCAAACCTGACTCTCTTGTGTCCCATGCATTGACAGGCAGATTCTTCACCACTAGCGCCACCTGGGAATCCCCAACCATTGTGGGCATAGCTCCTAAGAGTGCCTAACAAAATGTACACAGAACTCAACAAAGGACATTGTGTACTTGCCAGGTCAACAGAGTTTTTGAAGTTCATGTCCCTTAGCTGGGTTTTAAGCAATCACGTAAGTTTCAATTTCTTGGAACTCAATTCCTTTCCCCAAATGGGGACTTTGCTAAAATAATGGGGACTTTCTAAAGTCCCTGGGTTTCACTTCATCTTGTTGATAAAACCTTATTGTGTCACTTTCTGGAAAGCAGATTTGAACTTACTGCCTAGTCTACGCTTTTTCTCTTTTATTCTTTCTGTGTATCTCATTTGCAACCATTCTTTAATGAGTTTACTGATACAGAGAAAATAGAAATATAACCCTGTTGTTGGGTCTCATACCATCTGACGGAACACATGTATTACACAGACTCTCATACGTGGAACACAGCTGCTCACAAACCACCTGTAAGTTATACAAAATATAATACTTTCAGTTCCTGTTAGAAAGACTTCAAGGATATTAAAAGCCTCCCTTCCTTGGATAAACAGCTGGAACCCCCACCTCCTGTCTCCCATCTGTTTTCTCCCTAGGGTACCAGGTCCTTGTGCTGAAGTCCCTGGAGCCCAGGCTGCTAAATACCATCTTCATTTTATGCAGAAACCTTCACCATGGCCTTGACATGCTGCCTCCTTGCTCCCAGCCAGCAAGACTCATTCACCTAGATCCCTTGTACTTCAAAGGGAAGCATTTTTTAAACAACATTCAATGTAGTTTTTATGCAGAGAAGAAGTTATGCTTGAACCAAAGATGAGAAGAGATAAGGGTATAAGGAAGACTAAGAAGCCCACATGTCGACCTGAATCTGTCCCTCTGGCTGGACCTCATCACTCCCAAAGCATCCTGCATCCTACCGTGACACAGAGGTTCACCAGGACCTTCTGCCTCTCACCCACGATCGCTGAGGTGGTCCAGATTCACAGCATAAGAGTAAGAAATAAAAATGAAGAGCATCGCTCCAACATGGCTGAACCTCACCTCCAAGTATCTTAACTGATCCCAGCTCTCCTTCTAGTCCCCCTAGGTAGTCGGAATTTATGGAGTGCTCCTACAACGTTTTTGGATTCGGAACCTGTCTCCAGTGGCTTCCCAGGTCGCACAGTGGTAAAGAATCTGCCTGCCAGTGCAGGAGAGGCAGGTTTGGTTCCTGGGTCAGCAAGATCCCCTGGAGGAGGAAATGGCAACCGATTTCAGTATTCTTGCCTGGGAAATCCCATGGACTGCGGAGCCTGGCAGGTTACGGTCCTTGGGGTTGCAAAAAGTAAGCTATGACGGAGCTCACACAGCACAGAGGTTTCAGTCTCCAACCTGAAACCCCTCGGGGAAACTTGGGACTTTTCTGACTCTCCCTAGCTAACAGTGTTTGTTCTTCCCCAGCAAAATGTTAAATGCTTAGCCATGTGACCCAAATGTGGCCTGGCCTATCTGGATATATATTGAATATAATGGGAATGAGATAACATGACTTTTTAATGCCTAAGTCATTGTAACAGCTAGTGCCTTTTATTAGGTTTCCATTCCCAGGTATCTCTGAGCATCTATGAAGAATAATGACGTGTTCCACAAATCTGCCCTATTTAAAGCTTGCTGACTTCAGCAGTGATCTGGCTTTGGACCATGGATGTCCACGTCCTCCCCTGAGGATTATTTCCTGTCAAATATGTACCCACTTCCTTAAGCTTTTACTATTCTCCTACAATGCACTTTACTCCGAGCCCAGGCATCCAATCCTCCTGAATTTCCCACAGAAAGCTGAGACAAGGGTCGAACAGTTAATAAGATATCTTTATGAGCAAATGTCAGAAACCCTAATTAAAACTGACAAGACAAAAAGGGAGTTACTGCTTCTTGTAGCTGAAAAACCGCAGGCATATTTTTAGTTTGGGTGTGGCTGGATTCAAAGATTCAAAGAATGTCCTCAGGAATCAAAATCTTTTTCTTGGCTCTGTTTGCCTCTGTGGAATTTAACCTCCACGTGGAGGAGGCCCCCAGCAGCTCCAGGCTTGCCCATCCTGGTGTTAAGAGGATGACTTTTTCTCAGTAGTCCTGGTGAGTTCGAGGGCTGGCTCTGATTGGCCCAGCTTGGATCATATGCTCATCCATGAGCCAATCACTGTGGCCAGGGGTGCCCAGCGCGCCCATTGGTCAGCTCTGTGTCACATGCACACCCATAAAGCCCTGGGATGAGGCCAACCCTGTGTGAAACTGATGGAATATGTGCGGAATCCAATTGCCAGAAGGAAATGGAGGCGCTATTACCAGAATATTCGGAAGGCAAAACAACAAATGGCGACTACCTTTGAGGATAATAGAAAGGAATTGCAATACAGAGATACTTTAAAATCGCGGCTACAAATGGTTGCTTTCAGGATATAGAGGCCCTCAAAGATGCAAGAAAGACAAAGCGCAGCAGCTGCCTAGCCCCTCCTTGGAGGACCTGTCCCCCAGAGCTCCAAGACAGCTGCAGTCAGCCCCCAGGAGGTCCCCACGGCCAAAGCCCAGAATAGAAACAGGACTGCCTGGGGCAGTGCAGTCCACGGAGGGTTTAACCCTAATGCGGCAGAGCCCAAGCACCCTTCCACAATGCTGCTGCCCTCCCCACAGCCATCAGTTCCATAAGGAAAGGGTCAGAAATACCCCCAGCAGCTTTATGCTTATATGTGGACGTTTCTAAAACAAGTATCCGTGTCTTAGGGAAACTGCTGAGAACTTGCTTCTGAAATCATTTCCTAGACTCTCTTAAAGTTACAAGTAGAAACTTAGTGACCAAGATCAAAGGTGTGTATGATCAGTGAGAATAGGAAGCATTTCTAGTGATTAAAAAGTAAAGGTTTTTCCTAAGTGTATTTTGTCTTGATTTTACTTGAAATAGCTCAGCTATGATACTCTGGGTTTGGGGGGTTTTGTTTTTAGCTGTGAGGCATGTGGAATCTTGGCTTCTTAACCAGGCAACAAACCATCACCCCCTTCATTGGAAGGCGAAGTCTTAACCACTGGACTGCCGGGAAGTCCCTCAGCTATGATACTCTGACTTCATCTGGGTAGATATTGAAAACAGCAAAGCCCTGAGAAGTACCAGAGACAATGCACAGTAGAGAATCTTCAGGTCTAAACCCCCGCCCCCCGCCCCCCACCACCACCTGTGCCACACACACCCGGGCACTGACTATTATTGCCTCCCTTTTATGAAAGTTGAGGTTTTCAGGTGGCCTTGGAGTTCTCAGCACTTGGGTAAGCCACAGTGCCCTCACCAGGCCCCTGATTCCCAAGAACTCATCAGATCTCAATAATCCTGAAAGAAACTGGAGAGTCAAGGATCTTTTCTAACCTCAAAGCTTGGGCTCCCTGGGTGGCTGAGCTGTGAGCATGCTGGGAAAAGGAGGTGGGCGTGGCCAGGGTTGGGAGTCACTCTTCCTGCAGAAAAGATGAGACAGTGCTCAGAAGGAGCCCAGGGAGCAGAGGTTGGGGCAGTTAACTGGAGGGGCTGAGAAGGGGAATCAAGGGCCTTTTCTCTTTGAGAAAGTTTTGCAAGCTTTTCACTCTAAGAAAAGCCAAAACTGCAGTTTCATTTTAAGGCATGCCCTTATTGGAAAGTCCTGGACTCTTTCAAATTACAAAGTTTTGTTTATGAAAGGGAGAGTTTGAGGTTTCACTTTAAAGGAGAATAGGGAAAACCAGGGTGATATTAAGTGTTATTTATCAACAGTTAATGATTCTATGGCACCTTTGAAATATGTTCTTTTGGCCTAAATTCATAAGAGTTAGTATTAATGCTTTATTAGTTTAATAACACACTTAGTAAAAGCAGTTATTTTCACAGAAAAATGTAATTATCTAATATCATATGCTATGAAAGAGACACCATGGTTCCCATTGGTAGCTATATATATGTGTGTATATGTGTATATATATATATATATATATATTACTTCCCATAAGTAGGTCACAAGACGGAAATTTCCAGGCATTGTAGATGACAGGGTTGCAGGATCTCTTTGTGGATTTCAGGATAAAGTTCTCCAACAGGGCTTCGTGACCAAACCAGGTTTGAGTTCTTTATAATGTCCCCAGATGGGGCCCAGCTGATGAGACTGCATGTCAAAGCAGTTAGATCATTTAAGTATACACAGTGTCCAGAGAGTGAGGGGCAGAGCCCTTAGCACAAGTTCAGCCACAGAGGAGACATCCAGATATTGATTCTACAGAAAGATCCTGATTTTTCTATAAAGGGTCACCAGTCCCCTCTGGCTTATGGCATGAGGAAATTTTAATGTTGATCACAGAAACGCAGAAACTCCCTGAATCTAACTTGGGTCATTAAAAAAACAACACTTAGGCTTGTACATTAGCTGTGTTCATGCCTGGGGTGACCAGCTGTCTCACTCCTCCACCCAAAGCCAGAAGGAGGAACTCTGTCCAGGGGGAGCTTTGGCCACCCTGGGAAATCTCTGATTTACTTTCATCTAGATCCATGGGTCTTGATCAAAAGTGAGGTGCCCCAAACTTAAGATGAGAACCTTTTTAGAGGTAGTTTAGGAACAAGTACTATAAGGTTTGTCCATTTCCCTGGTGGCCAAAGAGAAGCAGAGAGGCAAAACTGAAGTGGTGTTGAGAGTTGCAGGTTCAAGCTTTCACTTAAAATTCTTGGAGCTCCAGCCTTTACCACCACTACCAGCTCTGCTGCCAGTAATCATGACCCTGGCCACCGCCAGGGAGGGATTTGCAGAAAAAAACATTGCCTTCTCACCCTCAGTTAGTGTTGAGCAATATACAAACTAATCTAAGGGATTCTGGCCGGGAATAAAAAAAAGAAAATACCAACTCTGCATCTTTCTGTTTCCCCAGATGGCCCCAGGGCACGTATAGCTAATCAAGGGCATACGTGCTAATTAGGGCATATGCTAATTAGGCCTCCCCGTAATTCCCCAAGGTGCACCTGCAAACTCCCTTCCACAGGAACACTGTCTTCTCGAGGGGCCTGCCTCCTTCCAGGCATAGCTTGTCATGCTAACCCAGTTGGCACTGCCCGGAAATGCTAACGTTTCTACTATCCCGACTAATCCTAAGGGATGCATCCTAAGTCACAATGCATGATCCCTCCGCCGCCAAACAGCAGTCCTACCAGTAACTTCTGAAGAAATATTCAGTCAATGGGCTGAACCCATCCGTGGTGATTTATGACTCTGTCAGTCTAGTAGGCTCAGTCTAGCAGGCTCTTCCATTAGTTCCTCATAATGATAAGAGGGAAAATTATTCAATGAAATAGCCATCCCTGTCTGTCAATCTTATTTCTGCATTTGTGATGCGGTCCTACACTGAAAACATAACTCACCTAGTTTAAATAAGAGTTTTCAGAGTGGTTTCCCCAATATTTTTTCTTTTTGCTTCGTAGTTTAGTCAACTCCCAAGCACGTTTCCTTTCAAAACACAAAAGTTTCTCATTATGATTGGAGACGTGAATTCTGATTCTCAGGGTTTTCGATCACTTCCTTCTCGGTGTTAGTCAGTTCTGGCCATATGGCGAGGGTGAGGCGATTCATTATTACTTTACAATGAAGGCCCTAATTGAATTTTCATTAGTAGTATTAGTCCTTCTGTTTCTCTGAGTTCCTAGGAGCTGCAGGTCTCATCATCTATATTACCCAGAGGTCCTGCTCGGGCTGACTTTCTGCAAACTCGCATTTAGGAGTCTGATTGGAGGAGGCGGGAGCAGGTGGAAATAATGAGCGTCGAGCAACTGCTCATTCACCGGCCACCCATGGCCCCTCTATCTCCTCCAGTTTGCTTCAGGCACTTGATACTCATCTGTGACCTCACCCGTGGTCGTGCCAGTCTGGTGGTCAGGACTGCCGAATCCTCCCACTGCCTCCAGGGAAAGGTAGGACTTGATTTCATTATTTGGTGGTGAATGGCCACCCTTCCTCCTCAAGAGCCTCTGGGGAGGATGGTTACTTTTCCAAGATGCGAATGGGAGATCACAAGCCTCTCCCTGAAAAGTGTTCCTGGGAATTCCCAGGCCCTCACTGTCAGTGTCCAGAGTTCTTGCCCAGGGAGGGAAAGGCAGGGATGGCGTCTCTGCCAGGGTGAGAGGGCAGTCGCCCTTTGGGTCAATTCCAGTGATGAGCGAGATCTGGGCCGTGTTGTTGCTGTGGGGAGATGGAAGAGGAGTTTGTGACTCTAAGATGTGTGGATGGTCACTTTAGTCAATAATATCAACGCCTGCGAATCCACTTATTTACTCATCCAACAAAAGGGTGCGGTGTCTGTTGTGTGTCTGAGCGCTTGGGCATTGGACATTTAAAAGAGAGAGAGAGGCTGGTTCACTGGCTACCCTAAAGAGATGGGGAAACTCGTTTGGGAAAACAGTCCTCACAAGGCAGCCCCCTGAGTGGTCTTCTGTTTAACCCTGGAGTCATGTTGACTTGAAAATTTCCAGCATAAAGCTTGTCTCTTTCTACCCACTAAGGTAGAAAGAGGAGTCCTGTTGCGTGCTCTTCTCTTCCAGGGAGCCTGGGCTTGACTCCCAGATAGGGTCCTGCCCTCAAGAGATGTGAGTAGGAAGCCTCGTCCAGCGGCCTTTTGTTGTTGTTTAGTTGCTGGGTTGTGTCTCTGTGACCCCCAGGGAGCCCACCAGGCTCCTCTGTCCATGGGATTTCCCAGGCAAGAATACTAGAGTGGGGTGCCATTTCCTCCTCCAGGGGTGGCCCTTTGGCGCAGCACCAAACACCTTTCCCTAGGCACACCGTGCACCTGATCACAGTACTGTGGCCTGAGTTCCTTTGTCCCTCTCCAGAAGGATTCAGACCTTTGACCTATCGTTTGCATTTGACCTCTGACACCACCTCACCCACAGCCTTTGCTGCGCCTGACTCCCCTGACCTCTCCCTCCTGCTGTGTGTGCATCTTTGGTAGAAGGATGAGCCCCTTCTTTGGATTTGTCTTGGTCTTAAGTGTCTGGCTTCCCTGGTAGCTCAGATGGTAAAGAGTCTGCCTACAGTGTGGAAGGGCCAGGTTCAATCCCTGGGTTGGGAAGCTCCCCTGGAGGAGGGCATGACAACTCACTCCAGTATTCTTGCCTGGAAAAATCCCATGGACTGACGAGCCTGGCGGGCTTGGCAGGCTACAGTCCATGGGATCGCAAAGAGTCGGACACGACCGAGCAACTAACACTTGCACTTTGATTTTTCAAGTGTCCAGGTCCACTGGATCCACAGGCTTCCTCTTCTAGCTTCCTGCCACCAGTTTGCTTTCTTCCCGTTGTCTTGATACAGGCTCCTTCCGAGAGCCCACACTCCGATTGTGGGCTGTGTCCCAAACCGGTACATGCCTTAGGCTCAGGGTATCTTCTGGGCCAGTTGTTAGAGGGCAGAACGGGGCTGAGAGACCTTTCCCTGGGAACAGCTGCATGAACTGAAGGGTCAAAAGGAGGGTTCGGGCTCAGCCGCAGGTGCTGGGTGATGGGTCTGCTCCCAAATCAGGGGAAGACTATTCAGCATTAAAAGACAATAAACAAAGAAAAAAAAAGGAAGAAGATGAAAACACTTCCAAGCCAGGGTTATTTTGATGTGAACCAGTGAAATCAGTCTTTGAGCAATGAGTATGAATGATAATTAAAAACATAAACGTGTTTAAAAGAAGATGAGGAAAGATTATCACTGCCCACTCCCTTCTTTTGAAGGAGGCTACAAGTGGCTGGGGTAGAGCTGATTTAAATCTATTAAATCACTAGAATATGTATCCATGGCTTCCCAGGGAGCTCAGCAGTAAAGAATTTCCACATGCTGTTGCAGGAGATATAGGAGAAGTGGGTTCGATCCCTGGGTTGGGAAGATCCCCTGGAGAAGTAAATACCCACTCTAGTACTTTTGCCTGAAGAATCCCATGGACAGAGGATCCTGGCAGGCTACAGTTCATGGGGTCACAAAAGAGTCAGCTACAACTTAGTGACTAAGCAACAGCAACATCTTAGCAATAGTAGTCTCTGGATGGGATTATGGGTTCCATGTGATTTTTCCAAAGTTCAGAATATTCTGAATTTTTAAAGGAAGAAATATGAATATATTTCTATATTTTAGATATTTATAAACATACATGTAAATATATATTCATACACATACATATAAATGCATAAGTATATAAATATATGGGCTTCCCTGATAGCTCAGTTGGTAAAGAATCCGCCTGCAATGCAGGAGATCCTGGATCGGGAAGATCCCCTGGGAAAGGGAAAGGCTACCACTCCAGTATTCTGGCCTGGAGAATTCCATGGACTGAATTGTCCATGGGGCCACAAAGAGTCAGACACGACTGAGTGAATTTCATGTATATAAATATATGTATATACACGAATAGACATAAATATATAATATGTATGCTGTTTTTATCGTAAGATTCTTTAATTACATTTATTAACATGTTATTTTAAAGTCAAGATAATTCAGAGTACTTTTCATCTGACTCCGGGTCTGATACCTATGGAGAAGACTCTGCATGAAGCCAGGATCACGGGAAGTGCCTACTTGGGGAAGAGATAAGATGGGAAAGGCCAAGCTGGAACCGAGTGGAGAGGGACAGGCCAGGAGAGGTGTCTGCTGGAAAGGAAGTAGGAGGAAAGACCGACAGGAGTGAATTGAGCTGACACCTAAGTCAAAGCAGCACAGTTATGGCTGGATTTGCTCTGCAGAAGGTGGATATGAATTTGTAGCGAGAGGCTTATAATCCATCCACTCGGATTAGAGAAAATGGGGTGGTGGAATTGGAAGTGTCATATATATACTTAGAGCTTAAGATTTGATGGATGGATCATTGGATGGATCAATGGACCATGGATCATTTGTCTTGTGTTCATAAGAATGACATCTATGTGAACACTGTGGTTCAGGAACCTGGTTGGCAAGTGCAGCCTACGTGCAACCTCAGACCAGGCATGACCTGGTCCAGACAGTGCTTGGCCCTGGGAATGGGGGCATTGAGGGGGATTATAACAGGAGGAGGTCAGGAAGCCCCAGTGATGTATTGTCGAGTACCAGGCTTCCAAATTTGGTAGTTTGTGAACATTCACCAGGTCACTTTGGTTGTTTGGTTGATTGGTTGGTTGGGGTTGTTTTTAACCCACAACCTTCTTGATTGCTTTGTCTTGGTCTTCAAACTGTTTAGACTTGTTATCATGGCAGTGATGCTTGGGTTTAACCAGGTCATGACCGTTGGAATTTCATCTTATCACAGATTCCTGAGAATATTGGCAAGAATTAGCAACCGCAAAATTACAGTGGGTCGTATGCAATTTGAAGTTTTTATCAAATCTTACACAAACATTAAATATTCCAGAGTCACAGTCTCTATTCCGTGGTTGACGCAATCGAGTTTGAAGAAAGAATTCACCTCTTCACAGGAATGTGAACTTTTAAAATATATATATTTTAGTTCAGAAACTTTATTTTTTAACAGCAGTTCCAGGTTGACAGCAAAATTGAACAGGAAGTGTGGGGTTCCTATAAGTACACAGCCTCCTTGAGTGTCAACATCCCCATAAGAGAGGCGCGTTTGTTACAGTCTGTGAACCTACACTGACAGGTCGTTATCGCCCACGGCCCATAGTTTACATTAGGCTTCACTCTTGAGCTGTTCATTCTGCGGTTTGGACAAATATACAGTGACATGTAACCACCATCATAGCATCACATAGAAGAGTTTCACTGCCCTAAAAGTCCTCTGTGCTCTGCCTATCACACTGACCACTGGCAGCCACTGACCTTCATACTGTCTCCATAATTTTGCCTTCTCCAGAATGTCAAACAGTTGGAATCGCACAGCATGTAGCCTTTTCAGATTGGTTTTTTTCACTTCATAATATGCCTTTAAGTATCTTCTGTGTCTTTTCGTGTCTTGATAGCTCATTTCTTTTCAGTGCTGAGTAATATCTCATTATCTGATGTTCATTTCAGTTCAGTCACTCAGTTGTGCCGACTCTTTGGGACCCCATGGACTGCAGCACACCAGGGTTCCCTATCCGTCACCAAATCCTGGAGTTTACCCAAACTCATGTCCATTGAGTCAGTGATGCCATCCAACCATCTCATCTTCTCTTGTCCCCTTCTCCTCCCACCTTCAATCTTTCCCAGAATCAGGGTCTTTTCCAATTTTTCTAGTTCTTTGCATCAGGTGGCCAGAATATTGGAGTTTCAGCTTCAGCATCAGTCCATCCAATGAATATTCAGGACTGATTTCCTTTAGGATGGACTGGTTGGATCTCCTTGCTGTCAAAGGGACTCTTAAGAGTCTTCTCCAACACCACAGTTCAAAAGCATCAATTCTTCTGTGCTCAGCTTTCTTTATAGTCCAACTCTCATATCCATACATGACCACTGGAAAAACCATAAGTTTGACTAGACAGACCTTTACTGGCAAAGTAATGTCTCTGCTTTTTAATATGCTAAGTTGGTCATAACTTTTCTTCCAAGGAGCAAGCATCTTTTAATTTCATTTTCCGATGTACCACAGTTTATTCATCCATCACCTACTAATTCATCCATCACCTAGGACTTCTTGGTTGCTTCCAAGAATTGGTAGTTATGCCCTTGGGAGGAGGTAAACTCAAGGTCTTCCTACTCTGCCATCTTGGCCATCTCCCTCTAGAAGTTTTGACAATTATGAATAAAGCTTCTATGGACAGCCACGTGCAGGTTTTTGTGTGGACATAATTTTTCAATTCATTTGGGTAAATACCAAACAGCATAATTGCTATGATGCTAATAAAATAATTTTTTTTCAAAAAAATGTTTAACCAAAATTAAAACTAAAATCTTTCCTGTGTGTGTGTGCTTAGTCTCTCAGTTGTGTCTGACTCTTTGTGACCCCATGGACTGTAGTCCACCAGACTCTGTACACGGGGATTCTCCAGGCAAGAATACTGGAGTGGGTTGCCATGCCCTCCTCCAGGGAATCTTCCCAACCCAGGGATCAAACCCAGTTCTCCCACATTGCAGGTGAATTCTTTACCATCTGAGCCACCAGGGAAGCCCAAAATCTTTCTTAAATATGTTTTAAAACATTTCAGTTATGTGTAATCTTCTCAGACCAGGGATTTAACTTGTGTCCCCTGCATGGACAGGCAGATTCTTAACCACTGGACCACCAGGGTAGTCTGGCTTATAGGATCTTAGTTGCAGAATGTGGGATATAGTTCCCTGACCTGGGGGTTGAACCCAGGCCCTCTGTGTTGGGAGTGCAAAGTTTTAGCCCCTGAACCATCAGGGAAGTCTCTCCCCATTTTATGTCTTTATCCTGTCCATTTTCATCTTCTTTTGTGTTTTCTCCATCTCAGTTGCCAGACTTCTATCTTATTAATCTTTTCAAAGGACAAGCTTTGGATTTTGTGTTGATCTCCTTTGTGTTGCTGTTTTCTCCATTTTTTTTTTTACTTCGTTTAAAATCATTTTGGGGGTTCATTTTATTTAACCCTTCTTGTTGCCTGAAAATTTATTCTGAGCTAAAAAATTTCCTCTGAATTCTGTTTTGGAAGTTTCCCACAAAATTTGACAAGTAGTATTTTCATCATAGCCTAAGTCTACATATTTCTTTACTTTTTATAACCTCCAAATCCTATTAAAATCCATTATTCTTTAGAAGCATGTTATTTATTTTCCAACTAGGTTGTTCCTACTTTTTAATTTTATTGCAGTATGGTTACAAAACACTATGTTTGATATTAATCCTTTGAACTACAGCATGACATCCTTTATGGTTTATCATTTGACCTAGACAAATTCCTTTAAAAAAAATTTGCATTTCCAAAATTGGCTCAAGAAGTAGAAAACCTAAAGAGTCTCATAAATGTTAAATAAATCAAATCCATTGTTTAAATTTTTTATCTCAAAACAAACTCAAGATGCATGACTGCCATGTTGCTGAACTCAATATCCAGGTGATTTTGTATGCAAATTGTGCAAAAGTTTCAAGGAACAAAAAGTTCCGTTTTACATAAACTCCTCTGGAGAGTAGAAAAAGAGAACTCATTCTTTGAACCCTTATAACCTTTATACCAAAAGCAAACAAGACCACTATAAGAAATAAAAATCATAGGCATCTTATTTTTTTAATATAGGTGTAAACATTCTAAATAAAATATTACCAAAACAAGTCAAAAATGTATTTTATTTTTCTAAAATGTGTTTTAGAAAAGAATAATACATCATGACCAAGTGAAGTTTGACCCTGGAATGCTAGAGTGGTTTAGCATTAGAAAAGCTATATTTACCTCTCTTTGGAACATTATTTGACTAAGAGATTAAAATCATACGATTTTCTCAGTTGATGTAAAAAAAAGGTTTATAAAATTCAACACTTTCACCATTAAATTCATTTTTAATTGGGAAGATAGAAATGTCTTTGATTATTGTTATCTATCAAACAGTTTCTGCAACTGTTCTATTTAATAGCAAAGAACCCTAATAATGGATATTATTTGATAAGACAAGGATGCCTGCTATCAAGACCTCTGTTCATAGTTGTGCTAACAATTCAGCTGATGCAGTAAGACAGAAAGGAAAGTAAGAGTTACAAGGAGTTGAAAAGGAAAGAACAGAACTGTCCTGACTCATTGATATGTGTGTCCACCTGGAAATTCTAAATAATAATCTGAATAATCTAAACTGTTGTATGAATGCCAACATTTTTTTAGCAAGGCTGTTCAATACAAAATAAATACATGAATTCAATTACATGTCTATTTATCAGTCATGTTAGAAAAGAAAAAAAAAATTAAGGAGGCATCCTTTCCAGATTCCTGTAAGATGATAGCTGCATGGATACGTGCTCAGCAGCTAAGTCAAATCCAACTCTCTGCAACCCCATGAACTGTAGCCCGCCAGGCTCCTCTGTGCATGGGATTCTCCAGGCAAGGATACTAGAGTGGTTTGCCATTTCCTTCTCCAGGGGATCTTCCCAACCCAGAGATGGAACCTTCATCTCCTGCATTGGTAGGCAGATTCTTTACCACTGAGCCACCTGGGAAACCTCCCTAGGATGATGGCTACTCCCTAAATATGAAATTCTCCATACATTCTTCAAAAGGCGTAAAGATCAATAAAAGAGTTAATCTTAAGAGTTCTCATCACAAGGAGGATTTTTTTTTACCCTTTTTTCTGTTTTTCTTGTATCTATATGAGAAGATGGATGCTAGATGAATCTAAAGTGGTCATCATTTCACAAAATACGTAAATCAAACCATCATGCTGTATGCCTTAAACTTATACTGTGATATTTGCCAATTATTTCTCAATAAAATTGGGAGGGAAATGTGGAATAACAAATAAATACAGTAAAAACATCAAAAAGAAGAGCAAGTGAAACAGTCCAAAAAGGCACATCTGCATTGTAACTAGAACACTGCAAATGTCAATTCACACGTCAGGGAGGAAATGAACGTAGAGAACCAGCAGACCCAGCTGCAGAGCCCGCGGTGGCGCAGAGTCCAGTGAAAACGGCAGAATGAGGAGACTGAGGTGGGATTCCTAGTGGTGGCAGATCACCCCAGTAAAAACATCACAGCCAGGAGGAAGGCATCTCCCTTAGGATGTGGGACCTCTCAGAACGGCTCTGAGCCCAGGTGGACTTGGCTGCAAAATACTCAAAAGGAAAAATGCTTGAAAGTGGAGGATCGGAGGATCAGCACGAGAGTGTACCAGTTCTGAGTGAAGAGGGGGGCTTGGAAGGGGGAGGCATCTTTTGAAGAAGTGAAGAAATAAAGAAAAAGCAGTGGAACCTAAAGTTCTCACACAATCAAGGGAGTCATGCAACTGGAGATACACTACCTTTTTTGGCACCGAAAAATAAGATCTGCGTTTTACTGTGCCAACAGAGCACCTTCCTGTATTCAAAAACCTAGTAACACAACCCCTCACTCACCCCATAGACGCTTGTGCTATTGCTGATCAAGGAAAACCAAAATGAACAGAAGCAGGCAGGCAACCTCTGCACGAAGTTGCTGTAAGAACACAGTGAGAATCCAAATTTATCTAACAGGAAAAAGTTTGGATTCGATCCCTGATCCAAGAAGATCCCACATGTCACGGAGCAGCCAACCCCAAGCCCCACAGCTATTAAGAGTGTGCTCTAGAGTTCAGGAACTGCAAGCACTCAGTACTCAGTACTGAGCCCATGTACTGCAACTCTGGAAGTGGCAGCTGCAGTCGCTACATCCATGATCCCTTGAAGTTCTCGTTTTACCCTTTTATAACTTCATCATTAGCACATTTTTACCTAATTGACTTTTATGTTAACTTTTTCATGTTCAAATAATCTGTATATATACTGTCTCCTGGCTAGACACTGACTACCGTGGCTAACTTCAGTAGAAAAGGAATTTATTGAAATGTTGCTGAAACCATTTACCACAGACTGGGATTTGAACCTGTTGGGTAGTTAGAATAGGGAAAAGGAGTCCAGAATGGCGGTGGCTAAAAGTAATGCTCAAAATTCTCCAAGCCAGGCTTCAGCAGTACGTGAACCGTGAAATTCCAGATGTTCAAGCTGGTTTTAGAAAAGGCAGAGGAACCAGAGATCAAATTGCCAACATCCGCTGGATCATCGAAAAAGCAAGAGAGTTCCAGAAAAACATCTATTTCTGCTTTATTGACTATGGCAAAGCCTTTGACTGTGTGGACCACAATAAACTTTGGAAAATTCTGAAAGAGATGGGAATACCAGACCACCTTACCTGCCTCTTGAGAAACCTATATGCAGATCAGGAAGCAACAGTTAGAACTGGACATGGAACAACAGACTGGTTCCAAACAGGAAAAGGAGTGCGTCAAGGCTGTATATTGTCACCCTGCTTATTTAACTTATATGCAGAGTACATCATGAGAAACGCTGGGCTGGAAGAAGCACAAGCTGGAATCAAGATTGCCAGGAGAAATATCAATAACCTCAGATATGCAGATGACACCACACTTATGGCAGAAGGTGAAGAGGAACTCAAAAGCCTCTTGATGAAAGTGAAAGAGGAGAGTGAAAAAGTTGGCTTAAAGCTCAACATTCCGAAAATAAAGATCATGGCATCTGGTCCCATCACTTCATGGGAAATAGATGGGGAAACAGTGGAAACAGTGTCAGACTTTATTTTTCTGGGCTCCAAAATCACTACAGATGGTGACTGCAGCCGTGAAATTAAAAGACGCTTACTCCTTGAAAGGAAAGTTATGACCAACCTAGATAGCGTATTCAAAAGCAGAGATATTACTTTGCCAACAAAGGTCCATCTAGTCAAGCCTCTGGTTTTTCCAGTGGTCATGTATGGATGTGAGAGTTGGACTGTGAAGAAAGCTGAGCACCGAAGAATTGATGCTTTTGATCTGTGGTGTTGGAGAAGACTCTTGAGAGTCCTTTGGACTGCAAGGAGATCCAACCAGTCCATCCTAAAGGAGATCAGTCCTGGGTGTTCATTAAGGAATGATGCTGAAGCTGAAACTCCAGTACTTTGGCCACCTCATGTGAAGAGTTGACTCATTGGAAAAGACTCTGATGCTGGGAGGGATTGGGGGCAGGAGGAGAAGGTGACGACAGAGAATGAGATGGCTGATGGCATCACTGACTCGATGGACGTGAGTCTGAGTGAACTCCGGGAGTTGGTGATGGACAGGGAGGCCTGGCATGCTTTGATTCACGGGGTCGCAAAGAGTCGGACACGACTGAGCAACTGAACTGAACTGAACTGAAAAGACAAGGAAGGAAAAAGCCCACGAAAATAGAACAAAGGTAGGTCAAAGAAGGTCTGAGGACCGGAGTGAGGACTTCAGGTAGAACAAACAACACTCTTTGCTGGCCCAATTTGCATAGTGCAGGCCCAGGAAGAGGAAAAGATATATAAAAGGAGGAGCCAAAGCACTCTCTCTCTCTCTCCCCCACGTGCCTGCACTCTTTCTCTTTCTCTCTCTCCCGAGTGCTGGGCACTCTTTGTGTCTTTAGGTCGACATGCCCTCACTCCTGGAGGATGGGTTCTCCTGCCATTTTCTACATAAAATAGAGCTGTAACATTGATTTGTCTAAGAGCTATAACACAGTTTGTCCAAGACCCGAGAGCTGTGACGCACCGAAGGCTTTAATGTCCATCGCTCCAAATCTTTGTTGTGACGAGACAGAACCGAGGAGCATACACTCGCCTGACAAACCCATGTGCTGGGGCTCAAACCCAGCCAAAACTCTGCTTGGGACTTGAACCCACGTGGTTGGGACCCAAACCCAGTCAAAACCCAGAATACCATCACATAAAGAATTCAGTGAGAGACAAAGTGATAGGTAAGAAGTGGATTTATTCAGATTCAGAGAGAAGTACACTCCACAGATAGAGTGTGGGCCATCACAGAGGGCGAGTGCAGTCATGAGTGTGGCATGGTTAGTTTTTATAAGGCTGGGTAATCTCATATGCTAATGAGTGGGAGAATGATTCCAACTAGTTTTGGGAAGGGGTGAAGAGTTCCAGGATTTGGGCCACCGCCCAAATCTATTGACAGTGCCTTGGAACTGTCGTGGCACCACTCGGTGGGTCATTTCACTTGCTGATTGAGGATCAAGGTCTAGTCTTGTCTGCCATCTTGGTCCCATTTGATTCTAATTGGTTTATGTTGTGTCCTTGGGCTATGTCATTCTTTCAAAAGTTGTGCCCTTCCTCTTTCCCTCCTGTTAAATTACTAGGTAAGAACTTCCCCAGTGGTTCAGTGGTTAAGAATCTGCCCACCAGTGCAGGAGACACAAGAGAGTCATGTAAAGGAAATGGTAACCCATTCCAGTTTTCTTGCCTGGGAAATCCCATGGACAGGGGAACCTGGCAGGCTACAGTCCATGGGATCGCAAAAAGTCAGATACGACTGAGTGACTAAACAAGAACAGAGGCTTCTCTAGTGGTCCAGTGGCTAAGACTTCACGCTTTCAATGCAGGGGGCCTGGGTTCAGTCCCTAGTCAGGGAACTGTATCCTACATCAGTTCAATTCAGTTCAGTTCAGTTCAGTCACTCAGTCGTGTCCTACTCTCCACGACCCCATGGACTGCAGCACGCCAGGCCTCCCTGTCCATCACCAACTCCCGGAGTCTGTCTACATGCCACAGTTAAATACCCAACGTGTCACAACTAAGACCCAGTGCACCTAAATAAAAAATAAAAAATTTTTAAAAGAAGATCAGTCTTTAAAAAAGAAAGAAAGAAAGAAAGAAAGAAATGTTACTGGGTAGCTCATCAGAGGAGGATGGCTAAAGATCCAGCCTTGCAAAGGCAGGAAGCCCGCCACATTCACTCTAGAGTAATATGTTAAATGAACTCTTGCTACTGGGGCCTTCAAATTGCTACATCTACTCCCACCATCACAAATCCCAAGATACAGAAGGTTATGAACAGACAGTAAGGTTTCCTCTGGACATAGGCAAGGACAGGACAGTAGGGGCTTTAAAGCCACATTTTGAGACAGTCACTTAGACCCATTCCTCCAAAACCCATTTCTCAAACATTTCCTCATGCCAGGCATTAAAAAGAAACAAAAATAAATGACATGGATCCTGTCTCAAGAAACTTAAAATCTATACTAATGTTTCTGAAGATGAGAATTTGTAAAAATTATCTGGGGTGCTAGTTAAAAATATCCCTCCCCCAGAGATTCTGAATCATTCAGGCTGGTGTGGAGCTACATGATACTGTCGACTAAATAAGATGCCCAATTTGAGAGTTGTGAGTCAAGTTTTATTTGGAGCAAAATGGAGGCAGCAACCTCAGATAGCTGAGGGACTGCTCCAAAGAGGCAGTGGGGCAAGGCCAATACATAAGGTTTTGGTGAAGGAGGAATTCAATTAAAATTAAAAGACGCTTACTCCTTTGGAAGGAAAGTTATGTCCCACCTAGATAGCATATTCAAAAGCAGAGACATTACTTTGCCAACAAAGGTCTAGCTAGTCAAGGCTATGGTTTTCCCAGTGGTCATGTATGGATGTGAGAGTTGGACTGTGAAGAAGGCTGAACACTGGAGAATTGATGCTTTTGAACTGTGGTGCTGGTGAAGACTCTTGAGACTCCCTTGGACTACAAGGAGATCCAACCAGTCCATTCTGAAGGAGATCAGCCCTGGAATTTCTTTGGAAGGAATGATGCTAAAGCTGAAACTCCAGTACTTTGGCCACCTCATGTGAAGAGTTAACTCACTGGAAAAGACTCTAATGCTGGGAGGGATTGGGGGCAGGAGAAGAAGGGGACAACAGAGGATGAGATGGCCGGATGGCATCATTGACTCGATGGATGTGAGTCTGAGTGAACTCCGGGAGTTGGTGATGGACAGGGAGGCCTGGCGTGCTGCAATTCATGGGGTCGCAGAGAGTCGGACATGACTGAGTGACTGAACTGAACTGAAGCACTCATTTAACAGATTTTCTGCTAGTCAAGAGGATCTAATGTCACCATGAAGGGATTTAGTGATTTTCTAGATATGAGGAGATGCAAGGATTGGGATCATAAAGTCAGTTCCTAAAAATATCCAACTATCTAAAGACCTGTCCCACCAGATTCCCTGGAGCACAGAATGTCTCACTCCACCTTGAACCCCCTCAGGGGAACAGCTGCAGCACAGGGTTCAGTCTCCTCCGAGGCAGGTGGCAAATGCCCTTGTTGTTCAGTCACTGGCAATGCTCTTGGCAAGTGGCCATTTGTAGTTAACAATACATACTTCTGCTATTGAGTAAAAGTTGTGTGCCCAACACACAGTGAAGCCAAATAAACCAAATCACTGGTGGTTGTAGCAGAGGAAGGTTTATTGCAGGGCCAAGCAAGGAGGTGGGTGACTTGTGCTCAAAAACTCCAATCTCCCCAATTATTTGGGAAGGTAAGTTTCTTTAGGCAAAATCTGGAGTGAAGACTGTAGGATGTGTGACTTCTGATTGGTTGGTGGTGAGGTAACAGGGTGATGCAGGAGGAATCTTGTGCTCATTCTGAAGTTACCACCCAATACCTGGGTGAAGGCCTTAGTTCTGCAGAAGAATTTAAAGATATTGTTATGTATATTCCTTGAGGAGGAACTCAATAGACATGAGTTTGAGTAGGATCCGGGAGTTGGTGATGGACAGGGAAGCTTGGTATGCTGCAGTCCATGGGGTTGCAAAGAGTCAGACATGACTGAGTGACTGAACTGAACTGAACCGAACTAAACTTGAGGAGAAACTAAGACCCTGCCCCAAGGCTGCTCTAGTGTTTCTTGACTGCTCCTTCCTTGTTTCTGTATTCCCTCCCTTCCTTGATTAGCACTCATTGAACAAAAGGTTTTCTGCTAGGAGGATCTGATGTCACCATGAAGGGATTTAGTGATTTTCTAGATATGATGGACTGTAAGAATATCCAACCAGTCCATCCTAAAGGAAATTAGTCCTGAATATTCATTGGAAGGACTGATGCTGAAGCTGAAACTCCAATACTTTGGCCACCTGATGCAAAGAACTGACTCATTGGAAAAGACCCTGATGCTGGGAAAGATTGAAGGTGGGAGGAGAAGGGGATGACAGAGGATGAGGTGGCTGGATGGCATCACCGACTCAATGGACATGAGTTTGAGTAAACTCTGGGAGTTGGTGATGGACAAGGAGGCCTGGTGTGCTGCAGTCCATGGGGTCACAAAGAGTCGGACACCACTGAGCGACTGAACTGAACTAAACTGAATAATAACTTTGTCACTGAGTTCAAACTCACTCTGCTCACCACACAACAGCCAATAGAAGCAGAGATTAGGTGTTGAGGCAAAGAAAACAACTTTATTTGGGAAGCCAACTGACTGAGAAGATCACAGACTAATGTCTCAAAATAACCATCTTTTTAAAAAATTCTTTTGATTTATTTTTGTCTGTGCTGGGTCTTTGTTGCTTCATGGGCTTTCTCTAGTTACGGCAACAGGTTTCTCATTGTGGTGATTTCTCTTGTTGCAGAGCATGGGCTCTAGAGCACATGGGCTCAGTAGCTACAGTGTGTGGGCTCAGTGTTTGCAGCTGGTGGGCTCAGTAGCTGTGGCTTCCAGGCTCTAGAGCTCAGGGTCAGTAGTTGTGGTTCATGGGCTTAGTTGTTCCTCGGCATGTGGGATCTTTCCAGACCAGGGATCAAATTCATGTCTCCTGCACTGGCAGGCAGATTCCTTACCAATGAGCCACAAGGGAAACTCATCAAAATAACCCATCTTATCAGGGTCTGAATGCCAGTTTCTTTTATAGAACAAAGAGGAAGAGGAGATGAGGAAGCAAAGTAAAATGGCCATTCATCTTGCAAAATAGGAGTGTGAGCATGTGAAATACACTTAGTCGTGTCTGACTCTTTGTGACCCCATGGACTATTCGGTCCATGGACTTCTCCAGGCAAGAATACTGGAGTGGGTAGCCTTTCCCTTCTCCAGGGGATCTTCCCAACCCAGGGATAGAACCCAGGTCTCTCATAATACAGGTGGATTCTTATCAACCACTGCTTATCAACCCAGCTGAGTCACAAGGGAAGGCCCCAAATCTCCTTCCTTTTGTTCAGTGAAAGTGAAAGTCACTCAGTCGTGTCCACCCTTTGCGACCTCATGGACTACAGCCTACCAGTCTCCTCTGTCCATGGAATTCTCCAGGCCAGAATACTGGAGTGGGTAGCCGTTCCCTCTCCAGGGGATCTTCCCAATCCAGGGATAGAACCCAGGTCTCCTGCATTGCAGGCAGATCTTTACCAGCTGAGCCACCAGGGAAGCCCAAGAATACTGGAGTAAGTAGCATATCCCTTCTCCAGGGGATCTTCCTGATGCAGGCAGGGATCCAACCGGGGTTTCCTGCATTGCAGGCAGATTCTTTACCAACTAAAAGAGCTATCAGGAAAGTCAGAAAATAGGAGGGATGTGTTAATTTCTTCTTTTCTGCAGCCATTCACAAGTGGGTGGGGTCAGATTGTTTCTAACAAAGACACTTTAGTCTAACAGTCAAGTAGAGGGGCAAGGTTCCCTGGGGCAGGCCATTACGTATGATTAAAACCACAAAAGCAATGAAAAGCAAAGGTTAAACTCAGAGAAACAAGTCCAACATGGAGTCAGAATTGGCTTTTCCCTGTAGCATACCTGGACTTAAAGTCCAGAACTGGTTTTGACTTTTCATCTAAATTGCAAGAAAAGGCAAAATAAATCTCTCTGTGAAGTTGACCTGTCAATTTGTAATATAAATAGCCCCATTCCTGTCTTTTGTGAAACATCAAATCCTCCTAGTAGTCCTGGATAGAAGGGCCCTGGGTTTGACAGCTTTGGCAAATGCCATCATTGATCTATCCTGGGTTCAGAGCTTAAGGGCTTAAGGCTTGGAACTTCCCTGGCATCCCAGTGGTTAGGACTCAATGCTTCTAACGCAGAGGGTGTGGGTTTGATCCCTGGTTGGGAAACTAAGCTCTCACATGCCTGCCAAAAGAAAAGGGTGGGGGGCGGGGTGCTTAAGGCTCATTCTTACCCTGAAGAAGCAAAGAGTTTGTGTGTGTGTGTGGAAAAGAAAACATCTTTAACATTTTGGAAAAGCTATTAAAAAAAAAAAAATCCAGGTCCAATGTAATAGACAAGAGGCAGCACATTAACGGGATCCTGGGATGAATACAGAGCAAACTCCCAGTGTCCAGAACACCAGCTACTCTGAAATGATGTATGATGCTCAAGCTTGACAGAATCTCTCAGGTGTAAACCATTCTTACATTCCTGGGGTCAGAGCAAGTCCAAACATTCAGAGGGCTATCCAATTATATTTTGCCTCCTATAACAGAATTGAAAAGGAAAACAATGGCAGAGTGTATGTGCCTGCTTTCAGATAAAGAGTAACAGAAAACCCAGCTCAGAGGTCCTCCCAAACAAGGACACATATTTAATCAGGAGAAGGAGAAGTTCCAAGATAGAACAGGTTTCAGATTACCGGCTATGATGTCAGTAAGGGCCCTTATCTTTTCAGATCCCTGCCTTGTGATCTACCTGACATCGTCTTGAAGCTGGTTCTTCTCCTCCTGGGTGTAAAGTGGCTCCCAATAATGACAGGAGCTTCTGTCTCAAGAGGGAGGAAAGACTTTCCTGGACATCACAAGCAATTTCCCTTCAAGGCTCTGTAGCCAGAACTTGGTCACATGTCCCTCCCTAAACTGATTCCTAACAAAAGGGAATACAATATTATTATCTCGCCCAGGGCAAGGGTCCCTTATGATCCTGGGCTGTGAGTGGAAGCATGCAGACTTGATCAGAGTCAGGGCTGTGTTAAGAGGAATAAAGGAGAAATGCTGAATCAGCCACCAATGACATCCCTACCTAGAAGCAGAGCCTTTGATAAGTAGGACCATGAAGTGGCTGCATTAAAAATAGAAAGAGGCTGAGGACCCTTCCCAAGAGCAGAGTCCAAGAATCCTAGATAATTCCTTATCCTCAATCCATTTGCTCATCAAATATTAGCTGAGGAGCTGTGTGTGTGCAGAAGTGAATGAAAATGGTTCTGCACCAAGGGCCTGAGTGGACTCTTGCCTAAGACTAAAAAATGAATTATCCAAGGAGACACATGTGCTGGCAAAGCATTTATTGGGAAGGAGAGCAGGAAGGTAAGGGAACCCAGGAGGACTGCTCTGCCACGTGACTTAGTCTCGGGTTTTATGGTGATGGGGTTTGTTTCCAGACTGTGTCTAGCCCATCATTCTGACTCATGTCCTTCCTTGTGATGCAAATGTCACTCAGCCAAGATGGACTCCAGCGAGGAAGATTCTAGGAGGTTGACAGGACAAATGGACTGGCGTCTCTTCTCTCTTTTTGACCTTTCCTGAATTCTTCCCATTGGTGGTAGCTTATTAGTTCCTCATTCCTTACCTGGATCTCCTGTTGTAAGATAACTCATGCAAATGGTTACTACCATGCCTGGCCAGAATGGCCAGTTTCAGACAGTGGTTGTCCTAAGAGTTCTCTGGCCCCCAGAGCATGTCCACTAGGTGCTCCTGGATTTTACTTGGGTTCACCTTAAAGGGCACAAGCAAGAGATTACGTATGAAAAAGCAGAGACATCATTTTTATGACAATGGTCTGTATAGTCAAGGCTATGGTTTTTCTAGTAGTCATATATGCATGTGATAGTTGGACCATAAAAAAAATTGAGTGCTGAAGAATTGATGCTCTCAAACTGTGATGCTGGAGAAGACTCTTAAGAGTTCTTTGGACAGCAAAGAGATCAAACCAGTCAATCCTAAAGGAAATCAACCCTGAGTATGTATTGGAAGGACTGATGCTGAAGCTGAAGCTCCAATACTTTGGCCACCTGATGCAGAGTTGACTCATTAGAAAAGACCTCGATGCTGGGAAAGACTGAGGGCAGGAGGAGAAGGGGATGACAGAGGATGAGATGGTTGGATGGCATCACCGACTCGACGGACATGAGTTTGAGCAAACTCCGGGAGATGAAGGACAGGGTAGGACAGGGAAGCCTGGAGTGCTGCAGTCCATGGGGTCGCAAAGAGTCGGACACAGCTGAACAACAGCAAAGGTTACAGAGTGGGAGAACAGAGAGCTGGAGATAATGTTCCTCCAGCCTCCTCCTTACCTCCCTGTAGGTCGGCAGTGGTTACATTCCTTTACTAAAAGTCATGGCTTCCCTTGGGCTGCCCTCCCCTATAGCTGGCTCCCAGTACCTGTTCACTAAGCTGTGACAGCAGCTTCCCAGCACCTCTAGCCCTGGGTGCTCCGTCATCTCTTATTGGTTTCCTTAAACACTGTCAACAAGGTCCCTTCATTAAACTCTTCCAAGCATCCCATCTTCTTCCTGCCAAGACCATGACCGACAGCTGAAGTTAGCCAATGACTTTTTAAAAACCTCCTTTGTCTGCTATTTTCTCACTTCTTGGTTCTAAATGTCTTATTTCCTCACCTTCATTGTGTCCCATTAATAATAAATTTCCAATAAGACCTGTAAATTGTAAGTAATTCTTTTACCTCTGCCCCGAGGAACTAGTTTATCTTTCAAACTCTTGGAACCGCACAGTGACAAAGGAAAAAAAAGAGATAAAAAGAGAAAAAAGAAAAAAAGAGATAAAAACTGGATTTTATCAAAGTTAGTCTTCTGTGCTGCAAAGAGAATCATTGAGAAAGTGGAAAGACACCCCACAGAATGGGAGGAAATGTTTGTGAGTCATCTATCTGATAAGAGACTTGGATCTAGAATATATAAAGAATTCTTACAACTCCTTAAGAAGAGCTAATAACCCAATTTTTAAATGGACAAAGCATATGAATAAACATTTCTCTAAAGAGAGACATAATTGCTAAGAAAAATATGAAGAGATAATCAAATTATTAGCCTTTGGGATCTGCAAATTAAAGCCACAATGAGATACCACTCTACACCCACTAGGATGGCAATAACAACAAGTATTGGCGAAGATGTGGAGAAACTGGAACCCTCATGAACTGCTGGTGGGAATGTAGAATGGGGCTCTAGATACCTTGACACTTCCTCAAACCATTAGACATAATGTGAGCATGCTGCTGCTGCTAAGTCACTTCAGTCGTGTCCGACTCTGTGCGACCCCATAGATGGCAGCCCACCAGGCTCTGCCGTCCCTGGGATTCTCCAGGTAAGAACACTGGAGTGGGTTGCCATTTCCTTCTCCAATGCATGAAAGTGAAAAATGATATGACCCAGCAATTCTACTTATTGGTATATATTCAAGAGAAATGAAAGTATGTGTCCGCACAAAATGTTGCACATGAATGTTCGTAGCAGCATTATTCATAATAGTCAAAAAAGTGGAAACAACACAAATGTCCACCAAACAGTAAGTGAATGGATAAAATGTGTTATGTCCATATGATGAACTTATTATCAAACATAAAAAGGAATGGAGTGCTGATACTAAATGAATGCTGTGAATGAATGAACAGTGCTGTAAGTGAATGAACCTTAAAAACTTTATGCTCAGTAAAAAAGGATTCAGTCCCAAAAGATCACATACCATGTGATTTCCTTTATATGAAATGTCTGGAATAGACAAATCCATAGATATAGAAAGAAGATTAGTGGTGGTCTAGGGAGACTGGGGAGGAGAAGCAGGAGAGATTGCTGATGGGGACAGGGCTTCTTAAGCAGATGAAAAATTTCTGAAGTTGACTGTGGTGATGATTGCATGTGTCTGTGGATATAATGTAATCTGTCTGCCAATTACTCAGCTCTTCTAAGTGTCTCTTAGAATCCTGGGAGGAAAGTGAATAATTTATACCTGAACATAAATTCTGTAGGGTCTTAGAACTTACATGCTTAAGAAAACCCTCAGGGATCCTCTGAAATCTTCCCAAAGATTTCACTTGGAGGGCTTGCATTTTCTAGCAAATTATTTCAGATATTTCATTATTCTCTGAATATCCGGCATGAAATAGAACTGATCACAAGCTTTATTTTTTTTATTAAAGTATAATTGATTTGCAATGTTGTGTTACTTTCTGCGATACAGCAAAGTGATTCAGACACACATACGGCTTCCTTGGTGGCTCAGTGGTAAAGAATCTGCCTGCCAACGCAAGAGACACAGGTTCGATCCCTGGGTTGGGAATATCCCCTGGAGAAGGAAATGGCAACCCACTCCAGTAATCTTGAGTGGGAAATCTCATGGACAGAGGAGCCTGGTAGACAACAGTCCATGGGGTCACAAAAGATTCGGACATGACTTGGTAACTAAACAGCAACAACAAAATATATATATTATTTTTTTATATTCCTTTCCATTGTGGTTTATCACAGGATACTAAATAGAGTTCCGTTTGCTATTCAATAGGACCTTGCTGTTTATCCATTCTACATATACCAGTTTGAATCTGCTAAGCCCAAACTCCTAGTCCATCCTTCCCCCACCACCCTCCCCCTTGGCAACTAAAAGTCTCTTCTCTATGTCTGTGAGTCTGTTTACTTTGTAGTTAGGTTCATTTGGATCCCAAGCTTTTCTGCCATAGTGTTTTACATGAGGATAAAAGAAAACACCTTTTACCAACATCCCAGGGCACCTCATTAAAATCCTTCCCTTCTTCTTTACTATATTTATAACTAATGTTATTAAAAGGATGTATAGCAACTTTAACAAAAGAGGAACTCAATAATGAAGAGTTATATATCTAAATTTGTTTATGCAGATGCTGTTCCCGACCTACCTTTGTGCTGTAGAAAGAGGACACTACAGAAAGCCAGGGGCCTTCGGGCCTTGGGGAAATCACTCAGCACATATAGGTACCTCCATCAAATTAGAGCTTCCAACTAGCGTATCTCTGGGGAATTCCCAACTCAGAAAAACAATCCACCAACTTGAGCATTCATAGCACCTACCTTAACCTACCTAAAATTTTAAAATACTCATAGTGGTAATAAAGCAATGAGATTGCTCTAGAATAATTGTTGCCTACATCACTCTAAATCTTTGAGAGCCCATGGAATCTTTTCATGGAAAATTCTAAAGTTCTAAGCAAATAGGCTTAATGCATTAATAAACATTTAGATGAAGTAAGTGAAACAGATTTTCTTTGATTCTAATGGGAGCTGGCAGAGATGCTGTTTTAAACTGTGTTATTTATGTTCTGGGAAAAAGCTAAATCTGTCTGAGATGGCCTAAGTCCTTGTAACCCACACGTTGCTAAGTGGACTTGAAGTATGTAAGCTCCAGATCCCTGCCTAGTATTCATAAGAATTTTGCAGAATTGAAGAGTCACATCTCAAAATATTTATGGATTGTAGAATATCCTCTTGCAAGAAAAAAGAGAAATAGCTAGAATTAGGGAAATTAACGATTTGTGAAAACTTGACAATCTGAAGTCTGACTTTGAACAGTAACACAGAAGCAAGAACTGTCTAATCACGGCCCTGATTCCATTCAACAGGAGTCAATGTGGCAGGTGTGCGCTGGTGTGGACTTGTGAGAGCACCACGGAATGATGAGGGATCAGGCATTAAGGGAGAGAAGGCCCCAAGGATCAGGGCAGGGATATTTCTCTGACCACCATTTGCTAAGTGTGTCTCAAGTGACGGTGTTACTGAATCAAACTTGGGTTCACTCACCTACACACAGTAAAGCCAATCTACTCACACCAGATTATGGTGAAGGGCAGTGCAGCATTTGTAGGCAGGTGCCAGACAAGGAGTCTGGGATAGCTAATGCTCGAAAAATCTGAACTCTGCAGTGGGTTTCATGGAGGCATTTTAAAGGCAAGGTGAGGGAGGGAAGTCATAGGGTGTATAATCGGCTTGTGCACAGTTCTCTGATTGCTCAGTGGTAGAGTAACAGGATGGTAACAGGGGTTAACGTTATCAGTCCCCAGACTATAGTAGATCTGGAGGATATGTGCTCGTGATCATCAAACAATTAACTTTTTCCATTTGGTGTGGGGGTTTTAGCTTCTGTAAAACAACTAAGGAAATGTGCTAGATAACAGATACTGTTATCTAGGTACTTCAGGTAGGAACGAAAGATTCTGTGACTGCCATATGGCTGACTGACTTGAAACTCTTACTAGTTCTCCTGGCCCAACTGCTGTCTTTGTCCTACATGTTCATATCCTTTCAATCATGAATTCATCTTTTTATGTTTATAAAATCAAATTTGGGTTCACTTACCACACACAGTAAAGCCAACCTACTGACTCCAGTGGTGTGGTAAAGGAAAGTACAGCCAAAACAGTAATACCCTCTGTTTGTTTACTCTTTTTTTTTTTAAGATTATTTGTATCTGGCTGTGGTGGGTCTTCACTGCTGCGTGCAGCTTTCTCTAGTTACAACGAGCAGGGGCTAGTCTTCATCGTCCGGTGCAGACTTCTCATTGCGCTGCCTTCTCCTGTTGTGGAGCACAGACTCTGGCAAATCAGTTTCAGTAGCTGCAGCACTTAGGCTCAACAGGTGAGGCTTGCAGGCTCTAGGGCACTGGTTCGGTAGTTATGGCCTAGGGGTTTTGTTACTCCGTGGCCTGTAGAATCTTCCTGGACCAGGGATCGAACCAGTGTCTCTTGCATTGCAAGGCAGGTTCTAATCACCAGGGAAGCCCTGTTTATTCTTTAAATTGTTCTTTCCTAAGAGTGTCCAGGATTTGATCTTTGTTCAGAAGCCATTTTCTTTCTTTTAGTTCAATCATGAATTCTTGAGCCATCCTTTTGTGACTCAGAAGAGACCTGAGAGATGATAACTTTTCTACAAACAAGAGGCAGGCCAAGGGCAAGGAGGCAGTGGTCTGTCCCAGGAAGGCTCCGTGGAGTCCTCCTGGGTTATAAAGGGGCCTGAGGGTTTCCACACTGTATTTCATTTGCGTGTTACTCACAATACCTGGTGTGTCTGGGCTAACTTCAGTAAAACATGCTGTGTAGCCATCCTGCCGTAATGAGAGCCTTGGGGTCCTTTAAGGTTGGGGGGTTAGATCTATTAGAGTTTTAGGATGGACCAAACTAGATTAAAGCACAACCAGAGTCAGGAGGAGAATTTTCTAGAAATTTGTTCACAGTCAAAAAGAACAAAAAAATTGTATTATCATGTACCAGGAGTAGGGTGGTAATGAGGGGGAAATTGACAAATTCAAGGACCCTGAAGATATTCAATAGGAGTTGCTTTGTGACCAGTTGGACATGGAGGTGAGAGCAGAAGAATCTAGGATCTCTCCAAGATGTTGTGAGAATGCTGATACCCTTAACCAAAGAGGAAAATAAAGACACAGGACCAGTTTTCCAGAGGTAGAAAGTTAATTCCACTCTGAACGTGTTGATGAACAAGATGCTTTGGTCTATGGGTTTCTCCCATTCAGTTTTTGCCACATTGTAGTATACAACGTTAGCCATTGTTGTAAATAAAGATGTTCTGATATTTAACCTGTGAACTTTGGTTCTGCCACTCAGTATTCTATACCTCAGCAGTTCCATGATTTCTCATCACTATTGGACTATGTGGACCTTTATATCTTAAAATGAAACACGCACTTTTGAGGATTTTTGTATTCAAAAGAAAACTCATCTCAGTCATACGGCAGACGTGTGCCGATCACCTATTATGTTGAAAGGTATTATCCAGGAGACATGATCACACAGAGAGTCCTGCCCGCAAGGAGTTTTGCTGTTTCTGTTGATTTAGGGCTGCACCATGCAGCGTGTAGAATCTTAGTTCACTGAACAGGAGTTGAATTTGTACCCGCTACATTGGAAGCACAGAGTCTTAACCACTGGACCACAGGGCAAGCCCCCTGCCCGCAGAGTTAACAAGCTGAGAGTCATTTGGGGTAAACTCCTTCAGACTTGTAGGAAAAGGTGGCTTTTCTAACCGTACACCACCTCCCTCGTTTACCCATCAGCCTGTCAACTACAAAGTAGGTCGAATGAGCGCAGTATGTTCAGTGACATTAATGAATATTGTGCTTCTTGGGTCCTGACATTCCACAGCCTGATTACTCACCCCAAGCCTGCTGCTGCATGCCTGGAGGGCAGAAAGGAGGGCTGGGCGGAGCTGAGCAAGCAGCATCAAGCCCAGGCTAGGAAACAGATGGAAAGAGGGATGGGAGAAGAGATTAACTCAGCACCAGCAAGCCAGCACCCCCACCATTTGGGAGACCACCCATGATGAAGCTGTACTCAAAAGGAGAACAGACTGCATCACTCCCATTCATGTAAAATGGAACAGTGGATCTATTTGTACATACATAGAAAATGCATGGACGGATACACAGGGATCTCTTAACCTCTGGGAACCAGAGATGATTCCTGCGGAGAGAGGCTGCCATCAGAGTGGGAAAGAGACTTCCTTTCTCTGGATCCCCTTTGGTTCTATTTGAATTCTTAACAGAATGAGGTCTCACTTCTTCAGTGAAACATAAAATGAATGCAGCATTCACAAAAGTTTTTAAATCAGTAAGTTCATAGAATTGCCTCAGTCAGTCCAGTCGCTCAGTCGCATCCGACTCTTTGCGACCCCATGGACTGCAGGACATCAGGCCTCCCTGTCCATCACCAACTCCTGGAGTTTACTCAAACTCATGTCCATTGAGTCGGTGATGCCATCCAGCCATCTCATCCTCTGTCATCCCCTTCTCCTCCCGCCTTCAATCTTTCCCAGCATCAGGGTCTTTTCCAATGAGTCAGTTCTTCGCATCAGGTGGCCAAAGTATTGGAGTTTCAGCTTCAGCATCAGACCTTCCAATGAATACTCAGGACTGATTTCCTTTGGGATGGACTCGTTGGATCTCCTTGCAGTCCAAGTCATAGGACCCAGCAACTCCACTCCAAGGTACACACCCGAAAGTGAAAGCAAGAACTCACAGCCTTGTACACACACATTCACAGCAGCGCTAGTCACAACAGCCAGAAGGTGAAAATAGCCCAATGCTCATCAACAGATAAACGATAAACGAAGTGTGATCTGTATATACGGTGGACTATTACTCGGCCATAGAAAGGACGGAAGCACTGACACAGGCTACAATGCAGATGTGCCTCAGAACCGTGTGCTAGGGAAAGAAGGCAGTCACAGCAGGTCTCATATTGTATGAATCCATGAATGTGAAAATGCAGAAGAAGTAAATCCATAGAGACTGAAGCAGATTGGTGGTTGGGGAGAAGGGAGAGGAGAAGTATAGAGTAACAGCTGTTTAACGGGTGTGAGTTGCCTTTTGGGGATGATGGAGACGTTTTGGAACTGAATAGAAGTGGGGGTTGTAAATGTACTAAATGCTTCTGAGTTGGTCATTTTAAATTGGTTAACTTTTGTGTTATGTGAATGCCCCCTCAGTAAAAAGATTAATTTTAAAAAAAAATTACTGAAGGTGGGAGGGGTGAGGGTCTAGCCGAAGGTCACAGGTCACCCTAGCAACAGCAGTGAGAATGTTAGTGGGTCGACTTCCCTGGTGGCTCAGATGATAAAGCGTCTGCCTACAATGCAGGAGACCCAGGTTCAGTCTCTAGGTCGGGAAGATCTCCTGGAGAAGGAAATGGCAACCCACTCCAGTATTCTTGCCTGCCTGGAAAATCCCATGGATGGAGGAGCCTGGTAGGCTACAATCCATGGGGTCGCACAGAGTTGGACACGACTGAGCGACTTCACTTTCTTTCTTTCTTTTTACAGGGTATACGGGGTAGGGAGCCCATAAAACTGGCTTGCATCCCCTGGCCCCGTGCTCTCTTTAAAAATAGTTCATTGGAAATAGAGCAGAAAGAGATTAAATCAAAATTCAAAATAATGATCACAAGGCTTATCCATAGCCCCATCACACTAAGAACTAAGTTTTATTTAGCTGCTTCATGAAGGAATCATCAGAATGACAAATAATTCCAAGGCAGAGTCAAGAAACAGATGTACCTGTAGTCTATTAAAGAAAACAAGACTGACCATAACTCAAGGCACTCTCCACAGTTTCTGAGTTGCGTGCACCCAGCCTGGCTCCAGCCTCTTTAGACTTGGTGTTAACAAGTTGTCCAGCCCTGGAGAGCCCACTGAAGCTCTCATGGACGCTTATGACACACACTAGGTTTTTGTTTGTTCAGAACTAACACAGTGTTCACAGACTGGGTTCTGAATCACTCCCCTTGACCTTCATCTTGCCCCTGATTCTACTTACATCTTTTGCAGCTGCTCCACTTTGCTGCTCCTTCCATTTTTGTCCTCACACTGGTGATTAGACTTCACGGTTTCTATTATTTCTCTAGTCATGATCTCCAAGCTTCATTCCTGTGATTTCTGGTTCCCAGCTTGGCCAAACACCCACTCTGGACTTATTTCATTCCTGGAACCCTGTTTGGTAGAGAGAGAAAAAGAAGAAGAAAAAAGTAGGGGAGGAAGGGAGGAAAGAAAAGAGAGAGGAGTGAGAGGAAGGAAAAGAGAGGAGGAGGGAGGGAGGAATAAATGGGAAAAATAAAAAGAATTGAAAACTTAGGGGCATTTTTTCACAACTTTGGTGTAGGGGAAAATGTTCTAACTACGATACAAAATCCAGACATCATAAAATAAAAGATTTATAAATTCATCTTTAAAAAAAACATTTTAA
The DNA here is from genome assembly GCF_029378745.1 of Bos indicus. Classification (NCBI taxonomy): domain Eukaryota; kingdom Metazoa; phylum Chordata; class Mammalia; order Artiodactyla; family Bovidae; genus Bos; species Bos indicus. The sequence goes on from NC_091763.1 coordinate 112,223,895, forward strand.
CATAAAAAATAAACTTCAAAACACAAGAAATGAAGGAAAACATTTTCTACTATATCACAGACCAAGGGCTAAATGTGTAAATATATAAACAGCTACTATAATTTTTTAATCAATAACTCAATAAAAGAGTTGGCGAAGTATAGGAACGTATTCTAGCAGGACCCTATGGGGCCTTCCTGGGACACACCCCCGCTTCATTCCCTCTGCTCTAGCTCCTGTCGGAAGTACCCAGATGACAGTATCTGATGCACATTTCCTGAGTTGTTTTTATAGATGCTAACTGCTGCTGCTGCTGCTAAGTCGCTTCAGTCGTGTCCAACTCTGTGCAACCCCATAGACAGCAGCCCACCAGGCTCCTCCATCCCTGGGATTCTCCAGGCAAGAACACTGGAGTGGGTTGCCATTTCCTCCTCCAATGCATGAAAGTAAAAAGTGAAAGTGAAGTCGCTCAGTCGTGCCCGACACTCAGCGACCCCATGGACTGCAGCCTTCCAGGCTCCGCCGTCCATGGGATTTTCCAGGCAAGAGTACTGGAGTGGGGTGCCATTGCCTTCTCCGATACACACACTGCTATATACGAAATAAACAAGGACCTACTGTATAGCACAGGGAACTACATTCAACACTTTATAATGAACCATAATGAAAAAGAATATATACGTGCATGTGTATAACTGAATCACTTTGCTATACACCTGAAACTACCACAACATTATAAATCAACTATACTTCAATTAAAACCCACACTGCATCCTCAGGTTTTAAACAGCTGCCTGGTACCAGCATTTATTAACGAGTCTACTGCATGCACCCTCAGTTGCTTTTGTGGTGTCCCACTCTTTGTGATCCCAGGGGCTGTAGCCCACCAGGCTCCTTGTCCATGAGGATTTTCCAGGCAAGAATACTGGAGTGGGTTGCCATGCACTCCTCCAGGAGATCTTCCCAACCCAGGGATCAAACCTGCATCTTTTATGTCTCCTGCATTGGCAGGTGGATTCTTTACCACTAGCGCCACCTAGGAAGTTCAACCAGTCTATTGAAGTGAAAAGTGAAAGTCACTCAGTGAGTCCGGCTCTTTGAGAATACAGTCCATGGAATTCTCTATGCCAGAATACTGGAGTGGGTAGCCTTTCCCTTCTCCAGGGGATCGTCCCAACCCAGGGATCAAACCCAGGTCTCCCACATTGCAGGCAGATTCTTTACCAGCTGAGCCACAAGAGAAGCCCAAGAATACGGGAGTGGGTAGCCTATCCCTTCTCCAGAGGATCTTCCTGACCCAGGAATCAAGTCACCACCAAATAGAAGAAATTAACCATTTGATGACCCTGAGCACATAGCCTTCAGGCTTACCGGTGCCTAAGGATTGATAATGTTAATCCCTGTGACACACTCTGTTACCTCACCATCAACCAGTCAGAAGTGTGTACGAGCTGATCACAAACCCCTCCCTCACCTGGCCTCCGAAAATGCTTTGTTGAAACCCATCAGGGAGTTTGGGTTTTTTGAGCACTGGCACCCCACTCCAGTACTCTTGCCTGGAGAATCCCATGGATGGAGGAGCCTGGAAGGCTGCAGTCCACGGGGTCGCTGAGGGCCGGACAAGACTGAGCAGCTTCACTTTAACTTTTCACTTTCATGCATTGGAGAAGGAAATGGCAACCCACTCCAGTGTTCTTGCCTAGAAAATCCCAGGGACAGGGGAGCCTGGTAGGTTGCCGTCTGTGGGGTCGCACAGAGTCGGACACGACTGAAGCGACTTAGCCTGCACTCCATGCTTGGCACCTGCAGTAAACGCTGCACTTTCCTTCCCCACAGCCTGGGGTCAGTAGAGTGGCTTTATGGCGCACGGGTGAAAAGATCCAAGTTCAGTTTGGTAACAAGAACAGGACAGTTTACCAAAAGCAAATGCTGTGGCTTTAAAACATATAAAAGACACACAGCCTTATTCATAAAATACAAACGCCACTGAAAGCTTCACTGAAATATCACTTTCACACATCAGTTTGGCTAAAATGAATCAAAGAGCTTGGTAACACACTTTGGTCACTAAGGCCATCCCAAAACAGAGCTTCTCATACCTTGCTGGTGGAAAAGTAAATTGGTAAAACCCCCGTGGATGGCGATTCAGTGGTATCTGTCAAAATTAAAAATATTCAAGACATTCCACTTCTAGGAATTTATCTTATAGTATTCTCACATTAGCATATTATATAATATATTACTATACTATATTAACCCACTCCAGTGTTCTGGCCTGGAGAATCCCAGGGACAGGGGAGCCTGGTGGGCTGCCGTCTCTGGGGTCGCACAGAGTCGGACACGACTGAAGCGACTTAGCAGCAGCAGCATACTATATTAGTACAGTAATAAAAGGTTATTTATTCCAATATTGTTTGTCTTAGAATATTCAAAATTTATTAAAGATTTAATTAGTTTTTTAAGTAATGAAATAAAATATTTTAAAAGACTTTAAAATTGAAGGATAGTTAATTGATTTGCAATGTTATGTTAATTTCTCCTATAAAGTAATTTCAGTTATACATGCGTGCATGCGTGCTCAGTCAGTTCAGCCATATCCAGCTCTTTGTGACCCTGTGGACTGCAGCCTGCCAGTCTCCTCTGTCCATGGAATTTTCCAGGCAAGAAGACTGGAGTGGGTTGCCATGCCCTCCTCTAGGGGGTCTTCCTGACCCAGGGATCACACCTGTGTCTCCTGGATTGCAGGCAGATTCTTTGCCGCAGAGACCACCAGGAAAGCCCCAGTTATATATATACATACCCATACATTATTTTTTATATTCTTTTCCATTATGAAGCCTCCCTGATGGCTCAGTTGGTAAAGAGTGTGCCTGCAATGTGGAAGACCCAGGTTTGATCCCTGGGTGGGGAAGATCCCCTGGAGAAGGAAATGGCAACCCGCTCCAGTATTCTTGCCTGGAGAATTCCATGGACAGAGGAGCCTGCTGGGCTGTAGTCCATGGAGTCACAAAGAGTCGGACAGGACTAAGTGACTAACACTTTCACTTTCACTGTCCATTATGGTTTATCACAGAATATTGAATATAGTTCCCTGTGATATTAAGTAGGACCTTGTTGTTTATCCATTTTCTGTATAATAGTTTGCATCTGCCAATCCCAAACTCCCACTCTGTCCCTCTCCCACCCCCCACCCCTTATTGGAAACCACAAGCCTGTTCTGTTTACCTGTGAGTCTATTGAGAGATAAGTTCGTTTATCATGTTTTAGATTCCACATGTAAGTGATGTCATATTGTCTTTGTCTTTCTGACTTAGTGTAATGATCTCTACGTCCATTCATGTTGCTGTAACAGTCCTGTTGCACTCCTGTTGTGGCTGAGGAATATTCCATTGTAACTATGCACCACATCTTTATCCATTCCTCGTTGATGCATTTAGGGTGTCTCAATGTCTTGGCTACTGTGAACAGTGCTGCTATGAACACAGGGGGATGTATTTCTTTTTGACTTATAGTTTTGTCTGGATATATGCCCAGGAGAGGGATTGCTGAATCATAGTCTCTTGAGGAACGTCCATACTGTTTTCCATAGTGACTGCAACAACTTGCATTAATGAAATATTTCAGAAGACTTTTTTTCTACCTTATTGTGAGAGCATTTGACATGAAATCTATCCACATAACAATTTTTTACGTGTATAATACATTACTGTTGAGTATAGGAAGATTCTATGTTTTAGATAACAAGTGAAATAAATCCTTAGAAAGACTCACGATTGAAGAGGCAGATGTCAAAATTTGGTGATTTTGTAACTCTGGCCCTGCCTCTGGGCCTATGGATTTTTTAAAAGCCATCCATCCCTGGGGGAAAAAAAAAAGAAAAGAAAACCTAGGGTTTATCCTTCTCCAAAACCTGAGTCCTTTGACAAACAAGCTCGCTCCTGCAGCCATGCAGAGCTCTCTGGTTTTCACTCCTCTAGCGGAGCTGTTGGTTTATTGACAGATGGTATAGCAGTGAAAATACAGCCACACGGGACAGAAGTAAAATCAACGAAAAATACCAAATCACTCTCTCCAAAAGAGATTTCCTTTTTACTCTAGTAAATGTGATTCAGGACTTTTAAATAAAAACCACTAAAACAAAATATTTGCAATAGGTGTGCTACATTTCAGGGTTTTAGGAACACAGCAAACCTGGCTATGGCTAGAATGAAAAACACTTTACAGACTATTTGTAGCAGCTGGTCAGCTCCCTCTTTAGAGAGAGAAAGAAGACAACACATTTTTACCAGCTCTGTCTTCCTAAATAGCTTTCTAGTATGCAATTAATTAGAAAGCTTTATTTAAATGTAAATTGAGTGGGTCGGTGTGGAGAGGTAAATCGATACCCATCAGATTAAAGATAAGGAAAAGGAACGGAATGACCTATATATTCAGAATGTTTTGAAAGAATGATCGTTTGTCTTTTATGCTCAGTGCTAGAGAAATTGGCTCAAAGTTGGCAAAATAACCACTGGGAAACCGTAAAACTGCCTGTCTAAAACCTGTTCTTTTCTGTGGTTATTTGGGCTAAGCCAACAGCTCTGCTGGTCCCATCAGCATGTTGTGAGCCACAAACCTCTAACAGCCCATCACAGGCTGAGGGCAGTCACAAGTGCCCTGGCAGGTAGCTTCTTCACCTGGCCTGGATCCAATGTGAGGACAGGGATCAGCTGATGGGGTGTAACAGTTCCTATGGCGTTTCCTCTATAGATTGAAAAAAAAAAAATCTGATGTCTGAAAAGAGCCACTTTATCTAAAAAGTTATGAACAAGCATGAAGAGGCTTTCCTGTGTAGGGAGCTGGTTTCATCTTGCAAAATGCATTCTCTGGAGGTTTGCTTTTTAAGAAACAACTGTGCTAAATACCATTGTTACAGAACCAGGCTTGGGTTGCTCACCCATGAGCCATAAAGCCAACCTGTTGACACCAGGCTGTGGTGAAGGGAAGTGTGGCATTTACTGTAAGATGCCAATACAAGAATAGGTGCCTCAAGCTCTCAAACCCTGAATTCCCCTGACTTTTTAATGGCAAAATGTGGGGGAGGAGGGCCAGTGTGCATCCTAGGGTATGTGACCAGCTCGTGCACAGTTCTCGATTGGTTGATGGGGAGGTAACAGGATGATGTCATAGGGGATTACGTATCAGTCCTTAGGTGCCAGTGGGTCTGGGGGCTCATAGTCATCAAGTAATTAGTTACTTTTCCTTTGGTAGGAGTTTAGCATCTGTGAAATAACTCAGGAAATGTGGGCAGATCCTGTTATCTAGGTCCTTCAAGGGGAGCCAGAGCAAAGGATATCGGGGAGGGGCCTGTCCCAGAAGACCTCATAGGGTTGTGCTCAGTTATCACATGTCAATAAAATGCTAGAGATGAGCTTTACTAGTTTTAAAATAGCCAGTTTCCAGTCATCTAAAGGCAGGTTTGCTGTAATTCCCGCAAATATTTTTATCAAGTATTTGTCAAAATATTGTGGAATAATATACGGAAAGAACATACACAGTCAAAAGAAGAAAATGCAACATTATCGGTAAGCAGGCAGGGTCTAAATTTTTTTTCCAAACTGTAAAGTTTTCCCCTCTTTGTACAGGAAGTTGGAAAAGGAACTAAAAATAAAGCAGAGTTTTAGTTTAATTACTGACAGGCAACCAGTTTTATTTTTTTTTTCTTCTGGAATATTCCATTCCCCATTGGCAAAACATACTTCATAACAAAAGCAGAAACAGAAGAGATGTACCACAAAAACAACGCCAACATTAAGTTCAAATGCTCCTGTCTAAAATACTAGGTACCTGTTTGTCTCTCCCATAATGCAAGCTTTATTTCAGGTAAACCACTCAGCTCTATGGAGCTCCTTGCAGAAGAACCGGGTTCCTTCCAATTGTCGGTGTCAGGCAGGAGAAACAGGGCCAGAGGCAGGTTGAGCTGAGGTCAGGTCCTTGGAGGTGCCAAAGCCTGGTTCTGAAGAGCAGAAATGGGGCTGGGTGGAGGTCAGAACATGAGTCAATAGCCAGAGACACCAAGTTCAAACCAGGACAAACCAAACCCAGTGTCTTGGGGGCAAATCTAAGGATACATCAGGCAAGGATAGTCCAATAGGCAAATCAAAGGAGACAAAGGAACATGTGAAATAAGTGTGGCTGGATGAGCACAGATGTTGTGTTTAGCGTCAGGGCCTCGTCTCTACAAGGAGGCTTCTACTGATCTTAAAGGAACAACACTCTGAAACTATCAGAGAAGGACACAAAAGCAGTGAGCAGAAGCGGAGCCTTGGTTATGCGCCAGCAGGCACCCCAAGGAAGACCTGTGAGAAACATACAAGCTAAAGACTGACGTCACTGTTGTTAGAACGGTAAGTCACACGCAAGCAGACCGCAGAACCCTTGAAAGACAAAGACAGATGTAATATCCAATAATGCATTCATTAGGATGTTTATTGAGATCCCACAGCCAGGCACTGCACTGAAAACTGGGGCTAAAAGGTTAAACAAGGGAGGGTTCCCTGGTGGTCCAGCAGTTAAGAACCCACTTTCCAATACAGAGGAAGATGGTTCGATCTGTGGTCCGAGAGGATACCATGTGCCAAGGAGCAACTGAGTCTATGCACCCCAACTACTGAGCCTACAGTCTAGAGCCTGAGCTCTGTAACAAGAGAAGGTACCCCAGTGACAAGCCTGAGAGTAGCCCCCTGCTTATCATAACTAGAGAAAGCCTTCACACAGCATCAAAGACCCAGCACAGCAAAATAGAAATAAATAATTTTTTTTAAGCTAACAAGGAAGTTCCCTGGTGGTCTAGTGGTTAGGATTCTCGGCTTTCATTGCTGTGGGCCCAGGTTCAATCCCTGGTTAAGGAACTGAGATTCTGCAAGGTGCATGGTGCAGCCAGAAAAAAATTTTAAATGTTATAATAGTCTGTGCTCCCCAGAAATTCAGAGACAGCCAAGTAAATAAGCAATTCCAAAAACAGTGAGATGAATATACTGCAAGAGGAAATTAAGGGGTGTTAAGATAAGATGGAAGGAGAATGGAAGGTTTCTGAAGGAGATGAGATCTAAGCTGAGGACTGGAGGAGAGATACAGGGGGATTTCTCTCCTTACTTGAGTACTGTGCTTAATTATTCCCCAGACCTAAAAACTTCAGAAGCAGCACAAAAGGAGACAAACAAATGAAGGTCCCCAGGACAGGACCCAGCTGCAAGGAGTGCTTCCAGAATCTTGGCTCTCTGTTCACCGATGCTGGAACAGAAATGTGAAGACAGAGTTACCGAGGAGAAATAAAGAGTGGCTTGATTTCTTTGCCAGGCAAAGGCAGAACACAGGAGGTTCCAGAACTGTGCCCCCTCCCTGGGAAACAGGGAGAGGTCTCCTGTCAGGCAGCCGGCTGTGATGAGAATCAAAGCAGTAACAGTTGCATTCTTTCTTCTGCAAAGTTTCAAAAGGGTGGGGTTGCTGACAGGATTAGGGTGTGTGCAGGTCTCTTCATCTTGATGAGCTTCTCTATTCTTACCTCAGGTGGTTTCAGGGATGCTGGTTTCCCTTGTAGCTCTGTCAGTAAAGAATCCGCCTGCAATGCAGGAGACACAGGTTCAATCCCTGGGTCAGGAAGATCCCCTGGAGAAGGGAATGGCAACCCCCTCCAATCCCATGGACAGAGGAGTCTGGCGGGCTACACTCCATGGGGTCCCAAGAGTCAGACAAGACTTAGTGACTAAACCACCAAGGTCATGGAGGCTAAATGAAGGCTGGTGGTTTCAGACGGTAAAGCCTACAATGCGGGAGGCCTGGGTTCGATCCCTGGGTTGGGAAGATCCCCTAGAGAAGGAAATGGCAACCCACTCCAGTGCCCTTGCCTGGAAAATCTCATGGACAGAGGAGCCTGGTAGGCTACAGTCCATGGGGTCACAAAGAGTCGGACACGACTGAGTGACTTCACTTCACTTTATTGTCATCAAAGAAATGGGAGACACAGAAAGGCTTTGTGCCTGGGAGCCCCACAGGGCCCTGCTCAGCATAGGGAGTGCCTGGCAAAGGCTGTTTCTCAAAATACTGAAAACACACATGTAGAGCTTACGTCAAACCTTTATTTAGCTCAGTCATGAGGGAACCACCAGAATGACAAAATGATTCCAAGGCTGAGTCAAGAAACAGATGTACCTGTGTTCTTTGTTGCTCAGTCATGTCTAACTCTCTGCAACCCCATGGACTGTAGTTTGCCAGGCTCCTCTGTCCATGGGATTCTCCAGGCAAGAATACTGGAGTGGGTTGCAATGCCTTCCTCCAGGGGAATACCATCTGAGCCACCAAGGAAGTCCAGATGTACCTATAGTAAAGAAAATAAGACTAGAATAAAATTATCAATTTAGATGCAAAACTCAGTACCTACAAGGCAATAAGCTATCATCTTTAGGGTTATTTTCTCTTGTAAGCAGAAATTGTTTGCATTGCTCTTGGACAAAAAGTTATTTTTAACTTTTTCTTTAACATATAACTTCTAATTTTTGTTGTAAAATGCCTGGGCCCTATTCATTGGTAAATAGTAAGTTAAATAAAATGATACTTGCCTAGAGTCAGATAATCCTGAGATAGGCTTACTAAGTGATGCTCTAGCATAACAATAAAAATCATGCCACCATGATTTGGAGAACTTTTTTTAGAGTAACCTCCTCAAAATTTTAGCCTCTGAAATTTACCAACTGTGAAGACACGTCATGAGGAAAGTTGTGACTACATTCGATCTCCATGAATATCGTAACTACTAAATAATAGTTTTTTTCATTTTATTAATAGTAGTAAAATAGATTGTTTTTCTAGTTGAGCTATTTCAAATCCTAACAGATCATGCTGTAAAGGTGTTGCACTCAATATGCCAGCAAATTTGGAAAACACAGCAGTGGCCATGGGACTGGAAAAGGTCAGTTTTCATTCCAATCCCAAAGAAAGGCAATGTCAAAGAATGCTCAAACCACCACACAATTGTCCTCATCTCACACTCTAGCAAAGTAATCCTCAAAATTCTCTAAGCCAGGCTTCAATAATACATAAACCGAGAACTTCCAGATGTTCAAGCTGGATTTAGAAAAGGCAGAGGAATCAGAGATCAAATTGCCAACATCCGTTGGATCATTGAAAAAGCAAGAGAGTTCAAGAAAAACATCTACTTCTGCTTTATTGACTACAGCAAAGCCTTTGACTTTGTGGATCACAACAAACTGTGGAAAATTCTTCAAGAGATGGGAATACTAGACCACCCTACCTGCCTCCTGAGAAATCTGTATGCAGGTCAGAAGCAACAGTTAGAACTGAACATGATACAACAGACCGGTTGCAAATTGGGAAAGGAGTATGTCAAGACTGTATATTGTCACCCTGCTTATTTAACTTATATGCAGAATACATCATGCAAAATGCTGGACTGAATGAAGCATAAGCTGGAATCAAGATTGCCTGGAGAAATATCAATAACCTCAGATATACAGATGACACCACCCTTTTGGCATAAAGTGAAGAAGAACTAAAGAGCCTCTTCATGAAAATGAAAGAGAAGAGTGAAAAAGCTGGCTTGAAACTCAACATTCAAAAAACTAAGATCATGGCATCTGGTCCCATCATTTCATGGCAAATAGATGGGGAAACAATGGAAACAGTGACAGACTTTATTTTGGGGGGCTCCAAAATCACTGCAAATGGTGACTGCAGCCATGAAATTAAAAGATGCTTACTCCTTGGAAGAAAAGTTATGACCAACCTAGACAGCATATTAAAAAGCAGAGACATTTCTTTGCCAACAAAAGTCCATCTAGTCAAGGCTATGGTTTTTCCAACAGTTTGTATGGATGTGAGAGTTGGACTATAAAGAAAGCTGAGCGGTAAAGAATTGATGCTTTTGAACTGTGGTGTTGAAGACTATTGAGAGTCCCTTGCACTGCAAGATCTAACCAGTCCATCCTAAAGGAAATCAGTCCTCAATATTCATTGGAAGTACTGATGCTGAAGCTGAAAATCCAACAGTTTGGCCACCTGATGTGAAGAACTGACTCATTGGAAAAGACCCTGATGCTGGGAAGGATTGAAGGCAGGAGGAGAAGGGGAGGACAGAGGATGAGATGGTTGGATGGCATCACCAACTTGATGGACATGAGTTTGAGCAAGCTCTGGGAGTTGGTGATGGACAGGGAAGCCTGGCGTGCTGCAGTCCATGGGGTCAAAAAGAGTCAGACGTGACTGAGCAACTGAACTGACTGAACTGAACTGAAGGAATAAAAATGATGACAGCCACCTGTGTTCCCACCACTCTTATTCTTCCCTACCCCCTGCCCCAGCACTCTTTTTACGTTTGTTTTCTCACTGAATCACCTCACCAGTCCCACATGGTAGGTTTTATCATATTTAATTTCTGTAGTTGAGGAAACAAAGGAGCACAGAAAATAAGCAACTTTCCCCAAGTATAAATTAGTAAAGCTGTTTGGAAGGGCATTTGGCAGTATGAATCCAAATTTTAAATATATGTACATATCTTTTGACCCAGTTAATTCTCCTTTAGAATCTACCCTAAAGACATGTTTGCTGTTCAGTACAGCAATGTTTATATCAGCAAAGGAGCAGGAAGAAAGGGAGGGAGGGGGAGAGAAGGAGAAAAGAACAAATCTATGAGTCATCCAAGAGAAGTGGTTAAATAAATTATGATCTATCCATATTATGGAATATTAAGCAACCTTAAAAATGAATGAGGTAAACCCATTCTTTTATTGAAGTATAGTTGAGTTATAATACTGTCAATTTCAAGTGTGCAGCAAAGTGATTCAGTCTTATTTTTTCAGATTCTTTTCCATTATAGGTTATTAGGTAGGTAGGTTTAGTCTCTAAGTCGTGTCCAACTCTTGAGACCCTACCGACTGTAGCCTACTAGGCTCCTCGGTCCATGGGATTTCCCAGGCAGGAATTGGAGTGGGCTGCCTTTTCCTTCTCCAGGGGATCTTCCTGACCCAGGGATCGAACCCAGGTCTCCTGCATTGCAGGCAGATTCTTTACTCTCTGAGCCACCAGGGAAGCAATTTAAGTTACAATTCAAACTCAGGTCTGGCTGGCTTAAAAGCTATAGGCTTTAATAAATTATTCACCCGGCGGACCACCCATGGCTGCATCTACTCAGGGCTGTTATTGAGGACTTGTCTACCACGTCAGTCGGGGAGAGATTTCCTTGAGACGAAGGATTAGGACCTGCTTTGCTTCTCCCAATATACTGGTGTCATTTGTTTTCTTCTGAAACAATGAGAATTCTGGAACAGAACATAACAGGTTTTTATTTTGACCACCAAGAAATTCAACATCAAATCTAGCATCTAAATCCCATATTATGGTGAGTCCCTGGTGGTTCAGACAGTAAAGAATCCGCCTGCAATGCAGGAGACCCAGGTTCGATCCCTGGGTTAGGAAGATCCCTGGAGAAGGGAGTGGCGACAAAGGAGCCTGGAAGGCTACAGTCCATGGGGTCGCAAAGAGTCAGACATGACTGAGCAACTAACACTACTGCTACCTTCAAGGTAAACATTCAGTCTCAGGCACAAAAGTTGCACATTTGTGGAGCTCACTCACCCCGGCTGAGTCAGCTACTGCCATGGTTGGAAGGCCAATCTGCCAGCCCAAGTGTGGCACTAGCTTTTGAAGAAAGCAGCCACTTGATAACAGATTGACCACACTGGACCGTTTCCACCTGGAAAGACAGAAATTCATCTTGCCTGGGATTCCACCTACGGATGTTCCTCCCCAGCCCTCAGTGCCTCAGGGTAGCATTACTATTCAAGGATTTAGAGGGCTTGCTGCTGCTACTGCTGCTAAGTCACTTCAGTCGTGTCTGACTCTGTGCGACCCATAGACAGCAGCCCACCAGGCCCCTCCGTCCCTGTGATTCTCTAGGCAAGAACACTGGAGTGGGTTGCCATTTCCTCCTCCAATGCATGAAAGTGAAAAGTGAAAGTGAAGTAGCTCAGTTGTGTCCAACTCTTAGCGACCCCATGGACTGCAGCCTACCAGGCTCCTCCGTCCATGGGATTTTCCAGGCAAGAGTACTGGAGTGGGGTGCCATTGCCTTCTCCTTTGAGGGCTTAATCCTCTGAAATGAAATCTCTCTGAACAGAATAGAACCTAGGGATCCACTTGACAGCAAAGAAAATGCAATTAATCATGAGAACCAATGAGACTCCCCCACAACCAAGAAGCCACTGGCTTGGCACTTCCCTGGTGGCACAATGGCTAAGATTCTGTGCTCCCAAGGCAGGAAGCCCAGGTTGAATCCCTGGTTGTGGAACTAAATCTCACATGCCACAGTTTAGTTCAGTCGCTCAGTCATGTCCAACTCTTTGCGACCCCATGGACTGCAGCACACCAGGCCTCCTTGTCTATCACCAACTCCTGGAGCTTACTCAAAGTCATGTCCATTGAGTTGGTGATGCCATCCAATCATCTCATCCTCTGTCATCCCCTTCTCCTCCTGCCTTCAATCTTTCCCAGCATCAGAGTCTTTTCCAATGAATCAGTTCTTTGCATCAGGTGGCCAAAGAATTGGAGCTTCAGCATCAGTCCTTCTAATGAGTATTCAGGATTGACTTTCTTTAGTATTGACTGGTTTTATCTCCTTGCAGTACAAGGGACTCTCAAGAGTCTTCTCCAGCACCACAGTTAGAAAGCATCAATTCTTCAGCACTCAGCCTTCGTTATGGTCCAACTCTCGGATCCATACATGACTACTGCAAGTAGTAATAGACAGGCTACTTGACTAGACAGGCTTTTGTCGGTAAGGTAATGTCTCTGCTTTTTAATATACTGCCTAGGTTTGTCATAGGTTTTCTTCCAAGGAGCAAGTCTCTTAATTTCATAGCTGCAGTCACCATCTGTGGTGACTTTGGAGGTAATAAAGTAAATCGTCACTATTTCCATTGTTTTCCCATCTATTTGCCATGAAGTGATGGGAACGGATCCCATGATCTTACTTTTTTGAATGTTGAGTTTTAAGCCAGCTTTTTTCACTCTCCTCATTCACTTTCATCAGGAAGCTCTTTAGTTCCTGTTTGCTTTCTACTATAAAGGTGGTATCATCTGCATATCTGACGTTATTGATATTTCTCCCAGCAATCTTGATTCCAGCTTGTGCTTCATCCATCCTGGCATTTTGCATGATGTTCTATTTGTATAAGTTAAATAAGCAGGGTGACAACATACAGCCTTGACATACTCCTTTCCTGATTTGGAACCAGTCTGTTGTTCCATGTCTGGTTCTAACTGTTGCTTCTTGACCTACATACAGATTTCTCAGGTGGCAGGTAAGGTGGTCTGGTATTCCCATCTCTTAAAGAATTTTCTACAGTTTGTTGTGATCCACAAAGTCAAAGGCTTTGGCATAGTCAATAAAGCAGAAGTAGATGTTTTTCTGAAACTCTCTTACTTTTTTGATGATCCAACAGATGTTGGCAATTTGATCTCTGATTCCTCTGGCTTTTCTAAATCCAGCTTGAACATCTGGAAGTTCACAGTTCACATACTGTTGAAGCCTAGCTTGGAGAATTTTGAGCATTACTTTACTAGCGTGTGAAATGAGTGCAATTGTGTGGTAGTTTGAATATTCTTTGACATTGCCTTTCTTTGGGATTGGAATGAAAACTGACCTTTTCCAGTCCTGTGGCCACTGATGCATTTTCCAAATTTGCTGGCATATTGAGTGCAGCACTTTCACAGCATCATCTTTCAGGATTTGAAATAGCTCAGCTGGAATTCCATCACCTCCACTAGCTTTGTTCATAGTGATGCTTCCTAACCCACTTGACTTCACATTCCAGGATGTCTGACTCTAGGTGAGTGATCACACCATCGTGGTTATCTGGGTCATGAAGATCTTATTTGTATAATTCTTCTGTGTATTCTTGCCACCTCTTCTTAATATCTTTTGCTTCTGTTAGGTGCATACCATTTCTGTCCTTTATTGTGCCCATCTTTGTATGAAATGTTCTCTCGATATCTCTAATTTTCTTGAAGAGATCTCTAGTCTTTCCCATTCTGTTGTTTTCCTCTATTTCTTTGCACTGATTGCTGAGGAATCTCCTTGCTATTGCTATTGCTTATCTCTCCTTGTTATTCTTTCAAACTCTGCATTCAGATGGATATATCTTTCCTGTTCTCCTTTGCCTTTCTCTTCCCAGGTATTTGTAAGGCCTCCTCAGAGAACCGTTTTGCCTTTTTGCATTTCTTTTTCTTGGGGGGTGGTTTTGATCACTGCCTCCTGTACAATGTCATGAACCTCTGTCCATAGTTCTTCAGGCACTCTCTCTATCAGTTCTAATCCCTTGAATCTATTTGTCACTTCTACTGTATAATTGTAAGGGATTTGATTTAGGTCATACCTGAATGGTCTAGTGGTTTTCCCTACTTTCTTCAATTTAAGTTTGAATTTTGCAATAAGGTCTTGTTTTTTGCTGACTGTATAGAGCTTCTTCCTCTTTGGCTGCAAAGAATATAATTAATATGATTTCAGTATTGACCACCTGGTGATATCCATGTGTAGAGTGGTCTCTTATGTTGTTGGAAGAGGGTGGTGTCTGCTATGACCAGTGTGTTCTCCTGGCAGAACTCTGTTAGCCTTTGCCCTGCTTCCTTTTGTATTCCAAGGCCAAATTTGCCCATTGCTCCAGATATTTCTTGACTTCCTACTTTTGCATTCCAGTCCCTTATGATGAGAAGGACATCTTTTTGGGGGGTGTTAGTTCTAGAAGGTCTTGTAGGTCTTCATAGAACCATTCAACTTCAACTTCTTCAGCATTACTGGTCGGGGCACAGACTTGGATTACTGTGATGTTGAATGGTTTGCCTTGGAAACCAACAGAGATCATTCTGTTGTTTTCGAGACAGAAAATGCCACATGTCACAACTAGAAATTCCACTTGCTGTGAGTAAAAGAGCCCACATGTCCCCTCCCTCTTGACCCTCCCTCCCATACCTGTGGCTTATTCCCACTAATGTAGGGCAGAAGCCCACACAACTCTGTAAAGCAGTTATCCTCCACTTAAAAATAAAAAGATCCCACATGCCATAACGAAAATTGAAGGTCTGGTGTCCCACAAGTAAGACCCAGCACAATCAAACAAATGAATATGAAAATCAAACAAACAAGCAGAGAGAATAGAACCAGCGCTACTGGAAGGGCCGGCCACTGAAGATTTACAACCGTGTCTCTCACTGGGCTTTGCTCTTGGCTACAGGCGGCCAGCTCTTCCCAGGGGCAGCCCAAGTCAGAAATATGACTAGTGCATAGCTGTCAGTCTTTTAAAAATGGAAAACTTCCCTTTAAAAAAGATAAATTTATCAAGCCCTTCTTCAAATAGATTTCTGGGTAGACATCCTCAGGGTTCAGCAAAGACGTGAGCTAACTATAATTATGGTGGAGCACAGTGGGGGAAGTGGTTGTCTCGAACCCAAGCTGGAGTTGAAAGGCCACAGCAGCAGGTGTCTCCCACTTTTTAAGATTCTCTTAACCTACGTGTGCAGCTGCACAACCTGCCCCCCAGTCTGGGGCCTTGCTTGTTTGGGTTCTCAAAACAACATGCTCTGCCCTCTTCCCCTTCCTCCCCTCATACCCAGATCCTGGCTCTGAGGGTTGTTGTTTTTTTTTTTTTATCCTGACCCCATCTATCTGATCTTCCTCCTTATCTCAAATCATAATCTCTTCAGTTTGCAAAGTTAGAGCCTCCATTTGCTTGCTGTGTCTTCTGAAGGCTTGTTTTCTAAGGAGTTAAACATCAAGTATATAGTTAAAGCTATGGTTTTTCCAGTAGTCATGTACGGATTTAAGAGCTGGCCCATAAAGAAAGCTGAGCACCAAAGAATTGATGATGCTTTTGAACTGTGGTGTTGGAGAAGACTCTTGAGAGTCCCTTGGACTGCAAGGAGATCCAACCAGTCCATTCTGAAGGAGACCAGCCCTGGGATTTCTTTGGAAGGAATGATGCTAAAGCTGAAACTCCAGTACTTTGGCCACCTCATGCGAAGAGTTGACTCATTGGAAAAGACTCTGATGCTGGGAAGGACTGAGGGCAGGAGGAGAAGGGGACGACAGAAGATGAGATGGTTGGATGGCATCACTGACTCAACGGACGTGAGTCTGAGCAAACTCTCGGAGATAGTGAAGGACGGGGGAACCTGGCATGCTGCAGTCCATAGGGTCGCAAGGAGTCAGACATGATTTAGTGACTGAACAACGAAAGGTCAAGTGGCTCCTCGATATACCTGGAGTGGGGAGTTAGGTTTTAGATGACAAGAAGAGGGAACAGCATAACTTCCCGGTGTGGCGGGGCCTCTTTTCAAAGTATGTGTGCACTCCCGTTCCCCCAGGTGCCTGCCTCTGGGTCTTAAAGTCTCAATGCTCTTAGCTGTGTCTGAGGAGGAGGACTATTAGAACCGTCTGAAAGCCCTTTTTCTTTTTCCATAAGTGACTCTTAAGATTCAATTCCATAACATAGGAAGCTGAAGAGCCCCAACCTCAGAAAGATAATTACGTAAAAGCTAGAGCTCATGCCATCTCTATGCGTGTTATGATTCCCTTATCTCTGAGTGAAGTAACTTAATTAGTAACTCAGTGAGCTTAATTGGTGTGTATTAGAAACAGAAAAAATAATCACTAATATGATTGCTTGGAGCTTAAATGAAAGCCTAGCTCTGCTCTTTTTGAGCTATAATTAATTTGTGTTTGTTGTGAAATATGAGTACCTTTTGAGTGCATCCAAATACAGAAGGGATCTAATGTGCAGAACTGTGCTTGCAGTTAGGTATGCCAGGGGGCGCTATGGCCCAAGATTTACATCTTACTCTTAAATCCTCTGGATTTGGGTAAAGCAATTTTAAATAGTATTAGCCCAGAATGTTTTTTAATAATAAAACATTGTCTTTATTATTAATAAATTAATTTATTAATAATTATATAATTATAATAAATATTATTAAATATTAATTTATTATTAATAAATTAATAAATATTTATTAATATTATTAATAAATTAATTAATAAATATTATTAATAAAATTATTAATAAAATGTTGTCTTCTAAGGGCTTTCTGTTTTCCTTGCACACATCCCCCTTCGTTTTTCTATCTCCTATTCACAATTGTCCCATCCTTTCCCTCTTTCATTCTATATTATCTCCCTTTTTTAAAAAAATTAGGTTATCTCCCTCTTATATTAGTAGTTTGTCCCTTTACTTAACCTTTCTGCAAATCCAGTACCAAGGGCTGTAACTCTTCCTTTTTGAGATAATGCATATGCTAATTATATTCTAATTATTAACCAACAGGGACTGCCCAGAAGAGCACGTATCCTGAGAATGGTATCAATCAACACGCCTGGGAACAGAGTTTGTGAGCCAGAGGTTGGAATATGTGTTCTGATAAGTGTAGGAGTACATTTGAGAGCAGTCAGATAAAGCTTTTGGAATTGAGGCCACACAGTAAAACTCAGGTCACATAGTTTGTATGGTTGGATCTCAAATGCCCAGCCTCGTGTGCTCAAGAACTCCCCAAAGGCTGTCATGGTGTCGCCTCACTTCTTGAACCTACATCTCCTAACTTTGATTATATGATAAAGATGAGTGTGTCACATCCACAAAGCCTAGGCTAAATTGCAAATTTTACCGGGGCAAGAAAAGACCTTTTTTGCTTTCTTCATTGGTTCATTGGTTCATTGGCATAAATTAGCATATAATGCCATCTGAAAGACCTTCCCTGATGGTTCAGCTGGTAAAAAATCCACCTGCAATGCAGGAGACACAGGTTCGATCTGGGTCGAGAAGATCCCCTGGAGGAGGAAAATGACAACCCACTGCCATATTCTCGCCTGGAGAATCCCATGGACAGAGGAGCCTGGCGGGTTACAGGCCAAAGGGTTGTAAAGAGTTGGAAAGAGTTGAACATGACTGAGCAAATACGCACGCATACTGCCATCTCAAAAGGTAGAGTGAGCTTCTCTGGAGCACAGAACAGATTAATGGGGAAACAGAGAAGATGGGGGCATCTGGCAGGAGAGGAAAAGCTAAATCAGGTGGCGTGCCTAACCCCAAAACTAGGAGTAAGAAAAGAAACCTGACTCCAGGATGGGACTGTCCTGATCCCGGAGAATGTGCCACTATTTTCCTGGTCAAGAAGCAGGAAACAGGTTTATTTTTCTATTTTCCCTTCTCCAGCTCTACCCTGATATCTTCATCTTCTACCCTCCTTTTCTCTTGGCTCTCTGCCCTGTTTTTGTCTTAGAAATAGAGGTCATGGATTCACAGAACAATAGATCTGGAAATGGGACTTCAGAGTCACCTCTTCCAACCTCTAACTGATCCATGAGCCCAGAAAGGTAGTGACTTGCCATGCTAAGTAGTGGCAGGGGTGTATTTTTGATATAGCCCCCAAAACCGGGGCTTTTTCCATCAACATTATGCTGCCTCCCTCTGGAATAATTTTTAGGACAATGAAGAAAAAGGTAATAAAATATTATACCCTATCGGGAAAGAGACAAGAGGTAGAAGGCGATCAGGAAAATAGGAAGGAGAAAAGGAGAGAAAAATCAGATGGATGGAGGGATAGAGACATGGGATGTGCTGAGCTACAATGATTACACCACCTAGTACTAAACTAAACCAGTTAAAATAATGCTGGGGATTCTATTCCTATTTACCGCAGAAAAGCGAAAAATGTCCACAAAAAGATTTGCACAAGAATGTCCATAGCAGCTTTATATATAATATTCAAAATCTGAAAACAGACCAGGTGTCCATTAATAGGAGAAGGAACAAACAAACTGTGATATAGATGTTCAGTGGAATGCTGCTATTCATATGAACAAGAGTGAATCTGGCAGTAATATTATACAGAGAAAAGGAAACTAGACCCCAAAGAATGTGTACTCTGTGAATCCCCTCATATGAAGCTCTAGAACAGACAACACTAATCAGTAGTGGGAAAAAATCAGAAGAGTAATTGCCTGTTTTTGTGGGGGAGGAATGACAGTGGTGGGGAAGAGACTTGAAGGGAACTTTTTGGTGTAATGTTCTGCTGTATGTCTTGCCAAGGGTTTGGGTTACATAGGTTTATGTATTTGTCAAAACCCGTGGAAAAATGTACTGAAGATCTGTGCATTTCATTCAGTATAAATTTTATCTCAAGAGAAAGAAAACAATACTAGAGTCTAAGTTAATGATATGCACGCAAAAGTGTTTAGGGGGAAGGAATATGGCAATTTGCTTTGAAATGTATAAAAATACGATGAATTGCTAGATCAGTTCAGTTCAGTCACTCAGTCATGTCCAACTCTTTGTGACCCCATGAACCGCAGCACGCCAGGCCTCCCTGTTCATCACCAACTCCTGGAGTTTACCCAAACTCATGTCCATTGAGTCAGTGATGCCATCTAACCATCTCATTCTCTGTTGTCCCCTTCTCCTCCTGCCTTCAATCTTTTGCAGCATCAGGGTCTTTTCAAATGAGTCAGCTCTTCACATCAGGTAGCCAAAATATTAGAGTTTCATCTTCAACATCAGTCCTTCCAATGAACACCCAGGATTGATCTCCTTTAGGATGGACTGGTTGGATCTCCTTGCAGTCCAAGGGACTCTCAAGAGTCTTCTCTAACACCACAGTTCAAAAGCATCAATTCTTCCATGCTCAACTTTCTTTATAGTCCAACTCTCACATTCATACATGACCACTGGAAAAACCATAGCTTTGACTAGACGGACCTTTGTTGACAAAGGAATGTCTCTGCTTTGTAATATGCTGTCTAGGTTGGTCACAACTTTCCTTCCAAGGAGTAAGCATCTTTTAATTTATGGCTGCAATTACTATCTGCAGTGATTTTGGAGCCAAAAAAAATAAAGTCTGACACTGTTTCCCCATCTATTTGCCATGAAGTGATGGGACCGGATGCCATGATCTTAGTTTTCTGAATGTTGCTGGAGGGATGAAAAATATGTGATAAAGCAAGTGTATAGTAAAATGGTCATTGTGCAATACAGGTGGTGGGTGTCTAGGTGTTCACAGTAAAATTCTTGCAACTTTTCTGCATGTTTGAAATTTTTCATTAAAAAATGGTAAGGAAAGCTCACTTAAGGACATGGTACATTTTTTTAAAAAAGAAAGATTAAAATGCTGCACATGAGGATTTTTATCTGGATTTTTCCTGAACGTAGACATCTGGAGGGGCAGTGAGGAGAGAAACAACATTCCTTGATGAATATTTCTGGACGAGGCTTGTGAGCTAGTGAGCCAAGCTTTCCTAAGTTTCTCTCCAGCCTTTTGGCACGCCTTCCTTCCTTCCTACATTTTCTGTCTTTCTCATATTCCCCATCACTTGTAGTCAGATTTGTGACAATATAACCTTAGTATTTTATCAGTTGTCACAACCCTGGGTCATTGATTTTCAAGCAATCCACATACCACCAGCCAGCTCTGCTCCAGCCACATACTAAGTCCTTCAAGTTGCTTTCAGAACACGAGTCAGCGTGCAGATCTGAGCCTGGACTGGGCAGTGCTGGTTTCAATGGGCAGAATTACCTCATGGTCTGGGGCCCTGGGACTCAGGACCTTCAGGGCTGCAATGAAGATGAGATGATCAGCCTGGCATTGGCAGTTGCCAGCTCACATTCACAAGAGTTTGGTTTTTTAAGCTATGATAGTAAATCAATTCAATGGGTTTTACATTCTACTTAGTATGTAACTGTCTTTATTTGTAAATATCCAATAATGTTAAAATCAAATTCCACAGATAAAATGCTCTGAAACACTTTGTCTTTTAACAAAAATTGGCTGGAAACCCATATATATTTAATATATAGTTCATGAGAACTATCCATGTGTAAATGAAGAGAAATCACCTCGGCTAAACAGCCTGTGACCTTCATGGGTGGGAGGTCCCAGGAGCTCACCATGATGTCTCAGGGTATGCACCAAGAGATGTTCCTTGGATTGTGGTACTGTCTTTCTGAACATTTCTGCTGAGGAAGGAACTGTACCTTTCCTTTGATCGGTATTTTTCTTTTTCACTGTGAATTAAGGTAGTGATGCTGATTATACAAACCAGATGTAAAAATCATCCTCTTATCTTTAAAGACTCATATAGCTACCTAGTAGTGTGTGTGAAAGTGTTAGTCGCTCAGTCATGTCTAACTCTTTGCAATCCCATGGACTGTAGCCTTCCAGGCTCCTCTGTCCATGGGATTCTCCAGGAAAGAATACTGGAGTGGGTAGCCATTCCCTTCTCCAGGAGATCTTTCCTGACACAGGGCTCAAATCCAGGTCTCCTGCATTGCAGGCAAATTCTTTATCATCTGAGCCACCAGGGAAGCCCTTAGCTACCTATGTGTATTGTAAATATTCAATAGTCTCCTGAATGACAGAATTCAGTGTAAGTAGATAATAGATCTTACCATTAAATTCCCATTTAAACCATCTTTTTCCTGCCATCTAAGGAAAAAAAAACCACTAATTCCACAGTAATAGAGGACAATTATTTTATGGATTATGGTAACTAGTAATGCTCATTTTTAAATATTTGGTCTCCTGACCAAATATTTTGGACTCTAGATACCAGAAGTGAAATAAATACTTTGAAGTAATTTGTAGAAGCTACTGTTCTCCCAAAATGTGATGACATAAATGGCTTCTTTCCACTAAGAATTCCAGTAAAATTCTCATGTGCAGAGTATGTAAGGCAAGTCCCACACTACCTGAATGTCTGGCATGCCCAAAACATTCCCCGCCCTGACTCACTTTACACAGAACAATAGAATCACACTGTAAATGAGAATCGTGAAGCACTTTGCTTGTAGTTTCCCAAGGAACTTGCCACATCTGATTTCTCACTCATCACACCCTACACATGTGACGTTCCTTTGTGCCTGAGTTTTGAACATGCTGTGCCCTCTGCCTGGAAAGCCTACCCACCCTTAATGTGTTTTACCAATCCTTAGTCATCCTTAAGAACGCATCATAAATGTTACCTCCTCCATGAAACCTACCCTGGCTCATACAAACAGAATTAGGTCATTCTCCTGTTCCTCTATAGTTTCCTTCTTTAATAATTCATTTATTTCCCTATTTATCTGTTTCTTTGGCTGCACCGAGTCTTAGTTCAGCACGTGGGATCTTCTAGGTGTGGCAGTATGTAGACTCTAGTTCCCTGACCAGGGATTGAACCTGGGAGCATGGAGTCTTAACCACTGGACCACCAGGGAAATCCCCTCTATAGTTTCTTGATCATACTGCTGTTATAACACATACACAAACCTATTATTTGTTTACATATGTAATTATTTGTTGTTATTTGTTTACATCTCTCTCTACATTAAACTCTGAGTCCACAAACATGTCCTATTTTTACTTTGTCCTCAATAATAATGTGGTACAAGGAACACATGATGGTTGGGAGACTATAAGAACCAATGACATTCTGATTCCTCAATTATAAACTTCAAGAGCATGGATGCATCTGATCTTCGCTCATTTCTTATACCCTCCAAGATGGAACTCATTTCCTTGCACATAGCAGGAAAAAAAAAGATTGAAGGAAAGATATGACTGCAAAATTGGCAAAATCTTTTTTTCAGCTTATCCTATACTATTTTAATCCAGATTATATAGTATTTTTACTATATATATGTGTGTATATATATATATATATATATATACATATTTTATAGTATTTTCACCAAAAAGGAAAGAATGGTCATAACTAAAAAATTTTCCAGTTGTACACAGAGGATAAGAGGAGATTTAAAATCTAGACCATGGATGGCTTTAAAAGTCCCACACTCTGTCCTGTCTTACTAGAGGTGTCCAGATTTTCAGGATCACAGAAACCATTTTCCCACCAGTGTCTCTGGCAAAAGTAAGTTGGAGGTGAAGGCTGTTTGTATCATCTCTCCTCCACATCTTGGCCTCTTTTTTTTTCACCTATCCCCAAGGTGTAGAGCCAAAGTCATAAACTGGCAGCCCAACCACAAACCTGTTTTGCTCACA
Organism: Bos indicus; assembly: GCF_029378745.1. Classification (NCBI taxonomy): domain Eukaryota; kingdom Metazoa; phylum Chordata; class Mammalia; order Artiodactyla; family Bovidae; genus Bos; species Bos indicus. Next base: position 112,246,944 of record NC_091763.1, read on the forward strand.
AAGTGTTTTTATGTTTTTAAGTTAGCTGCCAACATGAAAATTCAGAAAGCAGCTTCTCTCAGAAAATCCTGTCTGGACCGTTCCCAACCCCTTGTCCCACACGGCGGTGATCAGCTGAGCTGAGTAACAGGGGTCCCTGTTAGTGGGGACAGCTTCCCAACCCCTTGTCCCACACGGTGGTGATCAGCTGAGCTGAGTAACAGGGGTCCCTGTTAGTGGGGACAGCTTCCCAACCCCTTGTCCCACACGGCGGTGCCTGTTAGGGGGGACAGCTTCCCAACCCCTTGTCCCACACGGCAGTGATCAGCTGAGCTGAGTAACAGGGTCCCTGTTAGTGGGGACAGCTTCACTCCTTTGCTGGGGGCCTCCCATGTGGCATAGTGGGAAAGAATCCACCTGCTAGTGCAGGAGACACAGGAGATGTGGGTTTGAACCCTGGGCAGGAAAGATCCCCTGGAGGAGGAAATAGCAGCCCACTCCAGTATTCTTGCCTGAAAAATCCCATGGACAGAAGAGCCTGGTGGGCTAGAGTCCTTGGGGTCACAAAGAGTCAGACATAACCGAGGGACTGAGGATGTGCTGGAGCAACAGAAGCATCTGAGTGTGCCTCTGGTGCAGGGGAAGCTGCAGGCGGACACCCCACAGCAGACCTAGCGTCGAATAGCAACCCAGAGTCAAGGCTTTGGTTGACCATACTCATTCCTCTCTCAGACCCCATGGGGAACGCATACAAGTCATGGCCCTCAGTTTCCTCATCAACCACCTGAGGGTACACCACCCCTCCCTGAGACCTCACAATTATAACAGCTACTAAGTTCCATTCTTCCTTAAGCTTATTTGAATTGGATTTTCATCATTCATTATCAGAAATCCTCTTTTATGACCCATTCTCCTAGGGAACTGGTCGGAAAAAATCTAAGACATCTTTAAGTCGTTTTTCCTAACATTCAGTTCATGACCAACCTAGTGAATTCTATTTCCATCATAGTCACCATCTCTTCTTCACTGTCCAAGCTAATATCATCTTCTACCTTTCTCAAGGCTATTGTAGTAGCCTTCTAACTGGTCTCCCAGCCTGCAGACTCTACCTATTCCCCTCACTTATATCCCACTGATAGACCTATTTTCCTGCAGAATAAATCTCAGTATGTAATTTCCCTCTTTACAAAGTTTCCACAGGTACCCAGGGCTTCCAAAATAAGAAATAAAAATTCTTTATTAGTTTGGTAGGTCTGTCTTAACAAAGTACTACAGACCAAGTAACTTGAACAACAGAAACTTATTTTCTCACATTTCTGAAGCCTGGAAATCCAAAATTCGAGTGCTGCCAGGGTTGATTTCTTCTGAGGCCTCTTTTCTTGGCTTGTAAGTGGCCATCTTCTCCCTATTTCTTCATATGGTCCTCCCTCTGCATGTCTGTGTCCTAATCTCTTCCTGAGATAAGACTGTATTGCTATAAATTTCCCTCTTAGAGCTGCTTTTGCCTCATCCCATAGGTTTTGGATTGTTGTGTTTTCATTATCATTTGTCTCTAGGCATTTTGTGATTTCCTCTTTGATTTCTTCAATGATGCATTTGTTGTTTAGTAACATATTGATTAGCCTCCATGTGTTTGTTTTTTACCGTTTTTTTTCCCTTATAGTTGATCTCTAAACTCATAGCATTGTACTCAGGAAAGATGCTTGATATGATTTCAATTTTCTTGAATTTACTGATGCTTGCTTTGTGGCCCAGCATGTGATCTATCCTGGAGAGTGTTCCAGGAGCACTTGAGAAGAATGTGTATTCTGCTACTTTTGGATGGAATGCTCTGTAAGTATCAGTTATGTCCATCTGGCCTAACATGTCATTTAAGGCCTGTGTTTCCTTATTGGTTTTCTCTCTGGATGATCTGTCCATTAATGTAAGTGGCATATTAAAGTCTCTCACTATTATTGTGCTACTATCAATTTCTTTTTTTAATAGAGGTTAGCACTTGCCTTATGTACTAAGGTGCTCCTCTTCTTATAAGGACACCAGTTGTATTGGATTAAGACCCACCCAAACGGTCTCACTGCAGATGGTGACTGCAGCCATGAAATTAGAAGACACTTACTCTTTGGAAGGAAAGTTATGACCAACCTAGATAGCATATTCAAAAGCAGAGACATTACTTTGCCAACAAAGGTTCGTCTAGTCAAGGCTATGGTTTTTCCTGTGGTCATGTATGGATGTGAGAGTTGGACTGTGAAGAAAGCTGAGCACCAAAGAATTGATGCTTTTGAACTGTGGTATTGGAGAAGACTCTTGAGAGTCCCTTGGACTACAAGGAGATCCAACCAGTCCATTCTGAAGGAGATTGGTCCTGGATGTTCTTTGGAAGGAATGATGCTAAAGCTGCAACTCCAGTACTTTGGCCACCTCATGTGAAGAGTTGACTCATTGGAAAAGACTCTGGTGCTGGGAGGGATTGGGGGCAGGAGGAGAAGGGGACAACAGAGGATGAGATGGCTGGATGGCATCACCAACTTGATGGACATGAGTTTGAGTGAACTCTGGGAGTTGTTGATGGACAGGGAGGCCTGGCATGCTGCAATTCATGGGGTCGCAAAGAGTCGGACACGACTGAGCAACTGAACTGAACTGAACTGAACTGAAATGATCTCATCAATCTCATCTTCCTGTTCAACCAAATGTCCCTATTGATATAGTTTAATCCTCGGAGCACAAAGTTTGTACCTCTCATAACGCACCCTATTTCTGCCTTGTATGAAATTAGCTTTCAGATTTTCCCCCCACATTTTTTCCCCCTTTCTCTTCTCCACATGCAAGCACATAATCCATTCTGTATTCATTGCCTTAAAAGAATGTGATAAAGCAGAAAAGAGAGAGAAAAAGGTTTCCAGTATAACATAAATGGCTTACAGTAAAAAACAAAAGATTTAGAAGGAAGCATTATTTGTCATAGTAAGATTCCCCACCCCACCTGCTTAGGATCAGATCAGATCAGTCGCTCAGTCGTGTCCGACTCTTTGTGACCCCATGAATCGCAGCACACCAGGCCTCCCTGTCCATCACCAACTCCCGGAGTTCACTCAGACTCACGTCCATCGAGTCAGTGATGCCATCCAGCCATCTCGTCCTCTGTCGTCCCCTTCTCCTCTTGCCCCCAATCCCTCCCAGCACCAGAGTCTTTTCCAATGAGTCAACTCTTCACATGAGGTGGCCAAAGTACTGGAGTTGCAGCTTTAGCATCATTCCTTCCAAAGAAATCCCAGGGCTGATCTCCTTCAGAATGGACTGGTTGGATCTCCTTGTAGTCCAAGGGACTCTCAAGAGTCTTCTCCAACACCACAGTTCAAAAGCATCAATTCTTTGGTGCTCAGCTTTCTTCACAGTCCAACTCTCACATCTATACATGACCACAGGAAAAACCATAGCCTTGACTAGACGAACCTTTGTTGGCAAAGTAATGTCTCTGCTTTTGAATATGCTATCTAGGTTGGTCATAACTTTCCTTACAAGGAGTAAGCGTCTTCTAATTTCATGGCTGCAGTCACCATCTGTAGTGATTTTGGAGCCCAGAAAAAATAAAGTCTGACACTGTTTCCACTGTTTCCCCATCTATTTCCCATGAAGTGATGGGACCAGATGCCATGATCTTCGTTTTCTGAATGTTGAGCTTTAAGCCAACTTTTTCACTCTCCTCTTTCACTTTCATCAAGAGGCTTTTGAGTTCCTCTTCACTTTCTGCCATAAGGGTGGTATCATCTGCACATCTGAGGTTATTGATATTTCTCCTGGCAATCTTGATTCAAGCTTGTGTTTCTTCCAGTCCAGTGTTTCTCATGATGTACTCTGCATATAAGTTAAATAAGCAGGGTGACAATATACAGCCTTGACGTACTCCTTTTCCTATTTGAAACCAGTCTGTTGTTCCATGTCCAGTTCTAACTGTTGCTTCCTGACCTGCATACACATTTCTCAAGAGGCAGATCAGGTGGTCTGGTATTCCCATCTCTTTCAGAATTTTCCACAGTTTATTGTGATCCACACAGTCAAAGGCTTTGGCATAGTCAATAAAGCAGAAATAGATGTTTTTCTGGAACTCTCTTGCTTTTTCCATGATCCAGCAGATGTTGGCAATTTGATCTCTGGTTCCTCTTCCTTTTCTAAAGCCAGCTTGAACATCAGGAAGTTCATGGTTCACATATTGCTGATACCTGGCTTGGAGAATTTTAAGCATTACTTTACTAGCATGTGAGATGAGTGCAATAGTCTTCCCAGATCAGAGGGTTCTCAGGGCTAAAAGTAAAGATGGCAGGGGAGCAAATGAGGAGAACCAACATGTCAGTTGATTCTAGAGAGAAGAGGCATTTTATATTGTGTCTCACATAGAACCTTGGGGACACAGAGTAAGACCCCACAAAGAAAATGAATGAATGGTGTGTGTCTTACTCAATTCAGGCTGCTATAGCAAAATGTCATAGACTGGGTGGCCTATAAACAATAGGAATTTATTGCTGACAGTTCTGGAAGCTGGGGTGTCTAAGTACTGATAGATCTAGTACCTGATAAGAGCCCAAACTCCTCTGTCCTTACATGGTGGAAGGGGCGAGGGATCTCTCAGTGGTCTCTTTTATAAAGGCACTAATCCTGCTCATGGAGAAGGCAATGGCACCCTACTCCAGTACTCTTGCCTGGAAAATCCCATGGACAGAGGATCCTGGTAGGCTGCAGTCCACGGGGTCACGAAGAGTCAGACATGACTGAGCGACTTCACTTTCACTTTTCACTTTCATGCATTGGAGAAGGAAATGGCACCCGCTCCAGTGTTCTTGCCTGGAGAATCCCAGGGACGGGGGAGGCTGGTGGGCTGCCGTCTATGGGGTCGCACAGAGTCGGACACGACTGAAGCGACTTAGCAGCAGCAGCAGCAGCAATCCTGCTCATGAGAGCTCTTCCCTCATGACTTAAAGACCCCACCACCTAACACCATCAGCTCGGGGGTTAGAATTTCAACATGTGAATTTGGGGGAGACACAAACAGACCATAGTGGTGTGTTTGAGCATGCTGGGAAGGGGCACATTGATTACTATGCAGCTCAGAAAGGCCTAGAGTAGCAGAGAATCAAAATGTCCTAAAGGGACCATGCCAAGCAAATGAGTATGTCCCTGTGGCTGCCGGCATGAACTGATGACTTAGAACCCTGGGGCCTGTGGATGTCTCTATCTGCTGACAGATGACCTGGAGGACCATAAAGACAGCCCTTCCTGGTGCCTTAGGATTATGTAAGCCCCAAGAATTACTTGTGACCCAAAAAATGGTGAGAGCCTCACTGAGTTTATTCCAACTTGGTGAAAAGTAGGCTCAGAACAGAAATCAAGTTAAGGAGAAGTAAAGAAATTGTCCTTTCTTCCCTGAGTTGAATATGAATATTTATACCCCCAAATATTTATTTCTATACTAGTCTGATCCTTCCGACTAGACTATAACAGAACAGTGACTGAAGCTCTATTACCTTCCCATCCCCTGCCATTGCTGTCTCAGAAACTTACTCAGAGTCAGTACTCAATAAGTATGTTTTTAAGCTGATTGAACTGATCAAGTATAGGTTCAGAAGTGTACAACAGGGTTGGATAGCCAACGGCAAGAAGACAATTATTTTTGATTTATGGGGAAGGCCCCAAATGTTTTTCATATTTTCACGAGAAAATGAAAGAATTGCATCAGTGGTCTGGAAACATCGATGGAACTTGTTTCTCTGGCATACAGAAGGTTGTTTGACCCCAGTGATTGAAAGGAGTTGGCAGGGCCTCTCACTCATGGTCAGAGAGTACTTACATTTTTGGAAAATTGAACCACAGAGTTTTAGAACTGGAAGGGATATTAGTCGAGTGAGCCAACACCCTCTCTTATAAGTGGGAAAAAAAACCTGAAGCCCAGAGATATGTGGCAAATGGCCCAAAGTAGCAGAGTCAAAGTGAGAGCCGGATACGCATCTACGCCTTCCTTCTCCCATTTCCCCTTCAGCTGAGCCTCCACAACCTGCCCCTTCACCCAGTCTCTTGCAGCCCCTCCACTCTCTTGCTCCAGTGTCTCCATAGATCCCCCTCCCCAGCCACCTGGAAACACCTCAACTTTGACCGAGCCAAGGTTTCTGGGCTCTTGGTACACTACGCTGCCAAACTCTGCTTGAGAACACCAGACAACTCACAGACTGGTGCCACCATAAACTCATGGCTGCCAGACCCTATCAGGTTCTTCCGTGCTCCCAGCAACCTGTGAATCCTTCCCTGATCCACTCTCACAGTCTCCACTCTCGTTATTTCAGTGTTTCTACTCTGCTCCTCAAACTTCTGACTGCATGACATCTCCCCTTTATACGCAATCCTACTAAAATGAATTCCTGTAACAAGAAAGCCCTTGACCCCTGTATAGTTAGACCATTTAAGACAGCTGTTCATTTGATTTCTCTACACCCCCTGCTCTACCAGTCCCAGCTTCACTCAAATGACTACCCAATCCTCTTAATTAGAGGACTTAGTTAGTCCCTGGTGACTGGTGAGCCTACCCTTATAAATGGTAGCCTCCTTCTCCCCAGAGGAGGAAACACTGTTGCCACGTCCTGCTCACCATCTGCCACACAAGGTGGGGTGTCGCTCCAGGACGCTTTGTATAAGATCCCCTGTGCAGGAAACCACTGATGTCTCTGTTGCTGTCTCCAGGCTCTTCACTCTTGAGTCTGGGCAGCTGTAGGGTTTGCACAACCATGAAGTAGGCAGCCCAACAATCTCCCACCACCAAACCCACATAAACATCAGCAGCCACACCCGCCCTTCCCCTCCCCCAGTCTGAAGTCAACGCTTCCACCCATTTCCACTCTAAGAACACATTCCTCACTTTGTCCTGTCTCCGCTCCATCTCTCACTTCTTTTTCTGAACTACTTCCTTATCATCAGCATGTGGGGAGATGCGCACAGATAGTTCCTTTATTTAAAAATCAAGCTTCCTCAGCCCCGGTTCCCTGTGTTCTTTTCCCACAACCACCTCCTCCCTTCTCCCTTCTGGAGTTATCCTCACTCACCATCTCATTGACCAGCACCGTCTGGCTGTTGGTCTCATCAACTCCAGCGGTTCTCACCAGGGACATCCTCACTGTCAGATCCAATAGAGCATCCAGCCCTCCCCCTCTCAGAGAGCGTGAAGTGGCTCAGTCCCTCCTCCGCTGGAAGAGCGGCTCAGTTCTTGCTCAGCCCGTTTCTCTCCTTTCCTCACACTTGTCAATCCACGTCCTGTCTGTCTTTTACTTTCTTTTAATATTTATTTTTATGTATTTATTTAGCTGCATCGAGTCTTAGATGTGTCACGCAGGACCTTGTGGTGGTGGTGCATGGGTTGTCTAGTTGTGGTGTGTGGGCTTACTTGCCCCCCAGTATGTGGGATCTTAGTTCCCCAACCAAGAATCAAGCCCATGTTCCCCTCATTGTAAGGTGGATTCCTAAACCACTGGACCACTAGGGAAGTCCCCGTCAGTCTCTTCTTCAAGTTATGTTTTCTGTGTCTGTTCTTTGGGGGTGCTAGCCAGTCTTCTCCAACCTCCCTAAACATTGTACCAAGTCAGTTGTATCTAGCTCCTTGACTCCGATTATAATCTAGGTTGTGCTGCTGTGTGCTTAGTTGCGTGTCCGACTCTTTGCGACCCCATGGACTGTAGCCCACCAGGCTCCTCTGCCCATGGGGATTCTCCAGGCAAGAATCCTGAAGTGGGTTGCCACTGCCTTCCTCCAGGGGTTCTTCCCAACCCAGGGATCGAACCCAGGTCTCTCCCATTGCAGGCAGATTCTTTACTGTCTGAGCCACCAGGGAAGTCCAAAGATATTCAGTAGGTAGCCAATTATGCAAATCGGAAACACAGAGCTGGAGATGTAAGTTCGTGTTTCATGTATATAGAATTATATAGGTAACCATATTGAAACATAATTATATCTATACACACAATCATTGAAATCATATATGGCTTTTGTTTTTTTCCCACCACAACACTAGAGTATGAGGTCTTTGGGAGCAGGGATCTCATTTGGTTCACTGCTGGATCCCAAGAACCTAGAAGAGTATCTGGCATATGGGACAGTCTCCGTAAATGTTTGTTGAATGAACTCACTGATGCCAAGGCTATCATTTTCTCACCACAGGTATCAGTGTTCTAGGTAGCAGGAAATATTACAAATCATTTTAGAAATTGGACACCCAGCAAATCATCTTAAAATAACATAATCTGTTCTTGTTCAAAGACCTATCACCTTGAGAAACCTTGTGTAATCTTCCTAGAAGACTTCTAAACACTCCATCCTCTCTGCTGTAATATATATTCATGGAAAAGGCTCTAGAGGCCCTTAACCTTGGAGAAACCTTAGTTCTTCTTTTTATGGAAAGCGTTCTGACATGAGAAACGCCTATGGGCTACTTTAACCTGAAATAATGACCTTAATCAAACTTGACAACCCATTCTACTTAAAGTTATATATGAGGTCCAAGTGAGTAGTTAGTAAATTAATTACAGATTTAACTTGAAATGGTCCTTCCTAATGCTTTTGCTAAAATGACTTGGGATATGACATAACCTTCATTGGTTTTAGAAAGTAGAAAAAGAGAGTTTCTTCCATTTTAGAATGTTCTTTAAAAATTTATTTCCTTAGGCTAGAACAGACGAGAGCCAAAAAGGGCATGTGTCACTAATTATTATGATTTAAGCATTCATTCTTTTCATATTAGTGTTTGCACATCTTTTTGTCACCCAATTCTCTTCTCTTTAATTCTTCCCCTCTTTTCTCTTCCCTCTGTCTTCTTGGAGGGAAAATAAAAAAGAATAATAAAGAGAAAAGTGAGGACTTTCCTAGTGGTCCACTGACTAAGACTCCCTGCATCCATGCAGGGGGCCTGGGTTCGATTCCTGGTCGGGGAACTAGATCCCACATGCTGCAACTGAGACCTGGTGCGACCAAACAAATAAATAAAATATTTTTTTTTAAAAAGAGAAAAGCGTAAAATGTATCCATATATATAGATGTGGAGGGAGAGGGCTCTCACAATATATTCATATATGGAGGAAGAAGAGTTAACATATATGTGTATATAATCCATTACTATAAGTGTATATTGTGTGTTTATATGTGTACATGTACATGTGTATGTATATGTATATACATGAATACTTAGTGTGTCCTAATATGTTTATTACTTAATTTCCAGGCTCATCATCATAAATAGATAAAATTTCTGTAGATGAATATGAATATATGGATGTATATGTATACATATGGGGCTTCCCAGAAGCATTAGTGGTAAAGAACCTGCCTGCCAGTACAGGAGACATAAGAGACACGGGTTTGATCCCTGGGTCAGGAAGATCCCCTGGAGAAGGGCATGGCAACCCATTCCAGTATTCTTGCCTGGAGAATCCTGGACAGAGGAGCCTGGTGGGTTAGAGTCCTGGCAGGCTACAGTCCATAGGATCGCAAAGAGTTGGACAGGACTGAAGCAACTTAGCAAGCACGCACGCATGTGTACACATATGTATATTATGCATATTGCACAATATATACATGCAATATATGATATATAAATAACATTACATAATAATGTATATGTTTTATATGTGTGAATGCATGTATATACATATATACACATATAAGTATATTCTATTATGTATTATGTATATATACATAATGCATGTGTATCTTACATATATATATTATGTATACCTAATAAGAATATATATCCATATGTTCATATGGATCTATGAAAATTTTACCCATTTGTGAAGATAACCCTGGAAATTAATACACATGCTGCTGCTGCTAAGTCACTTCAGTCGTGTCCGACTCTATGTGACCCCATAGACGGCAGCCCACCAGGCTCCCCCGTCCCTGGGATTCTCCAGGCAAGAACACTGGAGTGGGTTGCCATTTCCTTCTCCAATGCAGGAAAGTGAAAAGTGAAAGTGAAGTCGCTCAGTCATGTCTGACTCTTCGCGACCCCATGGAGCCTACCAGGCTCCCCCATCCATGGGATTTTCCAGGCAAAGTACTGGACTGGGTGCCATTGCCGTCTCCGATACACATTCTAGGAACTGCTAAGTATTTATGTCCCTAACAACACCACCATACATATTTGTTTGAATTTTTTTAATATATAATTTTATGTATTTATTTTTGGCTGTGCTGGGCCTTCATTGCTGCACGGGCTTTTCTCAAGTTGTGGCGAGCAGGGGCCACTCTTCAGATGTGCTGCACGGGCTTCTCCTTGCCGTGGCTTCTCCTGTTGCGGAGCACGGGTGCCAGGGCGTACAGGCTTCAGTCGTTGCAGCTCCCAGGCTCTAAAGCACAGGCCCAGAAGTTGTGGCCCATGGGCTTAGTTGCTCCGCGGCATGTGGGACCTGCCTGGGTCAGGGATTGAGCTCGGGTCTGCTGCATTGGGAGGTGGATTCTTTACCACTGAGACACTAGGGAAGCCCTGAATTTTTTTTAGTGATATCCAACCTTTTGGGAAATGTTGGTAACCTTTTTGTTTGGTCTAAAGTTGACACATTCCCAAAAACTGTCTTACTGGAGCCAAGGTGAGTTAAAATTCACTCTAGATTTGAGGATAATTCTTTGAGACCACCTGAAAACCTAAAGGCACCTGAGATTACTACAAAGACAGGCCCAGACATCCTAGGGAGGGGACATCTGGTCTGTCTTGCCGTGTAAACGCTCATGTGTCCCCGACAGATCTCCATGCAGCCACCACTCTGCATCCTTGATCCAGAGAACAGAAGCGGCTAGGCCTCCTTATATACTGCTATTACAGGAAGAAATGGAGAAGCCGTACATCTTAATCTCCTGCTTGCCAGTGCCCCTCGGCCAGCAGGCTGTGTCCCCCTAACCCCTACCTGCAGGAAGGGCTACACTGCCACTGAGAGTTCAGCCCACCAGCAAGGAGGGTAGAATATTTAAGTGTTTCTGTGAAGCAGAAGACCCGAGTTTCTACTGAATTTTATTAATTAGCTGTGCAATCCAGGGCACATTACTTTCCTTCTGTGAACCTCAGTTCCCCTCAGTCAGTGAAGAGATTTGGACTAAATTATCTCTAAGCTTCGTCTTAACTCTTCCATTCTGTTCTAACTTTCTAGGTTGTCATTCATAAATAGGAAAATATAAGGCTACCATCCTTCCAGTTTCTAATTCGTGTGGTAAAAATGTCTGACCAGTTACTGGAAGAAACACAAGCTGGAATCAAGATTGCCAGGAGAAATATCAATAATCTCAGATATGCAGATGACACCACCCTTATGGCAGAAAGTAAAGAGGAACTAAAAAGCCTCTTGATGAAAGTGAAAGTGGAGAGTGAAAAAGTTGGCTTAAAGCTCAACATTCAGAAAATGAAGATCATGGCATCCAGTCCCATCACTTCATGGGAAATAGATGGGGAAACAGTGGAAACAGTGTCAGACTTTATTTTTCTGGGCTCCAAAATCACTGCAGATGGTGACTGCAGCCATGAAATTAAAAGACGCTTACTCCTTGGAAGCAAAGTTATGACCAACCTAGATAGCATATTGAAAAGCAGAGACATTACTTTGCCAACAAAGGTTCATCTAATCAAGGCTATGGTTTTTCCTGTGGTTATGTATGGATGTGAGAGTTGGACTGTGAAAAAGGCTGAGCACCGAAGAATTGATGCTTTTGAACTGTGGTGTTGCAGAAGACTCTTGAGAGTCCCTTGGACTGCAAGGAGATCCAACCAGTCCATTCTGAAGGAGATCAGCCCTGGGATTTCTTTGGAAGGAATGATGCTAAAGCTGCAACTCCAGTACTTCGGCCACCTCATGGGAAGAGTTGACTCATTGGAAAAGACTCTGATGCTGGGAGGGATTGGGGGCAGGAGGAGAAGGGGACGACAGAGGATGTGGATGGCATCACTGACTCGATGGACGTGAGTCTGAGTGAACTCCGGGAGTTGGTGATGGACCGGGAGGCCTGGCGTGCTACGATTCATGGGGTCGCAAAGAGTCAGACACGACTGAGCGACTGATCTGATCTGATCTTTTGTACTGAATACAAAATTAGGAGTCTGGGTGATGTGAAAAGTAGCTTCAAACCAAAAGGAGATCAAACCAGTCAATCCTAAAGGAAATCAACCCTGAATATTCGTTGGAAGGACTGAAGCTGAAGCTCCAATACTTTGGCCACCTGATGTGAAGAACCGACTCATTGGAAAAGACCCTGATGCTGGGAAAGATTGAGGGCAGGAGGAGAAGGGGACGACAGAGGGTGAAATGGTTGGATGGCATCACTGACTCAACAGACATGAATTTGAGCAAACTCTGGGAAATAATGGAGGACAGATGAACCTGGCAGGCTAGTCTAAGGGGTCACCAAGGGTCAGACATGACTGAGCAACTGACTAAACAACAGCAAAAAATAGCTTCAACAGTAGTCAGCACTATGAAAAGGGAAGATCCTGAAGCTTAATATTCCTCTACTAATGAAATCTTAAGTGGAGGAAAAGGAACCAAGGGAGCGGTGTGTAGAACAGCTTTCTGGAATGGCGAAAGCGACAGAAATGACTGTAACCTGGCATTCCTGGAACTGTTAGGACAGGCATATAAAAAAAAGTCTGGGAGAAACTTGGCAGGGGATATTGTGGAAGACTGTCAATTCAATATTGATCTCTATTTGACTTATTAAAACATGTGCTACCTTTGCATTCGGGGAAAAAGATAAATAGTTAATGAAATAATAAGTAAAAATGACTGATAAAAGTCATCACCGCTATCAGTTTTGGTCACATGCCTACAGTCTTTGTTTTGCTCAAGTGAGAACTACTGAGCATAATCTCATGTCTCTTCTCCCCTGACCACCAGGAAGGAAAAAAAGATATTAGAGTAAGACATAACTAAATGAAACCTGGGGCTTGTCCCACCCTGCCAAGAAGAGGGGAAAGCCATCATCATTTTCTCAGTGTCTCCTCTGCATTCCCTTCACAGTACTCAGTTCATGGAATCGGGCACCTCCCAAGCATTGGATTGAGAAAATCATTCTCTTACCAAGGTGAGGAACAGGAGCTTTTGCCAAAGTAAAAGAAGCATCAGCATGACAAACAAAAGCACAGCTGAAATTCACTAACTAGTCTTTCAAAGACAGCCTTAAACAAATTTCCATCCACTACATTTTTTTGTGTGTGCTGATTTTAATTAATTATTGACAATTTTTTCTGGCCACTAACTGCATTAAAACTGGGGGAGGGGGTGCAGAAGGACCATACCAAAGTTCATATCCCTAATATTTCCATCACCTGGTGTAGAAGTACTAGTTATCACCAGCATCTGTTTTACCCATCTGCTATAACAGGAGTCAGCTTGCAGGTCAAATCCAGCCAGCCACCTGTCCTTGTAAATAAAGTTTTATTGGCACACAGCCATGAACATTCATATCCCTATTGTCTGTGGCTGCTTTCCCACTGCAACGGCAGAGTTAAGTAGTTGAGACAGAGATCACGTAGCTCACAAAGCCTGAAATATTTACTATCTGGCCCTCTACAGAAAGAGAAGTTTGCCAACCCTTGTTCTATAATACTAGATCATGCAATTTTAACCTCGGTTTGTGGCTGCCTGGAATAGAGACTTTATTTTTCTACCATGCTGCAGTTATGTCTGATATCTAAGTGTTGCAATAAGATGTAAGTGCAAGTTAGGCACGATTTCATCTTAAACCATGAGAAAAGCTTGAACACAGAGGCCACGCACAGCACAGCACCAAGGTGACTGGTCCTGACGTCATGGAACAGTATTCTGAACTTGGACATTCAGCCCAGATTTCTAGATGAGAGAGAAAGAATTTTTACTTAGGGTTTTTGTCCCTCATAGAATCTAATTCTAATATATGGGGCATGACTGTTTTAAACATAAAATGTAGCTAAAGTTAAAATTTTTTAATTTATTTTTAATTGAAGTATAGTTGATTAACAATGTTGTGTTAGTTTCTGGTATATAGCAGAGATTCAGTTACATATATATATATATGTGTGTGTATATATATATATACACACACACACACATATACATGCATACTCTTTTTTAGATTCTTTTCCATTATGGTTTATAGTATACACACACACACACACACACACACACATACATACACACACATACTCTTTCTTAGATTCTTTTCCATTATGGTTTATTAGAATATTGAATGGAGAAGGCAACGGCACCCCACTCCAGTACTCTTGCCTGGAAAATCCCATGGACGGAGGAGCCTGGAGGGCTGCAGTCCATGGGGTCACTAGGAGTCAGACACGACCGAGCGACTTCACTTTCACTTTTCCCTTTCATGCATTGGAGAAGGAAATGGCAACCCACTCCAAGTATTCTTGCCTGGAGAATCCCAGGGATGGGGCAGCCTGGTGGGCTGCCGTGTATGGGGTTGCACAGAGTCGGGACACGACTGAAGCGACTTAGCAGCAGCAGCAGCAGCAGAATATTGAATATAGTTCCCTGTGCTATATGGTCAGAACTTGTTGCTTATCCATCCTAGATATAATAGTTTGCATTTACTAATCCCAAATTCCTAATTTACTCCTCCCCACCCTTTTCCCCACTTGGTAGTCATAAGTTTGTTTTCTATGTCTGTCTGTCTTTTTTTGAAATTTATTCTATTTTTTTAAATTGAAGTATAGTTGGCCTTCCCTGCTGGCTCAGACAGTAAAGACTGCCTGAAATGCAGGAGACCCAGGTTTAATCCCTGGGTCAGGAAGATCCCCTGGAGAAGGGAATGGCTACTCACTCTAGTATTCTTGCCTGAAGAATTCTGTGGACAGAGGAGCCTGGCAGGCTACAGTCCATAAGGTCGAAAAGAGCCAGACATGACTGAGGGACTAACACGTACATAGTTGATTTACAATATTGTGTTAGTTTTGGGTGTGCAGTGATTCATTTACACAGGTACATACATCTTTTTTTTTTCTTGATAGATAAGAAGTGGATTTATTTAGAGAGAAAAACACAGACAGCATATCAGCCATCTCAAGAGAGAGTGCCCTGAAATATATGGCAGGGTTAGTTTTTATGGGCTGGGTAATTTCATAGGCTAATAAGTAGGAGGATTATTCCAACCATTCCAGGGGAAGAGTGGGAATTTCCATGAACTGGGCCACAACCTACTTTTTGATCTTTGGTCGGCCTTGGAGCTGTCTCGGAGCTGGTAGACGTGTCGCTGAGCCTGCTGATGTGTTTCAGTGAGCGTATCCTGAGACTCAAGGTCTAGTGGAAGTCAACTCCCCCACCCTCTTGGACCTGTTTGGTTCTAATCAGTTTATGTCATGTCCTTGGGCTGTGTCTGTATACTTTTGTGTCTCTATTTTATGCCTGTGTGCTGTATGCTCAGCCATGTCTGACTCTCTGTGACCCCATGGACTATAGCTTGCCAAGCTCCTCTCTCCATGGAATTTTCCAGGCAAGATACTGGAGTAGGTTGCTATTTCCTTCTCCGGAAGCTCGTCCCGACCCAGGAATCTAAACTTCGTCTCTTGTGTCTTGTGCATTGGCAGGCAGAGTCTTTAGCACTGTGCCACCTGGGAAGCTCATATTTTATAACTATATTCTTTTAACATTTGTGCCCCACCCCCTTCCCTCCTGTCACATTCCCCACTCAGAGATTTTACTCCCATAATTTTATAGGAAGCTTTGTGGCAATGGTCAGTCTTCTGTAGCTGCTTCAAGGCTGAGTAGGGGCATCAACCCGCCTGTCTGGGAGTGAAATCTCTGGATGCCTGATCCAAGGGCTCCAGGAGCAAGACAGCGCCTTGTTTTAATCTGTGTGGGCTGGAATCCCCAAATGAGCCATCATCTTCTTGTGGACCCATTACAACTGCTTCCTTAGCTTTCCTATGAATCTTCTTGATGAAGTACTTCTTGTAACATTATCAGAGTACAAAAATAACTATCTATGATTGACAAAAGACTTAAAAGGCACAGGTAAACATCTGATTACTCTATAAAGATGCTTGGTTACTGTTGTGACGTACAACATTTTAAGATAACTAGAACCATAGCATTATACCAGGGCATGTTGAAGGGCTGACTCATTGGAAAAGACCTTGAAGCTGGGAAGGATTGAAGGCAACAGGAGAAAGGGGCGGCAGAAAATGAGATGATTAGATAGCACCACCAACTCAATGGACATTAATTTGAATAAACTCTGGGAGACAGTGACGGGCAGGGGAGCCTGTTGTTGTTCAGTCACTCAGTCTTTTGTGACCCCATGGACTGTGCCACAACAGGCTTCCCTGTCCTTCACTATCTCCCAGATCTTGCTCAAACTCATGCCATTGAGTCAGTGATGCCATCCAACCATTTCATCCTCTGTCACCCTCTTCTCCTGCTCTCAATCTTTCCCAGCATCAGGGTCTTTTCCAATGTCAGTCGGCTCTTCGCATCAGGTGGCCAAAGTATTGAAGCTTCAGCCTCAGTCCTTCCAGTGAATATTCAGGATTGATTTCCTTTAGAATTGACTGGTTTGATCTCCTTGCTGTCTAAGTGACTCTTGAGAGTCTGCTCCAGCACCACAGGGGAGCTTGCCAGGCTGCAATCCATGGAGTCACCATGGGATCACAAAGAATCAGACATGAGTTAGTGACTGAACAACAATATCCAAATTTTAGAAACTTTATATAATTCTTAGAATTAGAATTATATCAATAACATTCATCCATAGTATATTTTTAAGTAAGTTTATTGTTTATGTGGTAATGCTCTCTATGCAATTTGACATACTAAATAATACTAGCTAAATATTTCTCTGAGATGCCTCAGGGGCCCTCTGACATCCCAAAGTTAGCTAAAAGTCCAAAGAACTTTAATTAAAAGTTGGTATTTGGGACGTTCATCAAAAAGTTTTAAAACAGTCAAATAAGATCATAGTTCACTGTAAGACAATACTTACTCCTTAACGGAAGTTATAAAAGACCTCAAAAGCAAACACAGATCACTTAAAGGCAAAGAAACTCATACTATTTGTTATTAAAAGAAACATTTCAAGAAAATTTTGGAGGAGAAGCCAAATCCAGTCTGGCCCCATCCCACTCCCAACAAAATCCATTTATCCAACTTAATTTCATCTAGTCTGAGAAAACCCCGATCATGTACAACTCTATTTTTTTGTCATTCCTCTCATTTTCTTTTACTGAAAACATACATCTTACTTTCCTCAAAAGGTCTTTTTTTCACTTCAAGTTGCTTTTTTTGCTGACAAATTTGTTGCAGATATAATAAGGTCTTGTTTGATCTCTGGTAAGCCTCAGTACTACAGAAGTATTATACTTATCATTTATGACTCTAAAACATGTCTGTATTAAACCAACAAGCTTAAGCCACCTTCAATACCAGTTAGCAGTGTAGTACTGAATATTTTGCAGGTGACATGAGCCTGAAATTAATTTTGACCTGATTATTTTCTATTTGTGAATTTACTTTCTTTCTTTTTTTTATTGAAGTATAGTTGATGTACAATGTGGTGTTAGCTTCTGGTATACAGCAAAGTGATTCAGTTATACATGTACATACCTCTTCTTTTTCATATTAAAAAGATTTTTAAAATTTATCTTCCTCAAGCAAAACACACATGGGTCCGCTTTCAAGTCAAGAGAGATGATACTCGAGCTTCTGAAATGATTCCAAGTAAGTGACCTCCAGACTATTCAGTAAGAGCATCATTTTGGAGAGATGGAGGTGCCCATTGTTGGCATCTAAGGTTTTATTTTTATACGCTGTAATTTCTCAGTTTATCATCCTCATCCTTAATTGGGTGAGGACAGGATGTTATTTCTTGTCATTATAATAGCTATTAAGCAAAGTTGTCACGCCCTAAGTAATTGAGAATGTCAGATTCAAAATGTGGGCTTTTGAATGTGTGTCGCAGCAAATTAACACACATTTGTGGCAGGAAATCAAGGACATATTGGCTCCAATTCGACTTTCCCCTCTTGCTGTTTTTTGCCTTTGTGTCTTCATTGTGGTAAAGCTGTTCCATCACAACAGGCAGGTGTGCCTGGTGACACAGCAGGTGTGCAGCACATGTTTTAACAAAATGCCTTTTTATTAATTTAATTAGCACCTATGATCACAGGCTGGTGATGCAAGAGCTAGAAGCTGGGGCATGAACTTTACAAAATCGCCCCTCCTCCATGGCAAATGTCCCGCTGGGTCCCACTGGCTTCTGTCTTCTTACAGCGGAAAGTCACTTGTCATTTACCCCTACTCTCACCTCCTGGCCTTACCACTCTCTCTCATGCTTTCGAAAATGAAAATAAGAGCCCTTCTAAAATGTGGCAGTTTATCTACATAATTGTTTTTTTTTTTTTTAATTTGATCAGAAAATGTTTGAGAATTAGAGAACACTTAGGAACATGAAGGTTTAATGTAGAACCACAGGAACTGGGACCACGGACGATACCGATGCAGTTGCGTTTCTTTTTTTGAAAGTAATTTTATTTTTTCATACTGATGCAACATATTGGACACAGGATGTGTATATTTTTATTTCTTTATTTGTGACTACTCTGGGTCTTCGTTGTTGTGAGTGGGCTTTCTTTGCTTGCAGCAAGCAGTTCCATGCTCTAGTTGCAGCGCACAGGCTTGGTAGTCGTGGCACACAGGCTTAGTTGCCCCCTGACTTGTAGAATCTTCCTGCACCAGGAATCAAACCGGTGTCCCCTCCATTATGAGGTGGGTTCTTAACCACTGGACCCCAGGGAAGCCCAGGATGTGTGTTTGATAGAGCAGTTATCTACAGATGCTAATATCGCCGTCCACCTACAGCACACACTCTAAGAAGGTAAGGGCGGACTTCCCTGAGGGCCCGGCGGTGAAGACTTCATGCTTCCCTTGCAGCAGGGGCAGCTTCGACCCCTTGTCAGGGAACTAAGATCCTGCACAGTGCAGCAAATAAACAACTAAACAAACAAACAAATAAATATATGTATATAAGGTTTAAAAGGGGAAAAATGTAATGGGAAACCCAAAGACACTCTGGGCCAGAGCGTTCCAAGGGGATCGTGTTGGATAGTCTCTTACGATAAGTCAAAGCCAGAATCATGAAGCCAGACTTGAAGGCACCCTAACTCGTGGGAAAGATCCCTGCAGTACAAAAGGGGCTGTCCAGGATTAAAATACTAAATGCCCCATGTATTACAGGTGAGGCACTTACCTGTGACTGAACTCATCCTAGATTCGGGTCGGGTCACTGCACCAACTCCTCACTCTCCGGAAGAGGGAGCTGAGACCCAGGGAAGGGAAGCTTTTTGTCCAAAATTGTGGGAACATCTGAATTTGCAAGCAAAACCTTAACTTCTAATACAGGGCTCTTCTCACAAATTGGGCATATTCTTCTAGCCTGGAGTCTTGTAACAGTTTGAGGACCCTGAGCTTGACTAGGGTTGTGTGATGGGTTTTCACAGCACGGAGAACATCCCCGGAGAACACGGACCACCTCCTTTTGTGGCGTGTGGACAAGGGTTAGGACAATCACAGCCAAAGCCTGGGCATCAACAAAGTGGGCTTCAGAATTCACAGATCTGCCATTCAGAGATTCAGTCATCCAAGGGCAATCAGAAAAGTCTATTCACTTAGTGATTTTGCTAACACAGGAATTTGAATCATGTGCTCTGCCAGGAAAATCTCTTGGAATGAGTCTGCATTCACTCCCAGCATCAACCCATCATCAGATATGACTTTGTTACTCTCTTATTGTATATGAGGGCTCAGAAACAATCCTGGAGTGATTCTGAGAAATTATTTTCACTGGGGAAAACTGCTCTTTAAAGGGATAGAAAGTCAGTTCAGAATGACTCAGGTGAAAAAATAGGGGAGAAATGATCGATTCTTATAACTGAAAAGTCTAAGCTATCATTGTGTCAGACCAGGTAGATTTTTATGTTGAAAGATGATGTCATTAAGGATCTTTTTCTAGGGACTTGCCTGGTTGTCAGGTGGTTAAGACTCTGCACTTGCAGTGCAGGGGTGCAGGTTCGATCCCTGGTCAGGGAACTAAGACCCCACATTCACAGTGTGGCCAAAAAAATTTTTTATATATTTATGTAAGCAATGAGGATTTACTATATAGCACAGGGAACTAGATTAAATGTCCAAAAATATCATCCATTTCTGTCTTTCCATTTTGCTTTCTTCTGCATTAGCTTCCTCCCCCAGCAGTCTCTGTTTGTGATGACGAAGAGGGTGTCGGTCACCAGCTACTAACTTGCATCCTGCTGACGCAGGGACCCCAGAGTGTCACTGTCACTCACTGTTTGGAGCACGTTTCCACTGCTGGGGTTGAAGCAGGTGCTCACATGACTCGAGCCACGTTAACCAGGATGGGGAGAGATGGGTACAGTGGGGCATGCCCTGCAGTGCTCTGCAAAATATTTAATGATGAGCCTTGAGGGTGGGAGGCGGGGGTTGTCATTTGTATTGTTTGCTGATTTCCATGGTGAGAGAATAAACACTCTCACCAGAGCAGATTTCAAGCTACCCAAGTGGCCCCTGAACGAAGAGTTGGGAAGAGAGATACAGAAGCACCCAGGACATAATATTTCCACCCTACAGAGAAAATAAATGTAAGTGACCTCAAGGCCATCAATAATAACAACATGTAGTAAAATAATCAGGAAGTGACGTGTCTTGAGTGTACATGACCTTTGTTTTTAATAGAATGTATTTAATCAGAAGGTTATAAAATCTAATGTCAAGTAGTGACGGTTTCCTAAAGGAAATCGACCCTGAATAATCATTGGAAGGACTGATGCTGAAGCTCTGATACTTTGGCCACCTGATACGAAGAGCCAACTCATTTGAAAAGACCCCGATGCTGACAAAGATTGAACGCAAAAGGAGAAGGAGGTGGCAGAGGATGAGATGATTGGATGGCATCACCGACTCGATGGACATGAGTTTGAGCAAGCTCCGGGAGATAGTGAAGGACAGAGAAGCCTGGCGTGCTGCAGTCCATGGGGTCGCAGTCAGACATGCCTGAGCGACTGACCAACAGTGAACAGTAACTCGACAGTTTATGAGTGGACAAACTACCCTCCTGAAGTTTTAATGATTGGTTTTTGTGAGCCAGCTCTAGCACACCAATGCAAATGCTCCGATAGGAGAAGCTCTCTGTTCCCAGAATAAGGGAGAACGGATGCCGAGGCAAGAATGCCGTTCTCATATATTAATAAATGAGAGGTAAGATTTCAAGTGAAAGTTGAAAATGGGCTCTATTGGACCTTGAGATGCAAAAGAAAATTTTTAATTCTTGTCAGAAACATATTTTGAGAAAAATCTTGGAGAATGTGGGAGACCCAAAGATCTCGTCTGTGTCTACCCTCATAATGTCAGGAGGTAATAGGTCATGAGTTGTTCTGCAGCCTCAGTCCTAAGGGTAGGTGGTTTGGAGCAGGACAGAGCCAGGGGCCAGACCCAAGACTCTGTTGCAGAGATGGGTTGGGCAGGGCAGGGCAGAGCAGCTGGGAAAAGAACTTCTCAGTATAATCCTCCTGTCTATATCCTGCTTAAAGATTGATGTTAACAACTGAAATGAAATGCAGGAAAGTCCTTTGGAAATTTGTGGGAATCTGGATTGTAATTTTTCGGAAAGAGGCTTCCCAGGTGGTAAAGAACCTGCCAGCCAGTACAGGAGACACAGGAGACATGGATTCAATCCCTGGGTCGGGAAGATCCCCTAGAGAAGGGCATGGCAACCCACTCCAGTATCTTGCCTGGAGAATCCTCATGAACAGAAAGCCTGGCGGGCTACAATCCAGGGGGTCGCAAAGAGTTGGATACAACTGAAATGACTGAGCACTAGATGACAAACACCTTCTATAAAGCCAGTCCTCACTAACCCAGAATGCACTGATCTCACCTCTCTGAATTTCTGTAATACTTAACTATGATACAGTCTACACTATGATTATATACTCTCTCATTTTCTTATAAAAATAATTGTGGGGGAAATCTTTATCCTGCCAAGCGTATTATTGCCTCCTTAACATTTATTCTTATCGCCAACAATGCTAAGCACAAAAATTAAACACATAGAGTATGTTTCATAAAAGTCTACTGACAGGAAAACTGGACCGTCTACTAAATCACTATGACTAAAAGATCTTGTTTTATGAAAAGGTCACAGTGACTTTGGTAAGCAGGATAGTAAGTTATGTGTAAATGGTGCTTCTAAACCCATGAGGGTGCCTGACAAATTACTTATTCACTTTGAAATTTTATCAAAAATGCTAACTTGGTTTCAAACATATTTTATAGAGATGGTATCATGGTAAAAATACAAATTGGGCCCTGTCCAAATTAACTCAAGTTTTGTATTGGACTTGATTAGGTCCAAGAGGTTACTAAGAATTCACAGTAACAGTTTGTAAAAAACAATAATTTTGTTTATTATTTCTGTGTGTGCTGGGTCTTCGTGCTGTGCGGGCCGCTCTCCGGTTGCGGGTGTGGGTGTCTCGTTGCAGCGGCTTCTCTTGTTGTGGAGTACAGGTTCTAGGGCGCTAGGGCGTCGGTAGGTGGCGACATGCGGGCCCAGTAGTTGTAGTTCCCTGGCGCTAGAGCACAGGCTCAGTAGTCGTGGTGCATGGGCTTAGTTGCTCCGGGGCTTGTGGGATCTTCCCGGACCAGGGATCAAACCCGTGTCTCCTATATTGGCAGGCAGATTGTTTACCACTGAGCCACTAGGTCAGCCCCCACCGTAATAATTCTCTCTTAGCCAGTCCCTTGTGCTTACTATCTACAGCGTGAAAGCTGATCAAACTTGATACATTCACAGAATTACACAAAGGTCCCTTCAAATAAGGTGGCATCAATTATTAAGAGATCACTCAGTTCTGGGGGGAGAATTTAAGGTGGGATATTAATTCCAAATGGAATTTCCAAGTTGAATGTGGGGATCAGCACCGAAGCAGTTGACACCATTTGACATACCTTTAGAGGCAAAGTCATTTTTTCTGGTAGGAAAATAGAGATAATTATCAGTTAATCATCTTAACTGTTCATACTACCTATTAGAAAAATCGTAGAGCCTCAAATGCTATAATTATAGTGTCTTATTCAGCCTTCTGACTACAGCAGCTCCCCAGACTCTCCCCCACCCCTCACTAAAATTGCTTCTTCAAATTATGCTGCTCAGCTCCTGGATGAAGTTTCCTAGTTTAAATTAGACTTATACCATGTATCTGAAGCCCTCTCTGCTTGGTTTTTATTTCTCAGTCTTGGTGGGCCAGCTGCCTTCAACAGATGGAGATTTGGCCCCTTAAGAAGGCTGCATCTGTTGTGGTACCTGTTAGCATCATTTCTTCCCACAGCCTGTTGAATCACATACATCCTTGTCTATGGACTGCTCAAGCCACACTTTAAACCTAAGTGTAATTTTAACTCCAAACACCATGTCTCAGAGAAGCAAATAAAAATAAGTAATTAGAAGTTAGCAACTGTTTCTGATAAGATAATAATTTGAAGGAACAAAAAAAATGGTATAAATATGAAATTTAAGAAAGTTTATGTCAAACTCACAAATGTTGCTGAGCCTCCCCCATCCCACCCCACCCCCAGGGAAGCACAATATTATTAAATCATAGTCAAATAGTCCCAATAACTCAAGGACTCACAGAATGTGTTTTTGCATATCTGACTCTCTGACACAGTTGAACTGCTATGCCTTTAAATCAAAACTTTAAAATCATAAGCATCCTCATTTGACTGCTTTGCAAGATGTAGCATATTAAGTTTATAAATATAATTCAATCCATTTCTTAATGACTTGCTGTCATCCTACAGTGAACCTTCTTCACTGTACTGCACTGCTGTAACAGCTAGCACACCAGGACAAAAATAAGTCTTGTTCATTTCCATTCAGTACCACAAACATTTGTGTATTTCCCTCTCCAAGCCAGACATGATGCTGAGTTCTAAAAATAGAGTCGATGAAGCCTGGGCCCTACTATATCCAGCGTTGCTCATTCCCACTAAAGGAACATGAGAGCATGTGGGATGTACCATGAATGGCCACAGACAACTGGCCTTGGAAATGAGCAAGAACCAGATCAGGAGGGAATTTGAACTTGACCCTGCAGTACTTTACCCAGGGGACTAACCTGGTCAGGTTCAGAATGCAGAATGAACCGAGTGAATGCGAACCTGGAGATGAGACAACTATGGAGAAGTCTGCTCCAGTCCAAACAAGAAATGAGCTGAAGTAGCAACAGATTTCAGAAGGTAGAACCAATAGGATCTGACGCCCGTCTTAATGATGGAATAAAGGAGGAATCTAGGATGATTTCCCAGTCCTTTGCTATGGCAACTAGGTAGATATGCCATCAGTCAAAATGGGAAACTCAGAAAGAAGAGGTTTGAGAGGAGATGAACTGAGTTTGGCTTTTCTTATTACTATTCTTATTACTTTATTGAAGCATAGTTGATTTACAGTTCAGTCAGTTCAGTTCAGTTGCTCAGTCATGTTTGACTCTTTGAGACCTCACGGACTGCAGCATGCCAGGCCTCCCTGTCCATCAACAACTCCTGGAGTTTACTCAAACTCATGTCCATTGAGTCAGTGATGCCACCCAAGCAGCTCATCCTCTGTCGTCCCCTTCTCATCTCGCGTTCAATCTTTCCCAGCATCAGGGTCTTTTCCAGTGAGTCAGTTCTTCGCATGAGGTGGCCAAAGTATTGGAGGTTAAGCTTCGGCATCAGTCCTTCCAATGAATATTGAGGACTGAGCTCCTTTAGGATGGACTGGTTGGATCTCCTTGCAGTCCAAGGGACTCTCAAGAGTCTTCTTCAACACTGCAGTTCAAAAGCATCAATTCTTCAGTGCTCAGCTTTATGATCCAACTCTCCCATCCATACATGACTACTAGAAAAACCATAGCTTTGACTAGAGGGACCTTTGTTAGCAAAGCAATGTCTCTGCTTTTTAATATGCTGTCTCAGTTGGTCATAGCTTTTCTTCCAAGGAGTAAGCATCTTTTAATTTCATGGCTGAAGTTGATTTACAAGGACCAGGATATAGCAAAGTGATTCAGTTTTATATATATATATGCAAATTCTTTTCCATGTCCTTTTTTATTATGTTATTACAAGATATTGAGTACAGTTTTCGGTGCTATACAATAGGTTCTAGGGTTTTTTTGTTTGTTTTGGTATTTACGTGTGTCTTTGTCTGACTGTGTTGGGTCTTGGTTGCAGCATGCAGGCTCTTCCACGAGACATGTGGGCTTCTCTCTAGTTGTGGTGCACAGGCTTAGTTGCCCTGAGGCACATGGGATCTTAGTTCTCCGGCCAGGGATCGAACCTGCATCCCCTGCATTAGAAGGTGGATTCTTAACCACTGGACTGCCAGGCAAGTCCCAGTAGGTCTTTACTGTTTATCTGTTTTATATAGAGTAGTGCATATCTGTTAATACCAAACTCCCAATTTATTCTTCTCCCTTTTTTCCCTTGGGTCACCATAAGTTTGTTTTCTATGTCTGTGAGTCTGTTTATGTTTTGTAAATAAATTCATTTGTATCTTTTTTTTTATTCTGCATATAAATGATATCCTATGATATTTATTTTCCTCTGAGTTGGGTTTTTGGCTGTCCAGTATGCAGGATCTTAGTTCCCAACCAGGGATCAAACCTGTGCCCTCTGCAGTGGAAGCACAGAGTCTTGACCACTGCAGCATCAGGGAATCCCCTGAGTTGGGTTTTTCATTCATTTTTTTGTCAGATATTTATCAGTCACCTGGCACCCAGTAGGTGCCAGGCACTGGGTTGGGGCTGTGGACATGATGGTAGGGGAAAGAAGACATGATCCCTGCCCTCTTGGAGCTTAGGAGAGAGGGTTAACTGAGTAATCAGGTAAAGATATTTATAACTTCAAGTGTGACGACTTCAAGCACAGTGAAGAACATGGTGCCACGAGGGACGATTACTGGGCAGTCTCACCTCTCCAGGGAGGTCAGAGCAGCTTCCTGAGGCATCCGAGTTAAAGAGTCGAGACAGAGAGCAGGGGTAAGAGTTTGCTAAGTGAGGGAGGGAAGAAGGATGTTCACAGAGGGAACAATGCCCGGGGGCTCTGGGGTGGCAGCGTGGTAGGTATTTTCAAGGAACTCAAAGAAGACAGTGTGACTCAAGCAGGGAGGGCAGGAGATAAAACCAGAAGAGTGGGTAGATGCCAGGCCACAGAAGGCCCTGGAAGCAGGCCTGGTGTTCAGCCAATCTGCTCCAACGTAACAGTCTTCTGAAAAGTGTGAAAGTGTTAGTCGCTGTCGTGTCTGACTCTTTGAGACCCCATGGACTGTGGCCCACCAGGCTCCTCTGTCCATGGGATTCTCCAGGCATGAATACTGGAGTGGGTTGCCATTCCCTCCTCTAGGGGATCTTCCTGACCCAGGAATCGAACCCAGGTCTCCTGCATTTTGTGCAGATTCTTTACCGTCTGAGTCACCAGAAAAGCCCAACACTCCTCTGGAGCGGATAGTAAATAGCTCCTGTACTAAACTCCCCTCGTCCCCTCACCCTCTCATCCCCAGTCCAGCTGCCTAGTCCCTCTTCTGGGCTTCCCTATAAGCTAGCAGCCAAGACAGTGATATCTGGCAGAAGAGGACAAGGAGGGTAGATTTTGAAAGTACCACTCCAAGATGCTGGCGTCTGTTCTGACGGTCAGTACCCGCACAGTGTTGGTTGCTAAATACTTAGATTTTTGTTTTTTGTTTTTTGTCTTTTAGTTGTAGCATGCAGGAGCTTTGATCTTCGATTGCAGATGCAGAACCTTTCATTGCTCTTTGCGAACTCTTAGCTGTGCTGTGTGGGATCCAGTTCCCTGACCAGGGATTAAACCAAGGCCACCTGCATTGGGAGTGCGGAGTTTTAGCCACTGGACCGCCAGGGAAGTCCCTATTTAGACTATTTTGAATACAACCCCTGCTTATAGGCCATGTAAGAGGTTAGTGTTTATTCCGAGAATAATGGGATATCTTTGAAGATGGTGGCATGATCAGATACATGTTTCGAAAACACCAGTTCAGTTGCAATGTGAATAACAGAATGAGGAAGTGGCAAAGTGAAAACAGAGGGAGCAGTTAGTAGAGTCTTTTTTTTTTTTAATTGAAGTAGAGTTGACTTACAACGTTATGTAAGTTTCAGGTATACAGCAAAATGATTCAGCTATATGTATTATATATTTCAGATTCTTTTCCCTTACAGGTTATTATAAAATATTAAGGATAGTTCCCTATGCTATACAGTAAGTCCTTATTATCTATTTTATATATTAGTATATTAATGAATGTATATTGATTAGTATATATTAATCCCAAACCCCTAATTTATCCCTCCTCCCAGTTAATAGAGGGTTTCTCAGGTGGATCAGTGGTAAACAATCTGCCCGCCAATGCAGGAGACACAGGTTTGATCTCTGGGTTAGGTTGATACTCCGGAAGACGAAATGGCAAACCATTCCAGTATTCTTGCCTGGGAAATCCCTTGGACAGAGGTGCCTGGAAGGCTACAATCCAAGGCGTCACAAAGAATCAGACACGACTAAAGTGACTGATCATGCATGCATACCAGTTAACAGACTCTTGTTCACCTTGTCGTGTGTTAGGAGGGTAATTGGAGTAGAGATGGAGAGAAACAAGTTCAAGAGATAGAGAAGATATCCCAGTCAAAATCCCAGCAGGCTTTCTTATAGAAATTGACAAACTGATTCTAAAATCTATAAGGAAACATA
Organism: Bos indicus; assembly: GCF_029378745.1. NCBI lineage: Eukaryota > Metazoa > Chordata > Mammalia > Artiodactyla > Bovidae > Bos > Bos indicus. Next base: position 112,274,732 of record NC_091763.1, read on the forward strand.
AAAGGTCTCAGATCACCAGAATGATTTTCAGAAAGAACAAAGTTGAAGGACTTACACTACCTGATTGCAAATCTTTCCATAAAGGTATATCAATTAATTCAGTGTTATATTGGCAGAAGGATAGGATAAACATGGATTTATGAATTGACATGTTTTCTGAATTTCCTTTTCCGGATTGTTCACTGCTAGTATGTTGAAGTCCAACTGATTTTTGCACGTTGATTTTATATCCTTAAAATTTGTCAAATTCATTTATTAGCTCTAAAGCTTTTTTTGTGGATTCCTTAGGGTTTCTACATATAACATCATGCCATCCTTGAAGGGAGATAGCTTTACTTCTTTATTTCCAGTTTGGAGGTATTTATTTCTCTTATTGTCTGACTTCTCTTGGCTAAAATTTCCAGTACTGTGTTGAATGGAAGTGGTGAGAGTGGGCATCCTTGTCTTGTTCCTGATTTGGGGAGAAAAGCTTTCAGTCTTTCTCCATTGACTATGTTGTTGTTTAGTTGCTAAATCATGTCCCACTCTTTGCGACCCCATGGACTGTAGCCCCCCAGGCTCCTCTATCCTTAGGATTTCCCAGGCAAGAATACTGGAGTGGGTTGCCATTTCCTTCTTCAGGGGATCTTCCCAATCTAGGTCTCCTGCGGCTCCTGCATTAGCAGGCGGATTCTTTACCACTGAGCCACCAGGGAAACCCCAGTAGGTATGTTAGCTGTGGGCTTTTAATATATGGCCTTTATCCTGTTTATTTCTCGTTTATGAGTTTTTTTTTTTTTTTTTTTAGTCATAAAATGTACTGGAATTTGTCAAATGCTTTTCCTCATCTTGTGTGTATGGTGTGATGTACAGGAGATGATGGGTTTTTTTTTTTCCTTCATTCTATCACTGTGGTGTACTACGCTGATTGATGTTCTTATGTTGACATATTCCGGCATTCCTGGGGTAAATCCCACTGACCAACTGATCTTTAACAAAGGCCCCAAGGCAATTCAGTGGAGATAGGATAATTGTTCAATGAATGGTGCTCACAAAGTTGGACATACTTGTGGAATAAAAAGAAACTTTGACCCTAATCTTACACCGTAATAAAAAAAAAATATGTCAGATTTTCTGCGGGGCAGGAATTTAAGAGTGGCTTAGCTGAGTGGCTGTGGTTCAGGGTCTGTTGTGTGGTTCCAATCAGGAGGTCAGCTGAGGCTGCAGTCATCTGAAGGCTTGATTGGGGTTGGAGGATGCCCTCAGGGATGGTGAACTCACATGGCTGTTGGCAGGAGGCCTCAGTTTCTCACTCAAGGGGATTTTCTTGCAACGTGGCAGCTGCCTCTCCGCCGAGTAAGCTGTCCACGAGAGGGAACAAGGAAGAACATAGCATCTTTCACAACTAGGTCTCGTATCATCACTTTCCAGTTAATCTGTTTATTAGAAGTGAGTCACCGAGTTCAGCACACATTCCGGGGAGAGGAATTTGACCCCACTCCTTAATGGGAGGGGCTTCCCTTGTGGCTCAGCTGGTAATGGATCTGCCTGCAATGCGGGAGACCTGGGTTCGATCCCTGGGTTGGGAAGATTCCCTGGAGAAAGGAAAGGGTACCCACTCCAGTATTCTGGCCTAGAGAATTCCATGGACTGTATAGTCCATGGGGTCACAGAGAGTCGGACACGACTGAGCGACTTTCACTTTCACTTAATGGGATGAGCACAAAACCTTTATGGACATATATTAAAGCTACCACATGGAATATTACCTTCAGAGATGACTACAGTTCAGAGGTTGCCATCTCTTTGAGTGGAGAGAAATGAGATATAGCACATAAAATACTGTACAGTTTTACCTATGTGAATAACATGTTTTAAAGAATGACCGCTGATTTTGGTAGAACCCATATCATTGCTGACTTTAAAATTAGACAAAGAAGCAAAACTTTTTGCATCTTATTATTTTTTTTGAGACTATCAGGATAAAAAACTGATATACTCAGAAAATTCATCTCTCAACAAAGTGCTACTTTCAGATAAGCTTATTGAAAATAATCTTAATATACTTTATGTAATGAGCAGCACCCTAACATACTGATTATCCATTATAGTTGCAATTGGAAATGTTTTAACATTATTCGTTAGCATATTGAACTCCCTGTGTATTAAGTGTGTGTGTATATATATATAAGGTAAAAGTTTTGAGAACTTTAAACCCAGGTGAAAGAAATTCTTGAGAAATCCTTCTTTAGAACAATTTTTTTGCATTTTTTTTTGACATCTATTTCAGTCCCCAGTTTCTATTACTAAAAAGTATTCATTGAGTTCTGACTTGATGTCATGCTTTTCCTGCAGTAACTATTCCATACTCAAATGTTTTGGCTAAAAAAATGCATTTAGTTTTATCCCTGTTTTTTCACATGCATATAGCCTCAACCATTTCTTTTCTCTAAACAGCAAGAAATCCTAATTAATGTGAACATAATCATTTTTGTTCTACAATATTTCCATTATATTTAACATCATTTTCCCCGTCTCTAAAATACCATCAAGAATCTTTATTTTACCATAGGAGAAAATCTTCAGAATCTAGGACTGAAGGGTTCCTTGACTTGACATCAAAAGCACCATGCACAAGAGGAAATCGGATAAACTGGATATCATCAACATGAAAACCATTTGCTTTGTGAAAGACGAGAGGATGAAAAGACAAGAAGCCTAGAATTGAATGCAGCAGTGATACAGACCATAAGAATCTGTGCTTTACCTTAGGGGTCCGAACAAAGTACTATGAGAAGACAAAGGACAACGAGATTAATTTCAGCCAAGGAAACCTGGAAAGCGTGATGAAGTGAGAACCAAGCTAGGAATCAAAAGACAAGTCAGTAGGATTGTGACAGATGGACCCAAGAGTGAGAAGAGCGTCTATGATAGAATCAGCAAAAGCCAGAAGGAAGGAAGGGTTTCCCTGGTGGTTCAGTCAGTAAACAATGTGCCTACAATGCAGGAGACCGGGGTTTGATCCCTGGGTCGGGAAGATCCTTTGGAAAACGAAATGGAAACCCACTCCAATATTTTTGCCTGGAGAACCCCATGGACAGAGAAGGTGAAAGGAATGATACAGGTGTGGGAAAACATTGTAGTACAGGAAAGGATGGGCTTCCCTGGTGGCTCAGATGATAAAGAATCTGCCTGCAGTGCAGGAGACCTGGGCTCGATCCCTGGGTTGGGAAGATCCACTGGAGAAGAAATGGCAATCCAGTCCAGTATTCTTGCCTGGTAAATTCCATGGACAGAGAAGCCTGGTGGACTACAATGGGGTCGCAAGAGTCAGACACAACTTAGTGACTAAACCATCACCAACCACTACCAGGAGGAAGGAAAGTGCAAAGAATGTTGACACTGTGAGTGGCCCAGTGCAAAGTGGGGAGTGAGCCTGGAAAGGGAGACTGGGGACAAATTATGGAAACCAGTGTAGTGGGGACAGAGCGCCGTTCCCAAATAGCTCACAGCTAGAAAATGCTGGTTCTGGGAAGAGGTGCAGAGAACGCTCACAGGTGTGAGCTCTGGACATCCAGAAAGATGGGATTGTTTGGCCATGGGCCATCACGCAAGACGCCTGTCTGCTCCTGCTGCAGAGGAGCGAGAGGGAGTTACACGTGACCCCTTCTGTGCGCGCCCCCTCTTCTGTCTGCTGTCAGGCCCAGGCCTGGGTACCTGAGTCTGCCTTTTCCCCACGGGTGTCTCTTCCTTGCTTCTTCCCATAGTCGTTCTCAGACCAAAGGTGGAGCTGGAGAGGCTCCTTGCAGCAGCTAGTGGGGTTGACCCCACTCAGTGCAAGATAAGAGCCACCCTGTGGCCCAAGTCTGAGCTGTGGCATTGTAGCTGCAGGAGGGGAAAGTAGGTCAATTAGCAAATGGCTTATGAAGTGCTCACTCCAGAAACACAATCACAGTCAATGCTTTATTTTCCCCAACTCTCGATACCCCAGGGTTTCAAAAATCACAATATTTTTGACCATTCGAGTGTGTTTATACCTGCTCTTTACATCTCCTCGCCTAATTCTATCAGGAAGACTTAAGCGTCTGTGGTTCAAAGTAAATTTTACTCCAGTGCCCATTTCTTCCACGTGGCCTTGCTGGCATGTTCAGAATATAAATCAGTTTGCATGGTCCAGGTAATGTGGTCTAATTTTTTTTTTTTTTAATGTGGTCTAATTTAAAGGCGAGTAAGTCAGCAACCTTAACAACGATAAGGGAACCGGATTGCTGGATATTTGCCTAGTTCCAATCTTTAAGTAAAAGGTCAGGGTGGCTGGAAGGGAGAAAGAAAATACCATTGACAAAAGAATGAGAAAGAGAGACTAGCTTCCCACACAGGAGGAAGGTCTGAAAGCTTCCTTGGGATATTTAGTAGCTGGTTTCCCATCTGTCTTCTGTCTCTTACTCGCCTACCAAGTTCTGGGGCAGCCAGGAGGGCGGGAGGGGCTGTAATTCTTTTTCTCATCTTGGTACTCTGAACTGCTTAAGCTCACAGCAGCAGGCTTGAACGTGGATGGTGCTGATAGAAAAGCCAAATGCCTGCCAATGGCCTTGTCGCTGCTGGGGTGGAACAGTGGCTGATGACACTGACTTCAGTTTCTGGGACATTATCAGCAAAAATAAAATGTAACTCTCATTGTACAAAAAAGCGTTTCGTTCCTGAATTTATTCTGCTCTCAAAGCTAGCCAGGAGCTCCTTATCCAGATTCCACGTCTGAATTAAATTTTTTATTTAATTACATACATTTTTAAAAAAAGTTAAATTAAAAAATTAAATACATTTTTTTTCAAACAGAGAAATTCTGCAAATTTGAGAGCTTACTTCACTTCTCTTCCACAGGAAAAAAATTAATGGAGTGGGAAGTAAAATAATTTGTCACAAAATGGTAGTATAGTATCTTTTTTGATTATTATCTGTTCATTGAGAACTCCAGCCTGCAGTCTCCTTTAATGTTCATTTCTTTTTTATCCCCAAAGTGAATGTTGAGTCATAAAGCAAATGACCTTTCAGACCAAGAAAACCTAGCTCTAAGGTCATTGGAATTTCTTCAATTCTCTGTACACATTCTCAAAATAGTATTGCTCATCTTTAAAAATGTATCATAAACAAATAGTGTTGACGGGCTATAAAGTTTTTCTTGGCACAAATGTGGTATGACCTGGAAAACACACTTCATCATTCACAGTGAGAACGTCCTCTCCAATTTATGCCAATAAAAACTTGGAATAATCCAAGATATACTTTACATGTATTACATTACATACAAGAATGAAGTGAAGTGAAGTGAAGTCGCTCAGTCGTGTCTGACTCTTTGCGACATACACGAATAGAGGCTCTAAATTGGAAACCCCATTTTTGGCAATCGAAAAAGAAAGTTCAAGGCGAAAGGGAATTTCTCAGAGGACTTCTGGCCAGCATTTATGCAAAAATATCAGGATACAGTAAGAGTAAGAAGAGGCGAAGGAAACTTCATAGAAAAGATGACATGGGATTAGGGGTCCAGAGAATGACCCAGGGAAAAAGAAAAAGGAAGGAGGACATTCTCAACAGAGGTCTCTACCAGGAGTCCCCACACTTCCTGGGGGGGACCCCCCTGGTTGTCACTGTGGCTGCAACCCAAGGTCCAGGAAGAGACGTGGCTGGAAGGGATATTGGGAAGGGAGGCAGGGGTCACGCTGTGAACATTATCATCGAATGTCTTCCTAAGGGATGTGAAACCGCTGAGAGTTTTTTGTTGGATAATGACAATAATATGCCAAATGCTTTCTGTGTGTCAGGCATCCAACACCATGAAATGCTACAGCCCACCTTTAAAAACCAGCCTATACAGTGTGCACTGTCCCCATTTTACAGGTGAAGAAGTTGAGGCAGAGGCCGGTGAAATAACTTTTGCAGGGTCCAACAGCCGTTAAGTGGTGGGGTCGACTCAGATCATCTAACTCCAGAGCCCATGCTCTTCTGCTTCTTGAGGCAGTCACTATCGTATTCTGGGGTGGTGGTGGGGAACACAACTCCATGGCTTACGTGGAGGATGAGTTAGGAGACAGGAGGTAGGAAGACCAGCAGAAGGCCACTGCAGCAGCACAAATGAAAGCTAATACAGGTCTTAAGTGGATAGGATTTAATGAACTAGTGGACATGGAGGTGAAAAAGAAGGCAGAATAAATATACCTGAGGCCTTGAATTTTATATATATGTATCTCCTGTTGGTTCCACTTCTATATATCTGTATCTTTGGTGTATCTCCTATTGCTTCTGTTTCTCTGGGGAACCTTGACGAATACAGTCCTGTTTCACAAACTTGTGTAAGAATGTCTTCTAGAAGCTCACCCAGTCAGTGTGTGCGGGGCGGGGGGGGGGGGGTGGGGGGGGTGGGGTGGGGAGGACGGGTGATGGAGTTGAAATTTATATTAGGCAGAGGAAAAGAAAGGTTTCACTGAGGAAATTCCATTTAAGGTAGACCCAGAAGAATGAACTGTACTGGGGTGAGCAGTGATTCTCTTGTCTGTGCAGAGCTCAGTCATGTCCAGCTCTTTGTGACCCCATGGACTGTAGCCCGCCAGGTTCCTCTGTCCATGGGATTTTCCAGGCAAGAATACTGCAGTGGGTTACCATTTATTTCCTCCTCCAGGGGATCTTCCTGAACCAAGGATCAAACCTGCGTCTCTTGTGTCTCCTGCCTGGCAGGTGGATTCTTTACCGCTGTGCTACCTTGAAGTGAGCAGTGATTGGGGAAGAATAACTGATAAAGAAAGTGTGGTTAAGAGAGGAAACACAGAGGCTGTTCAGGAGTCCAGTTTGGATCTGGCTTGGTATGTGTAAGAACCTGAGAGATGAGTAGAAATATGTCCATTGAAGCTGAGGTATGGAGGGTGTTTTAATGCTAGGAATGATGTGTTTGTCATTCTTTTTGTAGGATATAGGGAATTATTAAAGACTTTTGAGCAGGAAAGTGGCATCACTGGGTTTCATAGTGTAAACAATCCCCACTAATCCATGAGTTGGGTTTTAACTATTTTTTCAATAGACTATGTACCAGGAACTACGATAAATACTGTACATATAGTAATAAAAAAACACCTTCTCTGTATTCAAGAAGCTTATAACCTATGAGAGTGGGAAATAGAGAAAGGAAAATTACAATGCAATTAGACAAACTCTTCAGTAAGTAAGTATTAATACATGGTATAAAAAAATCACAAAAAGCAGGCACCTGATCCCCAGGTGGGTGTGGGGCTCAGTTGGCGTGTATAAGATCAGACAAAGTTTCTTGGAAGAAGAGATTTTAGGGCAATATTCTGGAACCCAATAATTTCCTCATAGACACAAGGTCGAATCATTAGAAAATGAGTTGCAATTCCATATGGCCCAACCTGATCGAATATTACCATGGTGTTCAGGTCCCCAAAACTCAAAAGCCTATTTGGTTCATGACTGTCTTACAACAGTTTTTTCTGTCTTATGGGTCCTCAAAACAAGAGGCTTAGGTCTTCTCAACGTGCAAAATCTGGACTTGAACAGATTAGACTTTATATGTCCCTCCGTCTCCTTTCCTCAGTCCCTTCTTCTGCTTATGGCTCTTCTCACCAGAACCTCTGACCCCAAGGCCTTCAGCCTGCCCTGAAGCACCGTCTTTCCCCAAAACTTAACATGTCCCAAATCTTCCTTTCTGTAGCTGTTACCCTACGCAGGTTAGAAAGGCCATCTGATTGAACTAGTTAGTGTTGAAGTGTGAATCACTTTTAAGCCCTGCTACCATCCCAGAGCTCTGTGAGTCTTTAAGAGAGGATACTAGGAATTTTTGGTGGAATTCCAGACAATAAAAATAAGGCCTTTGTGTATTTGTTTGTATAGGCCATTTATCAGTCAAGAGTTGAGAAGGTGGGGCTACCCATTCTGTATTCCCCATTCAGACATATTTAACTTTGTGACTTTGGTTAAGTAAATTTTTGCTTCCTATTTTTATGGCTAGTTACATTTAATATCATTAAAATATTGTTTGGAATTTGGTGGACTAACATGAGCTATGAATTTTTTCTAATGAATTGAAGCTGAAGATTAAAAACCTACTTCTTCAAAAAGAATTTGACTCATTATCATAAATAGAAGAAAAAAATAGAAGAAATCATGTATTATTTCGTATCTTTCCTGATTGCTTCCTTTGAATGTTAAGCTGGTTGGATTACTCTATTTAGCTATGGGTTATTTTCCTAAGAGAAACTAGTTTTTTTTTTTTTTTTAAGCATGCATAAAGTATTTTATGATTTGGATTAAATAGGCAAATTTAATTGAAAAATCTGCTTACTTAGCTCTTCTTTGAAGTACATGATTTCAAAACAAGTAAGACTTATGTAATATGTCAACAATGCTAATACTGTAAGTTTTAAGATCATAACATTTGAAACTTTAACACAGGAAGGAGTAGTCCATTAAATCAGTGGTTTCCAAATTCAGGTCACCAGATTGGCCCTGGATAATTAGATCAGCAGCATCATCATTGGTGGTGGTGCTTTAGTCCTAAGTCGTGTCTGACTCTTGCGACCCCATGGACTGTACCCACCAGGCTCCTCTGTCCATGGGATTTCCCAGGCAAGAACACTGGAGTGGGTTGCCACTTCTTTCTCCAGGGGATCTTCCCGACCCAGGGATCGAACCTTATCTCCTGCATTGCAAGCGGATTCTTTACCGCTGAGCCACCAGCAGGAAAGTTCATGTTTAAGTTGTTATGTTCATAACAACTCATATGAGATACTATTATTATCCCCAGTTCATAGGGGACGGCACACAGAGGTTAAGCAACTTGCTCAGAGTTCCTCAGATAATAAGTAGTAAAGCCATGATATAAATAAACTCTGAGTTTCAGATTTCATCCCTTCCCCCTTCCCGCCCAGTTTTGACTCAGTAGGTCTGGAATGGGCCCTGGAATCAGTGTTCAAATCCCCAGGTGATTCTGAGGCGAAGACAGGTTTGGGAACTCTCTTATTTAATGAATTTAATTTGCTCTGGATGGCTAGTTGCTTACTCACGTCTTAGAAACAACAGCTTATAAGGGTCATCAGGTGACATGGTACCCTTTCAGATTTGACTAGTAAACAGCTATTTTGGACCACTATCCCCTGTTGTTCAGGCACAATACTGAGGGGCCTGGTGGGAATAACGCCTGACCAAGGACTACCTCCTTTAACTGCATACGTAAAGAGGTCGGCAATTGGAGAGATCACAAAACCCTGTGCAGAAGGTGCAAAGTAGGCTTCCAAAGCGGACGTGAGCTGGACATGAAAAAGGGAGGGTGATTTGCAGATGAAGGAAAGGAGGAGGGACCATTTCTGTTTGTTTCAGGAACAAAGGGAAGGAAACATTCACAAATGGTGATTCAAGGCAGGTATTTGTGGGCCAACAGTAGGTTTAATAGGATGGGATGAAGTTGAGAGTTCCTTTTGGGAAATGGCTAGAAAAAATTTGGAAAAGTAAGTTAGGACAAGATTATGGTCAACTTTAGGCACGAGGTCAGAGTTTGGACTGAACCCTATAAACAGTGGGGAGCCACTGAAAAGTTTGAAAAGATAAAGATTCAATGATGAAGGAATCAGTTTGGAATGAACCAGTGGGGCTCAGTCACTGTGCAGGCTGGAAGGACAGAGCAGAAATGAGAACCAGGAAAACCATTCAGAAGGTTAAACGAACGATACAGGTGTGGGGAAACATCGTAGTAAAGGAATGGATCTACTCGCACTTGAGAGTCACTGTGTCAGGTTATGCTACCGATTAAGCTGTGATTCGGGGCAAACTGCCTACTATTGGAGTCTTAAGTTTTTCTTTGAAAAGTGAGTGTGATGATGATACTGTATGTCCCCAGACTGAGCCAAATAGACAAAAGATTTCTTTAGGATGGTGACTAGCTCTGGGATGCAAGGTTCACAGGTCAGTATACCGTTTTCGGGCTTGTATGACTTTGAAACCATGGGGTTGCAGAGTTGGACACAACTGAGCAACTGAACTGATGACTTAGAAAATGTCAGCATTACCAACAACCAAATAGGGCAGTCAGTAAATCTCAACTGTACAGAAGACAAGGAAAGAAAGGGACTAACACTGTTTCAGGAAGTATGCTGTGATTATGAAGGAGTTACTCTTCACAACAACCTAATGAGGTAAGTATTTTAATCCCCATAGAAGTTGGCTTAACCAAGACAAAAGATGGTGGTTTGAGTTTGAATATAAACCGAGGTCTGCTTAAATTTAAAACGTGGGCTTTTTGAACTTCATCATATTGTTTTAGGTTTGCAAAGTTATATTTTATCCTAGGTTTTGACCTAATATTCTAGTCAGACTATTTTGGATTTTGATTCTAACATCTATAAGTTAATTGCCCCTCCAAATGCTGGGTCATCTGACAGGAGGACAACATCAGTTTTGCTGAGATCGGGGAGAAGACGGAGAAGTGATGGAGTGGAAAGAGAATAAATGGTTAGGTAGGAGGCAAGGTTACCTGTGCAGAGCAGAAGTGGTACAGATGCAACCTGGTTATGAAGTGGACATAAAAGTCAATGGTGTAGCCTTAGAGCTAAGAATAATAGTGCAGATGAGTGAAGAATAAAGGCTGGAAGAAATTAAGAACCAGGAACTGAGGCAATGAGAAGTGGAGAGGAAGGTAGAGATGAACTAAATCTCCCATTAAGGAAAAACAGACATTGGAAGAAACAAACAGCAAAGGGAAAGTTGACCCACTCATCTCACGTGTTAGCTGTGGGGAGTCACAGACAGGACGACCATATTGGATGATGAGATGGGAGAGGAGAGGTTAGAGAAACGGGAGATGAGCTAACCTGTCCTCTGAGGAAAGCACACAGAAGTGAGGGTCTCAGAGAAACCATATATGTGCAGTCTCCCATATATGTGTACATATATAAACAAGCCTTCCATTTTTACCTTCAATTCTCCTATGTGCCCATGAGAAAGTTAAATACATCTAAGCTTCTTTTGAATATTTAAAAGTATAGGATATTTGTTGCTGTTCAGTCGCTCAGTCCTGTCCAGCTCTTTGCAGCCGCATGGACTGCAGCACGCCAGGCTTCTCTGTCCTTCACCATCTCCCGGAGTCTGCTCCAACTCATGTCCATTGAGGATATAAAGCACGAATTTAAAAATCCTTAAATAGGCTGAGAGATCACATACTCTGGTGACAGATACAGACAAATGCCATACTTTCAAAGATAAAGAGTTGTTGACAAAAGGCCACATTTCAATAGGAGGAACCGCATATACAAATATGTCTTAGATACTTCTTCTAAGAGACACCCATATTCCTCAGGAAACAGTGAGGGCTGTGGGAGTAGCCCTAGGCTCTGAGCCTAACATTTCCACTCCAAGGTGATACTTAATGTTTTAGTTTTGGAGCAAAACAGGAAGTTACACTCTTCAAGTCTTTGGCCCAGATAACCTGAAATCCTTCCATGTTGAATTGTTCATGGACCATGGGATTAGAGCAGAAGTCCCTCCAAGTCCAAGCTTGCTCACCTGTGTCCCCATAGGAAGCCAGGTGGCCATTTGCGCTGCCCAAATTTGTATTTCAGGTACCCACTTGTGAGTTAATTTCAGATGAATGTGACGAACAACTCCGCAGCGCTGGTGAAAACAGTCCTATTCAATAGTCGTACCTCATCCCATCCATATATGAAAGACCTTCAATTTCATTCTTCATTTATCTTTACAGAGATTAATGGTAAAGTGTCTGTCGATATCTGTTCAAAAAAGAGTGGGTTAAAGAGTTTGAAGAGGTAAGCTAATTTGGTTTGATCTCCGAACCGATTTGAGAGAGAGAGAGAGACAGAGAGGCTCCGAGGAGCTGGGACTTTGAGGTGCCGATCCACGAGGCCGCAGGTGTCCTGGGGTTCAGAGAATGGACGAGAACGGACGGCACGTTTCTCTGGAGTCTGCTGCGCCTGCCTTTCAGGGCCACTCGCCCATCTCTGACTTTTATCAGCCGGTCGGGGTATGGCTTTTGGTTATCCTCCCGGCCGGGGAGGTAGATCCAGGGGGTGTAGTTGTGATCCGTGTCGGTTCAGGGTGTGTGTGCGCGCAGGAGCGGGGGAGGGCGAGCGTGTGAGACCCTCTGCTCCGGGGTGTTTCGGGCCGGTTTCTCCTCAGGCTGGGGCCCCGACCTAGGAAGGTGACCACCCCCGCCCCCTCCTCGTTCGGCCCAAAGTGGCGGGAAGCCGGGTCCTCAGAGGCGGCCCCCAAGGCCAGGGAGGCTGTAAAACCTGGAGGAGGATCCGGTGCGCCTGTCCGGGGAGGGTGCGGCGTCCATGGCCAGGGCCCCGCGGGGGCTTTCAGGTAGAGAGCAGCCCCGCGAGCGGGGCCTCGGCGGCGCGGGGCGGCGGGCGGGGTGGGGAGAACCCGAGGCCGGGGCACGGCGGGCGGGAGCTTTCCGGGCCCCTCCCGCTCCGCGGGGCTGGTGGGGAGATGGCGGCGACGGTTTCCCGGCTCCCCCGCCCCGGACGCCGATGGCGGAGCGTTCCGGCCCTCCCCCACCAGCTTCTCCACCGCGGGAGCCGGAGCCGGTGAGGCCGGGAGGGCGGGGAGCGGCGAAGGGAAGGCGAGAGGGCGGAGGTTGCGTGGTGCAGGCGGCGGCGGCGGCGGGAGGAGGGCCGGCGGGCGGGCCGGGAGGAGGAGGAGGAGGAGGCGGGAGCCGTGTCGCACGCAGCTCCAGGCGGGGCAGCCCCGGCGGCTGAGGGACGCGGCGAGACCTTGGCGGGACGGGGATTTAACCGGGGCCGGGCCCAGCGACCAGGTGGAGACGTCGCCGGAGCCATTTAGGCAGCCGGGAAATGCGGGTGAGTTGTCGGCGGCGCCGGGGCTGAGGGGAGGCGGCGGCGGCGGCGCAGGCCCGACCCGGAGCCGCGGTGTCGCAGTGACTGGGGCCGCGGCGGCCGAGCTCAGGCGCCGGGCGAGAGGCCTGAGGCGCCGAGCCGCGACCGGGCGGAATGGCGGCGGGGGCCGGGGCACTCGTGGGCAGAGGGCGCCGGGGGCGGGAGGGGAGGGAGCGCGCGCGCGCGCCCGCGCGGGGCCTGGCCCTGAGTCACCCCGGCCGGCTCGGGCCTGGCCGGGCCGCGGCCCCGGACGCGGGCTCGGGGCGGCCCAGGCCCGGACTACGCACTGGGGAAAAAAAAAAAAAAGCCCGATTCATCGCGCCCGAGGCGGCGGCCTGGTGGCGTCCGCCCCTTTCCCAGCGCACCCGCCTCGGGCCGCGGGGCCGGTCGGGCGAGCGGCCCCCGGGGCAGTCGCGCGCGCGCGCCTCACCTCTCCTGAGGCAGCGACCACCACCCCCCCTCAACCACGGGGCGCCCGGACCCGCGCCCCCTTTCCCTCGGCCCCTCTGGGGACCCACCGCTCCCCCGAGCGTCGCTTGCCCCCGACTCGTGTTCTCAAGTAAAGTACTGGGCTCGCACGCCGGAGGAGCCGCGGAGCCGGGCTCTCTCTGCTTTCCGGTTCCCTGCCCCGCGGCTCCCGGGTTTCCCCGCCCGCATTGTTGCGACTGTGTAGGGCGCTATTATTGGGTAACAGTCGCCCCTTTGCCCGGTTCTCCTCGGGGAGCGGGCCTGGGGCGGCGCGCAGGGATGCGAGTGCGGCGACCGAACCGGACGGAGCGCCCCCCCCGCCCCCCTCCGCGGCGCCCGCCGAGCGCCCGCGAGTCGGGCCGGGCCTGCGCCGCCGCCTCGGCGCGCCCCCGGCCCTGCACCCGGCGGGAGCGCGCGCTGACCCCGCAGGTAACCCGGGTGCCGGCCGGCCGCGTGCAGGGGTCGCCCCGCGCGCCCCTCCCGGCCCCCGGTGTGCTGGTGGTTCCGGGGAGAAACGCATGGTGAACGTTTCTTGAGCCTAATCCTCCAAAGTTGAGGGTTTTCTCCCTTTAGCTAGCTCTCTGCCAAAAATAGGATCCTCTTTTCGGATTGGATCACTGTCGTTGCTCACAGTTCGCAGCTGGAGTTAGTGGTGAGGGTGCAAATGAGGAATTGCAGTTAAGTGTTTATTTGCTCTGTGTAATTGCTCTTCGCGCAGTGGCATTAAAACAGTCCAAGTTAGTGGAGTCAGGGGTCACGCAGTTTTGGAAATGCACTCATCGGAGTGACAGAAGGGACTGAAATTCACTTTTACCTGAAGCCCCCACCTTCTAGACCTCAGCATAGCTTTAGCAGTCTGCAAAAGCATGGCCAGGTATAAGTTTAACGCTTCGTTTTGTGGCCACCCTGTCTTACCTGGTTTTCTGAAATCCTGCAGCGTTTATGAATTGTGTAGAAAAAATAGGGATCATTGTTTAAGAAAAAAAAAATTTATCTAAAAAATTTGGACCTAATATTCTCTTGATCTAAAAGTGTCCTTGGGTATTGGGGAAAAATTTACTTAAAAGTTCTGTTGCTTTCCCTGGTAAGTCGAAATAGTTGCAACGCATTTCAAATTCCGAGGCATGCATACAGCATGCAGGAGACTAGCTTGCTTTAACTCTATTATGCCCATTTTTGGAGGTTTCTAGAGAGAGTGCTCATTAAGCTCTAGAGGGTTGGCTGAAATACTCTCTAAAAATATTTAACTTTTTTTGTCATTGGAATCATCTTTTAAAAACTTATTTTAACAAAAGGGAAAAAAAAAAAAACCTCTTTAGCTGTACTATTAGGGGTTTTCACCAGTTCATACTATCCTCTCATCACCAACTCAGTGGACATGAATTTGAGCAAACTCTGGGAGATAGTGAAGGACAGGGAAGCCTGGCATGCTGCAGTCCACGGGGTTGCAAAGAGTCGGACACAACTGAGTGACAACAGCAGCAACTCTTAGGGCCACTGATTCATGTCCTTGGAGGCAGGCCCCCCATGTGGCGGTAAACCCACCATGTGGGTAACTAACAGCCTGGTGATACCTGGTAATGTCCTGCAGTTTCCTTAGATGTTACAGCTCTGTTGATTCATAGCTCTAATATACATATATTACAGATATGTTGACTCCTTTGTCTCTTACTGATTATTATCCTCTAGAGATAATTAGCTTAGTCTGGGTTGTCAATGCAGCTTTACTTCCCATACTTTACAGACTGAATTCTTGAAGGCAAGACATATTCTTTATTTTTTGCATCCCCAGAGGAGCATAGAACTTGGTCAGGGGTACATCATTTGCTTTTTGAATGAAGAAATCTGGAATAATCTGACCACCTCAGATTTTGGCTACAGAAGCAGTCACCGCACTTACATTGGATAAGGGTGTGAGCTTTTTTAATAAATTGTTCCTACCGCATCCCCGGGAACTAACACAGAGCTTGACGGAAAAATGCTCAGGCTTTCTTCGGCTCTGAAAGATCAGGAGGGTGCCAAGAAAGCAACTTGTGAAACTTTAATTTCCTTCCTTTTCCTCAAAACTAGTTTTAAGTACAGATGTTTAAAATTTATGTGTGTGTGTGTTTAAACAAGATTGAGGTCTTTGCCTCAGGTTAAATGTTGCCACCATAGCTTTGAGGTGAAATCCTTTGGTCAGTTGATACTCCTCCCTGTTAAGAGGACTCTGGGTCCTGGAGGCCCAGTGACCTTTCTCACAGGAGAGACCTTTCTTGAGTCCCTGAATGCCTTTTGATCAGAAGTTCGCTCCCAGTTTGCCCAGCAAGCATAGTATGCCTTTTTTTCTGCAAGGAAAATTCAAACGAATGGGCTTTAGATTGAAGAGTAGTTACTTGCTGTCCTTCAAGTTGAAAATCAGGGTGCCAAAAATTAAAGGAGTGTGTTTGTGTTTTATTTTTTGGTATTTCAGCCCTCCATAGGTTCCAAGGCCATGGGCCTCAGCAATTGAGTCTGGAATAAACTGTCCAGACTCAGAATGAATTTTGAGCTTTTAGTTATACCTGAGAAAAGAATGTAATGTTTTTAAGGACCCATTTGAAGTTTATCTTGTTCTTGTGTGTGTGTGTGTTTGTTTTGGTGGGGTGCTATTGAGTAGTTTCTCAACAAATTGTTTTCCTTCATTTGCCTCTCAAAACTGAGACACGAATGTGAAACGAGGAATAAACTTAAATAAAACCTTCAGTTTATTACTAAGGATTTTAAGCTTCGTAATCTGTCCATTTAATAATACACACTATAAACAGGATTATTGTGGTGTTTGGTGGCTTTAAAATTTTTTATGCACAAGAA
Source organism: Bos indicus (assembly GCF_029378745.1). NCBI lineage: Eukaryota > Metazoa > Chordata > Mammalia > Artiodactyla > Bovidae > Bos > Bos indicus. Next base: position 112,290,922 of record NC_091763.1, read on the forward strand.
TATAGCTTCTAGGAAAAACGTCTGCTTTATTTCTTTTCGCATGAGTATAGAATGTGTTGCTTGAGAAGATGTAGGATGTCGTTGGATCTAGAGGTGAAAAACATCTTACTTCTTGTTTATAAAGTGAGATGGTTTTCAGTTGACTTCAGTTTTCTTCAGGCGTTCAAAGTGTGTGGATTCCATGGGAATGCCATAGCTTTTAACGTTCACAACATTTGGACCGCCCCATAAAGCGTACCCTTCTTCGTGTTTGAAAGCAGGGTTGTGACGCCCAGGCTTGGTCCTTGGGACCCTTGGATCAGGTGAGTGGAGTCTTTGCCTTTTCCCCCATCATGGCAGCCCCCTTCCCAGAAGTGGCCCTGCTGCCCTCTGGCTCTCTTTCGGCCTCCAGTACCGTGTCCCCTTCCCGTCACCCAGCAGGCTCCTGCTCCTCTGGAAGATCCTGATGCGCCATCCTGGGGGGAGCCTTTCCTGGGGTCCCTGAGGCCCCGCCGGTCACTGTTGGAGCACCTCACCTTGGCCTGGACTTGTGGTTTCTTTCTCCCACCGGGCAGACCTCTTGGAGGCGTGGGGCCTTGTGACAGGCACGCGGCCCTTGCGCAGGTGCGTGGGTTAGCTCCAGTAACTCACACTTTGTTCCTGAACATCCTCCCCGCTTCACATCTGGGGGCTTCCCCGGTGGCTCAGGCAGTAAAGAATCTGCCTGCCCTGCAGGAGACCTGTGTTTGATCTCTGGGTCGGGAAGATCCCCTGGAGAAGGAAACGGCAGCCCATTCCAGTCTTCTTGCCTGGAGAATCCCATGGATGGAGGAGCCTGGCGGGCTACAGTCCACGGGGTCCCAGAGTTGGAAATGACTGAACAACTAACACTTTCACATCTTGACGGAGCCCCTCAGGTGAGAGCTGCTGTTATTTAATTCCCTGACAGTCTTTTGGGGAAGAAGCCGAGGCCTTGGGTGGTTAAGGTCAGGCCTACTCAGTGGCCAGTTCAGTTCAGTTCAGTTGCTCAGTCGTGTCCAACTCTTTGCAACCCCGTGGACTGCAGCACACCAGGCCTCCCTGTCCATCACCAACTCCTGGAGTTTACTCATACTCATGTCCGTTGAGTCGGTGATGCCATCCAACAATCTCATCCTCTGTCATCCCCTTCTCCTCCTGCCTTCTAGTCTTTCCCAGCATCAGGGTCTTTTCAAATGAGTCAGTTCTTCACGTCAGGTGGCCAAAGTACTGGAGTTTCAATTTCATCATCAGTCCTTCCAATGAATATTCAGGACTGATTTCCTTTAGGATGGACTGGTTGGATTTCCTTTCAGTCCAAGGGACTCTGAAAAGTCTTCTCCAACACCACAGTTCAAAAGCATCAATTCTTCGGTGGCCAGACCTGAGTTAAAATGAGGGTGACTCCAGGGCTCCAGCTTTTACCCAGGTGCTCTGATTTATATGAAGGTAGAAGAGAAGAAGGAAGCAAGGTAGAAATGCTCTCAAGATTGATACCTTCCTATTGATAATTAGGACAGAATTCATTATGCAGAACTGGGTTGCCTACCAAGAATGAGCTTATTCTTCTTAGTGTTTTAGTAACTGGGGGACGTTAAAGGAGAGTGATTGGATACTTGCGGGACAAGGTGAACAGCTCTGGACTTTGGGACTATCGTTAAGTGGGGTGAGATGTGACTCACTGGCCTTATAAAACCATTGAAGACTGTTTAAATCTAGTAAGCTGTGATTTTTTTTAAAAAGGCCTATGGCAGAGAATATTTTGAAAAACAGATTGTATGAAATGTATGCTTAGAATGTGTGTGTGTGTACTGCTGAAAATATTTAAAAGTAATAAAAATGGTTGTGATTTTAGGATGGAGAACTTGTGTGCTATTAAAGTGTCCCCCCCAACCCAGATTTTTAAGGACCAAAAGATAATGCAATTGATCTCAGGATGGAGCAGTCCTCTCAGCATATAACCCCAAAAGCAGGAACTGTGAAGGAAAAGTCTCCATTGATTACTTGAGAATAATTAAACTTCTGTATGTTAAAATGCCACAAACAAAATTAAAAAGCAAATGACAAATGGAAAGAAGTAGTGTACCTTTCAGATAAATTTGCTGTCTTTACAAAAAAAAGACGGCTTATAGAGGTAAGATAAAGATACCCCTTCCACCTCCTTTGCCACTATGGGGGGAAATGAGCAAACTGTTAATTTTTTTTTAAAGAAGGCTCAAGAAACAAAAATTCAGCTTTACTAATAGTACTCATGGGAAAGCAAATCAGTGAGTACTGTTTGTTTTAAATTTTGGCATAGATTGAAAAATAAGCCACTTCTGGTGAGGATATGAAGAAATGAGTTCATCCAGTCATCGCCTGAAAAAGAATAATTTTTCTGCAAGAACCATGTAAATGTGTGTGTGTGTGTGTGTGTTTGCACTTTGAAATATAAATATCTAATCTACTTTTAGGGATTCAGTCTAAGAAAATAAAAAAATGATGGGTTAATGTTGTGCCACGGGTGCACTATTTAATGCCTTCCTATTGAACATTTGTTTTCACGTTTTGCTGTTAAGGGTTATGATCTCAGCATTTTTAGATAAATCTTTGCATTTCTGTAATTCTGTTTTCAGTGAGACCAAAACACGCTGCAGAACAATATATGTAATGTCTAAAATTTTCTTTTTTTAGTGTGTGTGTACTTTTTTTAATAAGCCAAAGTGTTTATAGTGATTATCTCTGAGTAGTGGAATTATGGGTTATTTTTAGTTTATTCTTTTGGCTTATATTTTTCTACAGTGCACATGTATTTATAATGCAGTGGATTAGCTTATGAAGACAAAAGACAATAGAAGCAGTGATGTTTCTGCTCACTCACTCAGTGCTGGGTCACTTGGGTTTCTGCTTTCCTTGCAGCAGGTCCCTTGCAGGTGTGTTGACGCGAAGGGTTAAGGGTGAGATATCTGACCGTTGGTTCTCCCTGCAGGGCTCATCTTCCCATCCTCCCATCTTCGTCCTTCAGTGTCTCTGGATCCCCTCATACTCCACGCCCTCGTTCTGGAATTTTGTTGAATTGTAACTGGATTATGTACTAACAAATTTCTTCAGTGTGGAAGTGTGACCTTCCTATCCTTTTTTTGTAGACTTCACAACTCCTAGCCGTAGTAGATGGATGTTGAAAGCTACTGTCATCATGCCTAAGAAGGTGCATTTGCTACAGATTAGAAAAAACAAATTCTCTTGACACACTTTATGCCATGGCTTGGAATATTAAAACGTTATTAGTGATTAATAAATGTATTCTGAATGACACAAACTAGGAATGCTGTTGGCTGCCTGAGAGAACAGGTGCACAGAAATGTGTCCCCGAGTAGCTAACATAGTTAAGCGTGCTGAGGAAGCATCTGAAAGTCAGGACGTGGGGGAGAGGCCAGAGAGCCCGGAGGCCCTCCTGCAGGAGGCAGGGAGGCCTGCTCTAGACGGACTGGAGGGAAAGGTTTGAGGTGGGGATGAGGCTGAGAAACCAGGGAACGCAGTTCAGCCCCGAGTGGCGTCCCAGACATGAAGGCTGGAAGCGCTTTACCATACTTTGGGAACTGGCGGGCTTCGGTTTGGGGGAGGGTAGGGAAGAAAAAAGCCAGAGATTAGTTTCTTCTGAGTGCACCACTCCTGTCTAGCGGATCATCTTGCAATGCAGTAATAACCACCATTCCTCAGCACGTAGAATGTGCCAGAGACTGGGGCTGGACCCCTCTGGCAGCTTTGAAACTGCTCCCCGCTCCCTACCCTCCCCCCCTCCCCCCCACACACACAGTTTTCTGCTTTTTTGCTGGTAGACACCTCATTATGGACATAAGTCTTTCACTTCCCAAGGTAAAGGTAGCCTTGGCCACTCGATGTAGGAATAGTTTGCTAGTCGGTCATGGTTCAGAAGGTCAAGAATCTTGTCTGCAATGCAGGAGACCCAGGTTTGATCCCTGGGTCGGGAAGATCCTCGGGATAAAGGAACAGGTACCCACTCCAGTATTCTTGCCTGGAGAATCCCATGGGCAGAGGAGCCTGGCGGGCTACAGTCCATGGGGTCGCAAAGAGTCAGACACGACTCACTTTACCTACATCAGATAGAGGCTTCTGAAACCAGAGGGTAAGGACTGCCTCCCCACAGGGGACCCAAATGCTGGAGAGGGCGTGGCCTGGTGCGCGGTTTCACAGGAGTCACTCCTCAGTGGCCCCTTTGCAGGTGTCCGTGTGTCGGTGCCTCTGGCCCGGGCAGGGGGCTGTGTTGTGTTTGTGAACATCTGCGATTTAACCGGACATTTATGGTGAAGCCTATCATGCATGTATCACTTGAAACTCTGAAGCATTGTTCAGTCCCTGCTTTTATAATAAAGCAAGTCAGCTTTACCACTCCCTACATTTTCTGTCATTTATTTTAGAGCAGTGTTTGCCCATCTATGTTCTGTGATATGTAAGATACTGATGGAAGCGATGTGTCTGTGCACTTCAGTCGTGTCCAACTCTTTTGCAACCCCGTGGACGGTAGCCCACCAGGCTCCTCTGTCCATGGGATTCTCCAGGCAAGAATACTGGAGTGGGTTGCCGTGCCCTCCTCCAGGGGGTCTTCCCGACCCAAGGATCGAACCTGTGTCTCCTATATTGGCAGGCAGGTTCTTTATGACCAGTGCCACCTGGAAGGCCTATAGAAGGGAAGATGTGTGAGTAAATGCATTTAGGAAATGATAGGTTGGATACTGAGGGGCTTTTAATATGCTAATGAACATTGCTGGCCTTATAGAGAGACATCTATTTTATAGGAAATACATATCTTACAGGGTCTGTGTACGTATATAAGGTGGTGGTGGTGGTGGTATTCAGTTACCCAGTTGTGTCCAATTCTTTGCGACCCCACGGATTGCAGCACGCCAGGCCTCCCTGTCCCTCACCATCTCCCAGAGTTTCCCAAAGTTCATGTTCGTTGCATCGGTGATGTTGTCCAGCCATCTCATCCCCTGACTCCCTCTTCTCCTTCTGCCCTCAATCTTTCCCAGCATCAGGGACTTTTCCAGTGAGTCAGCTGTTTGCATCAGATGACCAAAGTACTGGTGCTTCAGCTTCAGCATCAGTCCTTCCAGTGAATAGTCAGGGTTCATCTCCCTTAAGATTGCCTGGTTTCATCTCCTTACTGTCCAGGGGACTTTCAGGAGTCTTCTCCAGCACCACAGTTCAGAGGCTCAATTCTTTGGTGTTCTGCCTTCTTCACAGTCCAGCTCTCACAATACCACTGGGAAGACCATAGTCTTGACTGTACAGACCTTTGTACCCTTGATTTAATAATAGCATCTGAGGGAAGAAAACCCTACTACCATGGTAAAGAATACATTTTGCTTTGTAGAGACATACCGATTTTAGAGTCAAATGTGAGAAATGACATGCCTTGCCGTGGAGGGGAGGCCAGGTGTGGAGTAAATGCTGTGTTTGCCTCTTTGCTCTCAGGCAGAGCGTTGAGCATCTTAAAACACTATAGAGTTCTCAGGAATGGGGTTGGGAACGTGGAGAGCAGGATCCTCCCAAGTCCAGAGTTAGACATGTACTTGTCTAGAAATGGTTTCTGCCTCACTTTATTCCTTGTCTAAATATAAACCCGAAGTGCTATTATAGGAAGCGTCTAAAAAATCTTTTTTTAAGCGCATGGACCAGCATTAATCCGTCCTCGCTACTGAGGACCAACAGCAGAGCCTCAGCTCGTGTCGTTCACAGTTTCTTGGAGGTGACGTACGTTGAAAGTCCTTTTTAAACCTGGAAAATTCTGGTTTGTAGCATTAACTACAAAGATGTTTCAGAACTTTTTAAAGTTTATAAACTGCTGGAGTTTTCAAAGCACGCCAGTCCATTGAAACACAGACTGGCTTCTCCTAGGTCAGCTTCCCTGACACTTAGACGGGTTCCTTTGCGTTTCTCGCTCGGTGGTTCCCAGGGTGAGAATGGGAAGCTGAACCAGGTGTGTTTTTCAGAGCGCTTTTGGCCCCTTTAGGAAGGGCTGTAACACGCAATGTTCTCCAAGCTTCTGGACCGGGATCACATTGTTTTTTCTTGAATCATCTTGGTCTTCGCTTGTTAGATTGTCTTTGAGGAGATGGCTCTTTGGCTGGCTTCTCTGATCTGGTTCGCTTTGCTGTGGGGTTTTTCAGGTATGTTCTGGCTGGAGCAGTTCTGACCTTTTTCGAGGGTAGCTGGTTGCCTCCTGGCTGAGCCCACCGCACCCCCCAGCCTGCCCCCCAGCCTGCAGGGTGTCCCTGTGGCCCTCCCCACCCTCACAGCCTCCCTAGGCCACATTCAGCTTCTCAGTTTACAGCGTTGTCTCTGAGAATGTTCTATATTAAGTGACTGCCGAGTCTTATTAGTTCTCCCTTCAACATACTCTGTCCTCAGCTCTGCCTTGTTTGGGTCTGTCCCCAGCCTTCCTTGCCCATGTTCAGGATTTGTCATGACTCTCCAACTACAGGGTCTGTCCCCAGCAGAAGTTGGCGTCACCGTGACCGGCTGGAGTAGGCTCTGCACTCCCATCCTCACCAGCCCTTCTCCACTCGTCCATCTCACAGTCTGAAAATCCCCAAAGTCAGGTGTGTGCCCGGTGCTGATCTGCGGCTCTTCTCACTTGAAAGTGGCTGGTGTGGGGGCTGGCTCTTAATCTTGTCCTGGTTCTTCACACCTTCTACCCATGAAACAATGCGATTTCAGTAGGGCAAACCAATTTGGAGAAGTTCTGTTAATTTTGAGATTTAATCTATAATAAATTACAAATGAGAAATGTCCTTTTGATAGGCTGACTTGTGGGAAATGTCTGTGATTAAAAAATTCACAGGTTATAATCAACAAACTGTCTGAAAGTATGGATGTGGTGTAAGGTGAAACATCCACGTTGCTTTTTATGGTAGATTTATAGGTGAGTGAGTGTGTGTCTAGGACAGTGGATTCCCTTCATAGTTTAAAATAGTTGAAAGCACATTCAGATGACTCCTTGGCAGCAGTGAATCTAACTGTAGTTCTACATTAAAAAGAGGGTCGTCCCCCCCAAATGCAGAGGAAGATTTGTGTGTTTTATTAACAGTCTGGTAGAGACTAAGGGTGTCTTTCTCCATAGTTCATTGCATTTGTACTTTGCAGTAAGATATGTATTTGCAAAGTTTTTGTGTCATTTTGTGAAGCTCGTGTCCTCTAAAGTTCCCTTTCTTATATATGCGAGTACTTGGTAAACTGGAGGAAACCTGCACTTTGTGATTTTGATGTTCTTTTAAAAAGATACTTTATTTTCAACTGGGAACATGATTTGATGGTTTTAAAAATAAGCTATTTGAAGTATAAGCTTGAAAACTTTGCTTGAGAAAATATACGATCACTCAGTCGTTTCAGACTCTTTGTGACCTCTTGAACTGCAGCACACCAGGCCTCCCTGTCCATCACCAACTCCTGGAGTTTACTCAGACTCATGTCCATTGAGTTGGTGATGCCATCCAACCATCTCATCCTCTGTCGTCCCCATCTCCTCCCACCTTCAATTGTTCCCAGCATCAGGGTCTTTTCCAATGGGTCAGTTCTTCTCATCAGGTGGCCAAAGTATTGGAGTTTCAGCTTCAACATCAGTCCTTCCAGTGAATATTCAGGACTGATTCTTTAGGATTGACTGGTTGGATCTCCTTGCAGTCCACCAGACTCTCAAGAGTCTTCTCTAACACTGCAGTAAATTAATGTGAAGTCATGAATTTTGACAGACATTTCTCTGAGGTTTCCCCTGCTAAACTTGAGCTTGACTGTAGAGAGAACAGTACCGCCCCCATCACAGGTAGTAGAGATCAATACCAATCTCAATATGTAGGATGTTCTTTATTCTTACTGTAGAAGTGAAAGGAGCTGCTTTTTCTCTTCTGTCCCTAAAACAGTAACCTGAAAAAATGCCAGTACTTCTACAGTGACCATAAAAACAAGTTAGTGCACATTATGAAGGAAATTCACTACAAGTTTTTGCAACTTAAACATATGACTAGTATCAGTTCATCTAAAAACAAACACAAGTAAAAAAATGCCAGAAGCTTCAGTCAGTTTCAGAATCGTTTTCTTAGGTGAAGCTGTTACAGGTTTTACCAAATTTTTACCTTTGTTATAGACATGGCCAGATTGTTTTGAGTCAGATTGGGGAGCAGGATTTTTTTTAAATCCCCCTCCTGCCACAAAAAAAGGAAAAAGCCTTTATTGAAGGTTATCAAATGGCATGTGTTCAGGAACCCAGAAGACTTACTCAGATAATTGAGAGACTGAATTTAATCTGTTTGTCCTTGATAGGTGCAAAGCCCAGGTTTAAATACAGCACTTTAGTGTGTTATGTATCTCTTCTTATCCTTTGCCGGGTATTTATAAATCTCTGACTACTTGATGTTGTCATAGCTGGAAAGAACATTTTCAACAGGACACATTATCATCAAGTCAGGCTCAGACAGTAAAGAATCTTTCTGCAGTGCCGGACACCCATGTTGGATCCCTAGGTTGGGAAGATCCCCTGGAGAAGGGCATGGCAACCCACTCCAGTATTCTTGCCCGCAGAATCCCATGGACAGAGGAGCCTGCTGGGCTACAGTCCATGGGGTCACACAGAGTTGAACAGGACTGGGCGGCTTTGATTGCACATGTGCACGGAGTGGGGTAGGGTTCAGACCCCTCGGAGCAGTGGGTGCCTTGGGCTAGTTACCACCCTGGGTGGCCAGAGCGCTGTCCAGGCACCTGAAGACAGTGCCAGCAGATCTCTCAGACCTCAGGAAGGTGAAGGAATGGGTAAACTATTCAGAACAAATCAAATGTGGAAGCTCCAAATCAGATTGAGTGTAGAGGAGGGACTGTGTATTCTTTTTGAACCAATTTGTAGTGAAGTGGGAAATGTCTTGAAAATTCACTTAGCTAGAGGGAGCTGCTGGTCATGAGTTTTGAACTTAAGGTTAATGTATTTGGAGTAGGGGAAAGAAAAGGAATGAAAAGGCTTGAAACACCTGGATTAGCTGAATGATCTTGTTCACTTAGTGACGTGATAACTTTCAAAATCTGCTGACTCAGCAGATGGTATTTCAGGGCCCACCGCTGGCCAAGTACAGGGCAGAGCGTGCGCCACGTGGGGAAATCTGGCCATTAGTGGAACAGGATTGTGAGACCTGAGCTTTGAAACGTTTCATGGAGACGAAAGTGACCGTCTGCGTGGTAGCATCCTTTACTGAGGAGGAGAGACCTGTGTCGTCTGGTCGTGACATGCCATGCTGCCTCGCCGGCCGAAGGCATCTAGACTTCACTCTCGGTGGCCTGCAGCTGTCCCCCGTGCCGCCAGCACCCTGACTGTCTCAGCGGTGAAGGCAACCTGCTGTGTTTCTGCCTGCGTTGGCCCGGGTCCCAACGATACTGTGGCACCAGGACGGCAGGGGGTGGCCGGGGTGCAGACTCTGTGGACCCCTCCCAGCAGCAGTTCACTCACCAGCTCGGGGAGGAAACACTTTGCCAGCTACTGTTTTTAAAGCTTTTTTTTTTTTTTTAAGTGCATTTGGTGGTGGAATCAGAGAACCAGCTGAATTTTAAGAATGAATGAGATTTCAAAGAAAAGCTGAACTTTGAGCAGCTGCCTCTGGCTGGATCCCCGGGTCGGTCAGAACTCGAGGCTCCCTGTCTTCTGATGGTGGGTCCGCTTTGGTGGGAATTTGGGGAGGTACCCCTGGTGTTCTGCTGTCCAAGAGTATCGTGCAGTTTGCCGGCAACATCACTTCATTTTGACTTAAAAAATAAGCACTCTAAGTTTGATATTTCCCCCTGAGTTTTTTGTTGTTTTATTTAAATACTGTGTTAGGGGTTTCAAAGACAGATAACCTTTGTTGTTCAGTCACTAAGTCATGTCCAGCTCTTTGCGACCCCACAGATGCAGCACACCAGGCTTCCCTGTCCTTCACTGTCTCCCAGAGTTTGCTGAAACTCAAGCCCATTGAGTCGATGATGCCATCCAACCGTCTCATCCTGTTACCCGCTTCTCCTCCTACTCTCAGTCTTTCCCAGCATCAGGGTCTTTTCCAGTGTTGAAGTTGAAGTGTTAACGTGGAAAGTAGCAGATGCTTACTGTGTCTGGTACCCTTAACAGTTTCTTTGCATAACTCATCTATGCCTCACAACAGCCTTGTGAGATAGGTAGTGTAATCATTGCAGGTCATTATAGGCATTATAAGTTAAGGAATCTGCCCAAGCTCATATAGATTGTAAGTTACAGAGCCAGAAATGTCCCCTCAGACATCCACGTGCACTTCTGTGTTAACTCTCTCAGAGAGTCTTGTCACCGTGTGCCTTTTGAATTGTTTCTATAGTAAGAAATACATTTTGTAGGTTAACTCTATATATACACAGACATAATTGAATTAAAGATGGCTCTGAGTAATCCTTATTATGTTCTATGAGCTCTTTTTTCTCTTTTTTGAAAAGTTCCAGTTACCATTGACTAAGCTGGTTTCATAAGCAGAGAGATTACTTTGCCAACAAAGATCTGTCTAGTCAAGGCTATGGTTTTTCCAGTGGTCATGTACGGATGTGAGAGTTGGACTATAAAGAATGTTGAGCGCAGAAGTGATGCTTTTGAACTGTGGTGTTGGAGAAGACTCTTGAGAGTTCCTTGGACTGCAAGGAGATCCAACCAGTCCATCCTAAAGGAGATCGGTCCTGGGTGTTCTTTGGAAGGAATGATGCTAAAGCTGAAACTCCAATACTTTGGCCACCTCATGCAAAGAGTTGACTCATTGGAGAAGACTCTGATGCTGGGAGGGACTGGGGGTGGGAAGAGAAGGGGACGACAGAGGATGAGATGGCTGGATGGCATCACTGACTCAATGGACGTGAGTCTGAGTGAACTCCGGGAGTTGGTGATGGACAGGGAGGCCTGGCGTGCTGCGATTCATGGGGTCGCAAAGAGTCAGACATGACTGAGCGACTGAACTGAACTGAACTGAACCGAACTGAAGCTGGGTTCATGGCCTACACGTTAATGGATTGCAGTCCTCAGTTTGAAAAACGTGCATGGTGTAGATAATCATTATCAAATGTAATAATTTTTCCCCCTTGTTTTAAAGTGAATGAAAATGCTTGAAATTGAAATACATGCAAGCAGCAAGCTAGATTAATTCAGCAAGCTGAATTAATATGCCTGTGAAAGCATTGTGCTGAAACGGAGAGCTGAAACTTGGTCCTTAACAGTTAAAACTAGTTTACGTGGACAAACAAGCCAGTCTGTATAGTCAGTTCAGTTCAGTCGCTCAGTTGCGTCCGACTCTTTGACCCCATGGACTGTAGCACGCCGGGCTGCTGTCTGTATAGTACCTGTTGAGTATCAAGTGGTTTGGTCATCTTCAGGTTTCCTGAAGCAGTGATGCCAGGCATGCTTGTGTCAGTCCACTGGGCCACATAGTCATTAGAGTAGGAAGAGTATATATATTGACTGAATTAAGAATCAACTTGAACTTTAACAATACTTAAGGCTTTGAGTGCTTTTGTGTGGATTTTTAGAATTTAAAAAGACCTATTAATTATTCAAGTACCAAAAGTAAAAATTGTATCTTAATTCCTATGATGTTCATAGGACAAAATTCCATACTTAATGACATCCAAAATTCCTCATAGTTATAAAATTGTGTGTGTTCTGGGGACTGAGTTGAATTAGCGTATTTCTTTATTTGTAGAATTAAAAGGGCAATGATCTCAAGGGCACGGTAGCTGTATTTCCTCATTCAGTGTAAGTGTGAGGGCCTAGTAATTTCAAAGCTTCTACTAGTTTTTAGAAAGTAGGAGATCTCATAGAACAAACCCATGGAGCTTTAAATATGTTTGCTCACATCCTACCCCAGAATGGTGGGTCCTGGGCTCGGTTCTTCACTTCCCGTCCCATCAGTTTTATAGTTTTAATTGCCTATTTGAGTAATTTCCCTTAAGTTTTATACATAATGTAAATGGTGTGCCTCTCCTCACCCCCGTTTTTCTCAGTACTGTTACTGTGCTGGTAGAAAAGAAAATGAAGTGACATGTAATTAACATGCTCTAGCGTGCCTCTCTGTAGTTCTGTATGCTGAAGGGCTGGGCGGGTTTGGAGGCTTTTTAAAGCATCATCAGGGATTTAGATGAGTCCTGTGAATATCTGGAGTCGCCATGCACCCAGTATTTCTGGAGCACCTCCACTGTGCCAGGGCACTGTGTTTGGTGCCGAGGATTCAGCTGTGAATTAGACCCCTGCTTTTGAGCCACAGAGCAGAGCCCATGATCAGTATTACTTTTATTAAATCTGAAGGTTCTGGGTGAGATATTTTGTTTACAAAGAAGAACTTCAGTTATTGATATATTTTCCATTTTTACAGTAACAGGTATAAATGTAAAATCCAGTTATTAACATATTCATTATTCAGATAGCAATAATTAGCAAAATAGACTGATTTTCAGTTAAGAAAAATGAGCAAATATAGTATTTAATATTCAGCATTAGCTTTCTGTTTACTCAGGTTTTCTAGGTTATAAAATGCAAGTTATTTTATGAGCAAAACCTAAAGATCAAAAGTGAGCCTCTACTTTCATTTTTTTGATTTTTTTTTTAAGACTTGTTTCTTTTTTAAAGCAGTTGTAGGTTCCCAGCAAAACTAAGAGGAAGGTGTAGAGATTTCCTGTATCCCTCCTGCCCCCACATACACAGACTCCCCCATTTTCAGCATCCCCCACCAGAGTGGTATATTTGTTACAAGCAAATCAGCATTAACACATAGTCACCCGAAGTCCATAGTTTACATTAGGATTCACTCTTGGTGGTGTGTGTTTTATGAGTTTGCACCAGTGTATAATAACATTATTCATCATTATAGTAGCATACAGAATAGTTACATTGCCCTAAAAATCCTCTGTGCTTTGTATATTTACCTCCTTGCCCCTCCGCTAAGTTCCTGGCAACTACTGTCGACTTCCTGTGATGTGTGCTTTAGTCCCTCAGTCCTGTCTGATTTTTGCCAACCCATGGACTACAGCCCACCAGGCTCCTCTGTCCATGGGATTTCCCAGGCATAAATACTGGATTACCATTTCCTTTTCCAGGGGATCTTCCTGACCCAGGGATCGAACCCACCTTTTCTGTGTTTGGGCAGATTCTTTACCACTGAGCCACCTGGGCAACTTCTTACTGTCTCCTTAGTTTTGCCTTTTCCAGAATGTTGTACAGTTGGAGTCACACAATACATATAGTCTATGTAGCCTTCTCAGAATGGCTTCTCTCACTTAGTCATGTGCCTTTAAGGGTCCTCCATGTCTTCTCATGGCTTGATGGCTCATTTCTGTTTAGTGCTAAATAATATTCCATGGTCTGGAGGGACCACAGTTTATTTATTTATCCGCTGACCCCCTGAGGGACATCTTGCTTGCTTACAGGTTTTGACAACTATGAAAAAAGGCACTGTAAACATCTGTGTGAGGGTTTTCATTGGACATTAGTTTTCACCTCCTTTAGGTAAATAGCAGCACAATTAATTGCTGAAATGTACACTCAGAGCGTGTTTAGTTTTGTCGGAAACCCACGGTGCCTTCTAAAGTGGCCACACCATATTGTTTTCCCACCAGCATGAAGGAGTTCCTGCTGCTTTTCTCTCTCACCAGCATTTGGTGTTTGTCATTGTTCCAAATGTTGGCCATTCTGGTAGGTGTGTGGGCATCCCATATGGCACTAGTGAAAAAGAACGCGCCTGCAATGCAGGAGACATCAGGGACTCAGGGTGGATCCCTGGGTCGGGAAGATCCCCTGGAGAGGGGAATGGCACCCACTCCAGCATTCTTGCCTAGAGAATCCCATGGGCAGAGGAGCCTGGCAGGCTGCAGTCCATGGAGTCACAAAGAGGCAGACACGACTGAGGTGACTGAGCATGCAGTAGGTGTGTAGGGGTGTCTCAGTATTTTAATTTGCGTTTTCCTGATGATGATATTATGTGGAGCAGCTTCTCATATGGTTATTTACGATCTGTATTTCTCCTCTAGTGAAGCCTTTGGCCCATTTTTTAATCAAATGGTTTTCTTACTGAGTCCTGAGAATTTTTTGTGTATTTTGGTTAACAGTTGTTTCTCAGATGTGTCTATTGCCAGTGTTCTGTCCCAGCCTGTGGCTTGTCTTCTCATTCTCTTGACAGTGTCTTTCTCAGAGCAGATGTTTTTCATTTCAGTGAAGTGCAGCTGGTCAGTGATTTCTTTCGTGGACCCAGCCTTTGATGTTGTGTCTAAAAGGCCACACCTTTACCCAGGCTCATCTAGGGTTTCTCCCATGTGATCTTCTAGGAACTTTATAGTTTTGCTCTGCTTTTATTTTTCAGGAGGGCTTTGCAAATATTATACGAAAAATGTTCAACATACCAAAAGTGTCCTTGCGTTTAACGGGTTTTAATCATTTTTCTAAGATCAGATGAGTCAGATGGGTTTTTAATGATCATCTCCTACTATGGTTATTTTTTAAGAAGGAAGGAAGATCATCATCAATTGGGGAGTTCCTACTAGGTACCAGGCATAGAAATAGGCCTTTTTACTTACAATGTCTTATTTAAAAACTCTGAGAAGCTGGCATTTGGATCTTTAACTTCAATTGAGAATTGAATTAGCGAAGGAACCAAGTGTTCCCCTTCTAAGTGAGTCTGACTAGTCGTGCTCCTTGGTTTTGGAGTCTCAGGAAGGATTTGTCTCCTTGGAAAGAAAGCTGAGCAACAAAGAATTGCTGCTTTTGAACTGTGGTGTTGGAGAAGACTCTTGAGAAGTCCCTTGGACTGCAAGGAGATTCAACCAGTCAGTCCTAAAGGAAATCAGTCCTCAATATTCATTGGAAGGACTGATGCTGAAGCTGAAACCCCAATACTTTGGCCACCTGGGAAGAACTGACTCATTGGAAAAGACCCTGATGCTGGGAAAGAGCAGGCGGGAGAAGGGGATGACAGGGGATGACAGAGGATGAGATGGTTGGATGGCATCACCAGTTGATTGATGAGCAGAAATGATACTGGCAATAACTGTCCTGGAGTAAGGAGAATATCTGTGGTTTCCTGGTGGCAAAGTCAGAGGTGGTCCCAGAACCCCTGTGGTCCACTGCCTACGCCCCTAACTGGGGGAGTGAGCTAGGCTCAGTCAAAGTTACAAGGATGCTGTGTGTGTGGGACCAGCCATCATTCAGTGCTCCCAGCCTCTCTGGGCGGGCTTCAGGTTGATTTCCAGTCTTCTGTGGTGACTAAACTTGAGTGTACAACTTCTTGTCATTGTGGCCACTTTATCTTGGGATAGGTTGCTAGAAGTGAGATGGCTGGGTGGATGGGTCAATGCACCGGCGGCGTTTTCGGATACAGCCGATTACTGCCTACAGAGTGAACACCTCCACCAGCAACAGTTCAGTCGTTTTGACTTTTGTCATGAAGTGTCTGTCGGATTCCGGAATCCAGAGGTGTGTTTTTGGAGATCTGAAAGTCCAAGTCTGAGAGACTCTTATCCTGGGTGTTTTCGCTGGCGCCGCCCCTTCCGCTCCATGTGCTCCATGTGTCTTTAAGTTAATTTCACCGTGCTGAGGTCTCCTTTCATCCCAGCTTCACCGGGCTATTGGCCGAATGTTTCTAACATCACATCCCTGCTCCGGAACCTTGCAGGACTCTGTTGCCCACTCAGAATAAAGGCCTCGTGTCCTCTTACTACAGACGCCCCCTCCTCTCTCCGAAGCTCTAGCCCGAGCCCCCCAAAACTCAACCTCCTGCCCTTTGCTTTTCTGCCTCCCGCTCTTCTCGGGCAAAACCCCTCAGATCCCACCTGAGAAGCATTCAAAGCGCAGACTTTGTAGAGCCTTCTTGGGCATTGTAGTCTGGAGTGACTTCTTCCAGACCCTTCAGACAGTAAAACGTCTCTGCCTAGTGACAACTCTGCAGGTACTTCAGCTGTCTTTTAAATATTTTATGTTGCAGGAAAATTTGAGCCCCTCTATTGGTAACATATTAGATGGCAGTTCTTAAAGCTTTCTTTCCAGTGGAACACCCAGTAATACTGCTTTTCATGCTAAGGCTCCCGCATATCCAGAACCTGGTCATTTTGTAAAGATCCATTCCTTGCTGTGAGTGACCCGAATTTGATCCAGAACAATTTGTAGTTAGCATGCTTTAAAGCTGTCTTTTTTTCCTTAACAGTTTTATTGAGGTATAATTCACATACCGTAACATTCACTTGTTTTAAATGTATAATTCAGTAATTTTTAGTAAAATTAGAGTTGCGCAGCCATCACTACAATCCAGTTTTAGAACATTTCCTTTGCCCCAAAGGATCCCTTTGGGGTGAGGCCTGCCTCCTGTCACTCCCCACTCCCCCCACTGGATCCCCCAACTCTCCGCCCCCATCAAGCAGGAGTCCACTTCCTGCCTCTCTAGTTTACCGGTTCTGTACATTTCATGACAAATGGGATCATGTAACATGTGGTCTTTTTCTTCTGGTTTTCACTTCAGTTCAGTTCAGTTCAGTTGCTCAGTCGTGTCCAACTCTTTGCGACCCCGTGAATCACAGCACGCCAGGCCTCCCTATCCATCACCAACTCCCAGAGTTCACTCAGACTCACGTCCATCGAGTCAGTGATGCCATCCAGCCATCTCATCCTCTGTCGTCCCCTTCTCCTGCCCCCAATCCCTCCCAGCATCAGAGTCTTTTCCAAGGAGTCAACTCTTCACATGAGGTGGCCAAAGTATTGGAGTTTCAGCTTTAGCATCATTCCTTCCAAAGAAATCCCAGGGCTGATCTCCTTCAGAATGGACTGGTTGGATCTCCTTGCAGTCCAAGGGACTCTCAAGAGTCTTCTCCAACACCACAGTTCAGAAGCATCAATTCTTCGGCACTCAGCCTTCTTCACAGTCCAACTCTCACATGCATACATGACCAAAGGAGAAACCATAGCCTTGACTAGACGAACCTTTGTTGGCAAAGTAATGTCTCTGCTTTTGAATATGCTATCTAGGTTGGACATAACCTTCCTCCCAAGGAGTAAGCATCTTTTAATTTCATGGTTGCAGTCACCATCTGCAGTGATTTTGGAGCCCAAAAAAATAAAGTCTGACACTGTTTCCACTGTTTCCCCATCTGTGTTTGAGGTTCATCCATGCTGTGGCATGTATCTGTACTTCATTTTTTATTGCCTTAGTGTTTTCTTTTGTATGAGTAAGGATATCTTGCTTATCCATTCACCTGTTGGTGGGCATTTAGGTTCTTCCACTTTTTGGCTTTTATATGTAATGTGTGCTGTGAACATCCATGTACAGGTCTTTGGATGGACATACATCTTCTTTTTTAGCGGGGGGTAGATCCCTAATAGTGGAATTGATGGGTCATGTGGTAGGTAAAGAATCCGCCTGCAATGCAGAAGTCACAGGAGATGGGGGTTTGCTCCCTGGGTCCGGAAGATCCCCTGGAGGGGAGGGCATAACAACACACTCTAGTATTCTTGCTTGGAGAATACCATGGACAGAGGAACCTGGTGGGCTACAGTCCATAGGGTCACAAAGAGTCAGACATGACTATAGTGACTTAGCACAGTGGTAAATTTGTGTTAACTGAATGTAGTCTTTAAATGGCCCAAATGTTTAATTACTAGCTTTGAGTAAAGACATAAACAAGACAGTTTGAGCACTTATGATTCAGGCCTTGGGAACTTGACTCTGAAGTGATTGAGAAAAAGCAGAACCCATTTCCCATCTGTGTGTGTATTTAGATTCTCTTTCTAAGCATAGATTTAATGGTTTTGAATGACTAAGTGGAGGCAAAACTCAGCTAATGTTCCTAGAAAGACATCTATTAGGATATTAATTGGAATTTTTTATGCTTTTGTCAACTGTAATTGTTTGAACTTTATTGTAGTTAAGCCCTTAGTTCTATATAGAAATGAAATAATACACATTTACATTTTATAAGTAAGTATACAAATTTCAATAATGGAGGTCAGGTAGTAAATGCCTTTCCTGGTGATGTACAGATAGAACCCTAAGAATTGAACGTACAAATTGTTGGTCTACGTTTACAAGATGTTAACCCTTGTTCTAGTATCTTTAAGAATACTTTGATTTAAAAAGTGAAACATTTAAATAATTCATATTCAAATACTAATAAGTGAATATACAAACAAATAAGGATATAACTATGAATAAATGTCCAGTTCATGAATTGGCCAGATCTTCCTTGACCTATTGGTTTGCAGTCCTTTGGGCCCGTTATCACACACTGACATCTTGAAGCTTTCACTTGTGTTTTTGCATGGTTCCTGTGAAGCCATGTTGTAATCTCAAATTAGAGAGTACATCCTAGCAGCACACTTCTTAAGGAAGTGGGATAGGAAATCTCCACCTTCCTAAGAAAACAGCATGGAGGGGTGAGTGATGGAAAGAACACGGCTTTGGAATCCAAATATTTGTGTATGAATCCTTGCCACTTGTCACCAGAGTGGTTTTGGGCAAATTATCGAACATCTCCAAGCCTGGGTGGGGCTTCCCTGGTGGCTCAGTGGTAAAAGAATCCACCTGCGATGCAGGAGACACAGGTTTGATCGCTGAGTCAAGAAGATCCCTTGGAGGGGGAAAATAGCAACCTGCTCCAGTATTCTTGCCTGGAAAATCCCGTGGACAGAGGAGCCTGGTGGGCTACAGTCCATGGGGTTGCAAAGAGTTGGACACGCGCACACACACACACACACACACACACACATGCCTGAGTGTCCTCATTTGTACTATGCAGAGAATATGGTTATTGTAAGGATTCGGTGAAGGGAAAGTATTACAACCCCTAGTGGCACAGGGTCTAGCAGTGAGGCCTGCAGAGAATACTGGGTCCTTTCTTTACACTGCGAGACCAGGGAAGAGACCAACGTTAGTGGCCCAGGTGAGAGATAATAATGACTGCCAGACTCTTAATGAGTTGCTGGGGGTATCATGAGAGGTGGGTGATTTCAAGAGAGGAGGAGGGAGTTGATGGAAGGAACTGACTTTACATCAGGGGTGAGAACAGGAGAAACCAGAGCTGACCTCTTATCGAGATGGGGGATACAGAGGAAGGCTTAGTTGGAACGTGGGCCAGTCAAGAGGCTAAGCAGTGGCCCTTAATTTAAGGTGCGGGTGGAGGGTTTGGGGAGGGAGGGATGGTGTATGTGCATGGAGATGGGTCTGCAGCTAGGAGCGGGTGCTTTCATCACCTCCAGGATTTTGAACTGGACCGAGCCTTCCGTTCACCAAGGTAAAGAAAGGTGGAGAGGGAGGTGTTTCGTTTCATTCACATGAGCTTGTGGCCTCTGGAAGGTCCAGGAAAGGAGAGAAGGAGGGAGAGTTGGGTCAGGAGCAGATTGGCGTGGCTGGTACACAGAGGGTCCACAGCCAATGGACCAGGAGAGGAGGGGAGCGCCAACCCGCGTGCTGCCGATGGCTCGTCTGACTCCTGAATTATCAGAGTGTAGAAGTCTAGTAAAATCCTGCCCAGAACTATGCAAAGTTTACAGCCTGAAGGCTCCGCCTTACCTTATCCCAGCTATGCACATCAAACCCAGGTTTCAGATGTTCAGTTCAGTTTAGTTGCTCAGTCATGTCCGACTCTTGCGACCCCATGGACTGCACCACACCAGGCCTCCCTGTCCATCACCAACTCCTGGAGTTTACTCAAACTCATGTCCATCACGTCGGTAATGCCATCCAACCATCTCATCCTCTGTCGTCCCTTTCTCCCGCCTTCAATCTTTCCCAGCATCAGGGTCTTTTCCAGTGAGTCAGTTGTTCGTATCAGGTGGCCAGAGTATTGAAGTTTCAGCTTCAGCATCGGTCCTTCCAGTGAACATTCAGGACTGATGTCCTTTAGGATTGACTTGGTTGGATCTCCATACAGTCCAAGGGACTCTCAAGAGTCTTCTCAACACCACAGTTCAGATGTTGCGTTCATTTAAATCATTAATGGAATTTAAGAATTTCTCAGGTGGTGAGTTTACCAGTCTCAGTTCTAAGTGGCACCGAGATTGCTTGGTATGCACCAACCAGATCATGATCAAATGGCACAGTATTTCCAGGGATATAAGTGAGAAGGTACTGTGTTTTGGTCCCATCCCCTCCCACATCCATGTCCTGAACTTGACCACCTCCCTGCCAGGCTCCATCCTTTAGCTTCTCTTTTTCTACCACATATGTTGTGTAAAAAGCTGGAATCAGGATTGCTGAAAGAAGTATCAATAACCTCACATATGCAGATGACCCCACCCTTATGGCAGAAAGCAAGGAGGAACTAAAGAGCCTCTTGATGGAGGTGAAAGAAGAGAGTGAAAAATCTAGCTTAAAAGTCAACATTTAAAAAACTAAGATCGTGGGATCTAGTCCCTTCCATTCATGGCAGTTTGATGGGGAAAAAATGGACACAGTGACAGGCTTCATTTTCTTGGGCTCCAAAGTCACTGAGGATGGTGACTGCAGCCATGGAATTAAAAGACACTTGCTCCTCGGAAGAAAAGCTATGACCGACCTAGACAGCATGTTAAAAAGCAGAGACATTACTTTGCAAACAAAGGTCTGTATAGTTAAAGCTATGGTTTTTCCAGTAGTCATGTATGGATGTGAGAGTTGGACCATAAAGAAATCTGAGCGCCAAAGAACTGATGCTTTCAAACTGTGGTGTTGATGAAGACTCTTGAGAGTCCCCTAGACTGCAAGGATATCCAACCAGTCAGTCCTAAAGGAAATCAGTCCAGAATATTCATTGGAAGGACTGATGATGAAGTCTCCAATACTTTGGCCACCTGATGCAAAGAACTTAGTTGTTGGGTTGTTTTTTTTCCCTGCAATATTTTTAAGGTAAATCCCAACCATCCTTTCATTTCACCCACAAGAGTATTAATCTGGTGAGGCTTGGGGGTTTTGTTTGTTTTTAAACAGGAGCCAGCAAACCCTGAGGCCGGTGCTTTACACAGCTCCGAGCCAACGTTCCAGGCTATCAGTGAAGCCCGGACCTTCTCTTCTGTGTTCTGTGTGTTTTTACTCTTAAATATAAAATGGTATCATTTCACATGTATTCCCCTGTCGCTTCCCCCCTGGACTCTTTCTGAAATTCATCGTGTTGGAAGAAGTGGCCAAAATTGACAAGGTCGTGTGTGGTGTGCTGTGTGACTTTCCGACAGCTCATATGTGACTTCTCTTTTTGGTGAACTTTCATGTATTTCCTGGTGTGCACAGGCAAACGTTCTCCTCAGTGTAAATCATTGTTTTACCATGTTTCATTTCTTAAGTGCCATACTGCAGGTAGAAGCCGGGGACTCTGCATACTTTTAACCAATTGTTAGAAAATAAGTAATTTTACTGAGTAATACTCAGGATCATTTCAAGTTTTCATCAGATTTAAAATGTTCCCTGTGTACGAGACAGCAAAAGAGACACAGATGTATAAAACAGTCTTATGGACTCTGTGGGAGAGGGAGAGGGTGGGAAGATTTGGGAGAATGGCATTGAAACATGTAAAATATCATGTATGAAACGAGATGCCAGTCCAGGTTTGATGCAGGATACTGGATGCTTGGGGCTAGTGCACTGGGACGACCCAGAGGGATGGTATGGGGAGGGAGGAGGGAGGAGGGTTCAGGATGGGGAACACATGTATACCTGTGGTGGATTCATTTTGATATTTGGCAAAACTAATACAATTAAGTAAAGTTTAAAAATAAAATTAAATTAAAAAAATGTTCTTAAACTAGAAAAGCCAAATTTAGCCTTGTTTTTTTTAACAGTGAATTTTAACTATGTTTTCATTAACTCTAATAATGACTTTTTAAAAAATACTGTAACAGCTTAAATCCATGCTTTTGTTTTGATTTTTTTGTACATTTTTCAAAAGCAGTCACCTTACTGTGGACACAGTTGTGGTCTTTCTGAAAAACCCTGTGTCGTGTATTCCTGTTACAACTGATCTGAATTATTTTTGCTTTGTTTATTGAACACTGTTCTACATTGGCCTGTGCAGAAGCATCTGCTAAATGTATTTGGTCTTAATTTACAGGAACAGAGGCAGCTACTAGGACCACCTTAATGGACAAAAATGGTATCTGGATTTTTTTTTTAATATTTGAGTTGAAACTGAGCAGGGGACACAATTCTTTTATTACTTTAAATTTTGTGGGCTCCGCCCCTAGAGTAGAAATGTAGGTTCATTAAGGTCTGAATTGATGTTCCTGTCTGTTTTGTGCTTAGGGCTGGTCGGGCAGGGGAGTAAGGTGTTCGGAGAAGTCAGGCAGCCCCGCTGGTGAGACGTGGTGAGGAACGCGTGGCCGTCTCCAGTTCAGGGGCCCCAGCCGGCGGCGTAAAGTGGAAACACCCCTGAAAGCACAGAGGAACCCCCGGTGCCCTCCATCGATGACGCCCCGCCCCGCCCACAGCCGCGCCGCCCGTCCCCAGGCACCCAGCTCCCAGCCCCCGCCCGCCCTCCTCTCCCCGCCTCAGTTCTTCGTGGAACCTTCTGGAATCCTATTTCTGGAAACTGCTCGGACGCCTCTCCAGTTTTGGGCCCCCTCGCTCCTCAGAGGCTGCGGCTCCGAAAGCCGCGCTGTGGCTGTTGCGGAACCCCTACGTCCCTCCCCGGGCTCCCTGGAAGGTGCGCCGGACCTGGGTGCCTTCCGCCCCGGATCTGGGTGCCTTCCGCCCCGGTACGGGCTACGGGCTACGGGCTCCGGGCTCCCCCGGCTCCCAGCCCGGTGCTGCCTGCCTGGCTGCCCCGCGGCGGCGCCTCCCTCTCCACGCCCAGCGCCCTTCCCGGTGATGCAGCCTCTGCGAGGCCGGGCCGCCGGTGCCGCCGCCTGTCGTCCAGCCCTTCCCGGGCTTGAGCACCCAGCCGCCGCCCTTCAGCAGTCCCTGACCCCCGCCCTCCCAGTGAGGACTTTCCCAGCGGGCTTTCCCTGCTCTGCGTCCCGGGCAGCCTCTTAACGCCTTCAGGGCCGGCATGCCTAGAGAGAGTCTGCGTTTATTTTTAAGTCTTGATGGGCGTGTATTTGCTTTGCAGCATTGTGTCTCTGCTGTGTGGTGCAGTGCCCGCAGCTTTACGTCTACACACACACCCCCTCTCCTGGGGTTTCCTTCCCGCTCGGGTCACCACAGAGCGCTGAGGAGAGCCCCCTGTGCCTTTCAGCAGGCTCTCATTAGCTCTCTTTTCTGCATGGTCGTGTCTGTCAGTCCCCATCCCCCAGCCCATCCCGCTCCTGCCTTCCCAAACCAGTGAGGCGTATTTCGTTAAGTGAGTGAGGTTTATCTCATTATTAAGTGAAAAAAGTTGTAGAACGATGTGTGGTTGATCCCAAGAAAGTTAGGTCTCTGTAGGGATCAGCACAGATTTACCTTTTCTTTTTTAAAAAAATGTGTTGTTTCTTGAAACATCAGTGTTTTCTTGAAAATCCAACCCTGAGATGTGTTCAGGGGAAAATATGCTCTAGCCAAGTCAGTTTGAGTGGGAGATGTTTTATACTGTTTTTCTGACAGGAATTCATAAGACACGTTCACTTACTAAGGCCTCTGAACTCTTGGAGCAAGCAAAATATTTAGCTTCAGTAAAGCTAGCATTTCCCCAGATTGGCTGGATGATCTGTTCAGTTGATGTTCCAGTTAGTGTCTGCAGACATCTGTCATACGTGCTCTGTTAAGAAAGCCCTTTCCTTACTAATGAAACTCTGAGTTACTAATATCAAAGAGAACATAGTTTTTAGGATTCTTGGAGGTCGTTTGGTTAGTTCATGCCTGTATTCAACAAAAGAATCTTATGCACCATTAATCTTGAGAAATAGACTGTTTGATTAGCTCACAGTTTGAAGTGTTAAAACACTTGTTTTAATACTGATTCCGATGGCTTTCGTATCCCTTTGGAGCAAGTCTCTTTCATGAGGCAAATCCTTGAATATCCAACCTCCCTGCTCCTCTTAGACATCTTTGTTTTGACTCCTGGGTTCTGCTCCCTTATCTTACTTGGTTGGGGGAGGGGAGGGTGACGTGAGCAGTGCTGTGACTGGTCCCCGGGGCTGGGGTGGGACAGGACAGCAGGCTCTGCCCACAGGTTCCCGCCCTGGGTTGGTTGCATTTTGTGCCTTGGTTTCCTGTGCATCCACTGAAAGCAGCCAGTCTGCAGTTTCTCTGTCTGAAAACTTGAGCGTTCCTCCTGGATATTCATGACCTCGATCGGAAACCCTGTGATGCCAAGGAGTAACTGTAACAGACTGCTTTTGCCCGACTTTCTAAGTATATATTAGGTTTAGTTTTGTTTTTTGTTTTTAGTATCTCCTGGTATTTTGGACATCCCTAAGTTTCATGGCTGTGGGATGTGAATTATTAGGAAAGTATTTTTATCCCTTACCCCAAAACCATCTCAGCCTCTGACTTTTCATAAGGTCCGCCTGAGGTTATTGATAGTTCTTGAGGGCCTGGTTATGGGATGGAGGGCAGGTGGTTTGTAAAGTGGTTTTATTCCTGAAAATTCCACACTGACAGATAAGCCAGTCTTTTATGGGCACCTATGTTATTGTATTTATTATTCCAAACAGTTCACTATCAAACATTGAGGGATGCATCCAGTCAGTTCAGTTCCTTCGCTCAGTCGTGTCCAACTCTTTGTGACCCCATGGACTGCAGCACACCAGGCTTCCCTGTCCATCACCAACTCTTGGAGTTTGTTCAAACTCATGTCCATAGAGTCAGTGATGCCATCCAACCATCTCATCCTCTGTCATCCCCTTCTCCCGCCTTCAATCTTTCCCAGCATTAGGGTCTTTTCAAATGAGTCAGTTCTTCGAATCACATGGCCAAAGTATTGGAGTTTGAGCTTCAGCATCAGTCCTTCCAATGAATATTCAGGAGGGATACATAAGCAGATGAAATCCAAACACAGCTCCCCACCCCCACCCCAAGGTGGGAACTCGATCACCAGAGCATCCCCTATCCATTTAGGCCCCACCCACGTGCCCCTTCAGGGAGGGGCTGGACTCCCAGAGGCCCTCCAGCTGTAAGGTCCTCCCTGACCTCCCCACCCGGCGCACTTGCGGGGAATGAGCCCCCAGGAGCGGAAGCACAGACTGTGCTGCCCTGTGTGCCAGTCCAGGCAGCGCTGGACGCCTCCCGGGCGGGGGCCACCTCACGGTTCAGCCCCTCTCTGCCCAGGCCTGCATCCTCCCCTGCCCCTCACAGATGTCATCCCGAAGAAGCATTTACCACCAAACTCTGTCCAGGCATTTGCTCCAGAGAGCCCAGCCTGAGACCAGCAGGTCAGCTGCTGTTAGCACATGGCCTGATTTTTAAGATATTTCTCTGATGTTCTTACTTTTAATGTTTCCTTTTAGATGTAGTTTTAGCTTTCTCTATTGTAGGATAAGTGATAAATGTTAAATATTATAAATGGGAGACTCTCTGGGGGTTATTAAAAATAGAAGATGAGGTTGCTGCTGCTGCTAAGTCGCTTCAGTTGTGTCTGACTGTGCGACCCAAGAGACGGCAGCCCAGCAGGCTCCTCTGTCCCTGGGATTCTCCAGGCAAGAATATTGGAGTGGGTTGCCATTTCCTTCTCCAATGCATGACAGTGAAAAGTGAAAGTGAAGCCGCTCAGTCATGTCTGACTCTTCGCGACCCCATGGACTGCAGCCCACCAGGCTCCTCCATCCATGGGATTTTCCAGGCAAGAGTACTGGAGTAGGGTGCCATCGAAGATGAGGTTAGCCTCTTTCAACTTCTCAATTAAGTCAGTAATGACATGTGAATTTTTGTGAACTGTGTAGATTTTGGATACTCAGTGAGGACAATCAGAAAATGGGAATGACTCATTTGAAAGGGAAAACAGTAAAGCACCTAAAAGCAGAAGTAAGATAGTTTGCTGAATTTTCACCACATGAGCCAAGACTTGGCTGTGGCACCAGATTCCCACGCGTAGAACTAGACAGAAAATGTGTGTAATAAAGTAGACTTGATATTTTAACATGAGAGATTGTGTTTGATCTTGGAATACCGGTTACTCTGATACAGTAAGACTCATAACTGGAATCAGATGTACAATAGAAAGAGCGAGCACATTTGGGTGCTGATGTTGAATGGGGACAATGAGGTTGTGGGGAAAAATAAAATCACTGACCATTTTATTCGGTGTACCTTATTAACCTTGCCCCTGGGGTGGAAGTGAGGTGGGATGATAAGTGCCTTGTTATTTTTGTTGAGTCTCTCAGTCATGTCCAACTGTTTGCAACCCCATGGACTGCAGCGCACCAGGCTTCCCTGTCTTTCACTACCTCCAAAAGTTTGCTCAAACTCAGGTCCATTAAGTCGGTGATGCCATGCAACCATCTCATGCTCTGTCACCCCTTTCTCCTCTACCCTCAATCTTTTCCGGTATCCGGGTCTTTTCCAATGAGTCAGCTCTTCACATCAGGTAGCCAAAGTATTGGAGCTTTAGCGTTAGTCCTTCCAATGTACGTTCACGGTTGATTTCCTTTAGGATTGACTGGTTGGATCTCCTTGCAGTCCAGGGGACTCTCAAGAGTCTTCTCCAACACCACAGTTCAAAAGCATCAATTCTTTGGTGCTCAGCTTTCCTTATGGTCCAACTCTCACATCCATACGTGACTACTGGAAAAACCATAGCTTTGACTACAGGGACCTTTGTTGGCAACGTAATGTCTCTGCTTTTTAATATGCTATCTAGGTTGGTCATAGCTTTCCTTCCAAGAAGTGTCTTTTAATTTAATGGCTGTAGTCACTGTCCACAGTGATTTTGGAGCCCAAGAAAATAAAGTCTGTCACTATTTCAGTTGTTTCCCGCCACCGCCCCCCCGCCCCCCTCGTCTATTTGCCATGAAGGGTTGAGACCAGATGCCATGATCTTAGTTTTCTGAAAGTTGAATTTTAAGCCAGCTTTTTCATTCTCCTCTTTCACTTCATCAATAGGCTTTTTAGTTCCTCTTCACTTTCTGCCATAAGAATGGTGTCACCTGCATATCTGAGGTTATTGATATTTCTCCCGGCAATCTTGATTCCAGCTTGAGCTTCATCCAGCCCAGTGTTTCTCGTGATGTACTCTGCACATAAGTTAAATAAGCAGGGTGACAGTAGACAGCCTTGATGTACTCCTTTCTTTCCCAATTTTGAACCCGTCCGTTGTTCCGTGTCTGGTTCTAAGTGTTGCTTCTTGACCTGCATACAGGTTTCTCAGGAGGCAGGTAAGGTGGTCTGGTATCCCCATCTCTTGAAGAATTTTCCACAGTTTGTTGTGATCCACACAGTCAAAGGCTTTAGTGTAGTCAGTGAAGTAGATGTTTTTCTGGACTTTCCTTGCTTTTTCTATAGTCCAGTGAATGTTGGCAATTTGATCTCTGATTCCTCTGCCTTTTCGAAATCTAGCTTGTACATCTGGAAGTTCTTGGTTCACATACTGTTGAAGCCTACTTTGAAGGATTTTGAGTATTACCTTGCTAGCATGTGAAATGAGTGCAATTGTGTGGTAGTTTGAACATTCTTTGGCACTGTCCTTTGGGATTGAAATGAAAACTGACCTTTTGCTGGCATATTGAGTGCAGCACTTTTAACAGCATCATCTTTTAGGATTTGAAATAGCTCAGCTGAAATTCCATTAACTCCACTAGCTTTATTTGTAGTAATACTTCCTAAGGGCCTCTTGACTTCACACTCCAGGATGTCTGGCTCTAGGTGAGTGATCACACCATCGTGGTTATCTGGGTCATTAAGACCATTTTTGTGCAATTCTTCTGTGTATTTTTTTTTTTTTGGCTGCTCTGGGTTCTAGTTGCGGCATGTGGGATCTAGTTCCCTGGCCAGAGATTGAACCTAGGCCCCCTGCTTTCAGAGCTCAGAGTCTTAGCTACTGAATCACCAGAGGAGTCTACTCTTCTGTGTATTCTTGCCACCTCTTCCTAATATCATCTGCTTCTCTCAGGTCCGTACCGTTTCTGTCCTTTATTGTACCCATCTTTGTATGAAATGTTCCCTTGGTAGCTCTGATTTTCTTGACAAGATCTCTAGTCTTCCCCATTCTATTGTTTTCCTCTATTTCTTTGCATTGTTCACTTAAGGTTTTCTTACCTCTCCTTGTTGTTCTTTGGAACTCTGCATTCAGATGGGTAGGTCTTTCCTTTTGTCATTTGCCTTTCTCTTCTTTCCTCAGCTGTTTGTAAGGCCTCCCCAGACAACCATTTTGCATTTTTGCTTTTCTTTTTCTTGGGGATGCTCTTGATCACTGCTTCCTGTACAATGTCACAAACCTCCGTCCATAGTTCTTCAGGCACTCTGTCTATCAGATCTAATCCCTTGAATTTCCACTGTATAACCATAAGGGATTTGATTTAGGTCATACCTGAATGGTCTAGTGGTTTTCCCTACTTTCGTCAATCTAAGTCTGAATTTTGCAATAAGGAGTTCATGATCTGAGCCACAGTCAGCTCTTGGTCTTATTTTTGCTGACTGTATAGAGCTTCTCCATCTTCAGCTGCAAAGTATATAACCAGTCTGATATCGGTGTTGACCATCTGGTGATGTCCATGAGTAGAGTTGTCTTTTGTGTTTTTGGAAGAGGGTGTTTGATAGGATCTTGGCAAAACTTAACCTTGCTAGCTAGCATGTGACATCTTGTGCACACCAAGACCCAGTGGAGGAGAAATTCAGCTGTTTTGGGGAAGGGATGAGAATTTCCAGAAAGTGGGCCACTACCCACTTTTTGCCCTTTTATGGCCATCCTTGGAACCGTTCTGGTGCCCATGGGTGTGTCGCGGAGCGTGCTGAGGTGTTGCAGCAAGTGTGCCCCGAGACCCAAGGTCTAGTGGAAGTCAGCTGCCTGCCATCTTGGACCTGGTTGCTTCTAAGCAGTTTGTGTCGTGTCCTTGGGCTGTGTCATTCTTTTAAAGGTTGTGTGCCCTGCCCCCTTCAGTCTCACTACCAATCCAGAACACCCCAGTTCCTCTCAAGTGGGGTGGTGGCATGTACCATGCAAGGTCAAGAAAAGGCAGATTGAAGTCAGAAAACATTTGCAAAGTGGTTGCTGAGGTGTTAGTTTCTTAAAACTAAGAGGATTCATTCTTGTGTTAGACATTTTTATGTTTCACTTTTGGATGTACCTATTTGCATGTATGACGTGAAGTGTTTTTAAGATTAGGAATGATGTTGTGGTTTCATAAAATATTAAGCCCCATAGCTTAGGTTCTAAGTATCAGAGTTGATTTAGGCTTTAGAAGTTCAGGCGCAGTCCACTTGTGTGGCTCCCACTGTTCTTAAAGGTGCCTTAGCCCACAGAGAGCTCCGTGCAGCCACTGAGGCGCAGGGTGCACTGAATCCCTTGCAGCCTGTGACACCCGTTCTTAGTGTTCCAGATACCATGTACCTCCCACCATTTATTTTTTGGAGCCATTGAAGTAATTTGATGTTTCCTAGTTTCGCACCAGAAATACTTGTTTAAAAACCACCACATTTTGATGTGATATACATAGACACTCCTCGAAGTATGTCTGTAATGTTTTATATTGGAAAGTACTGACTTAACACAATATTGGATAGCTAATGTTCTTTATCTGTGGATTCATAATCCTGAGGCATTATAAATTGTGTTTTGCAGTTGCTTCATACACTTAGAGATAATAGCCATTACCACTTGTCAACCCTGATAGCTCAGTTGGTAAAGAATCCACCTGCAATGCAGGAGACCCCGGTTCAATTCCTGGGTCGGGAAGATCCACTGGAGAAGGGATAGGCTACTCACTCCAGTATTCTTGGGCTTCCCTGGTGGCTCATTTGGTAAAGAATCTGCCTACAATACGGGAGACCTGGGTTTGATCCCTGGGTTGGGAAGATCCCCTGGAGAAGGGAAAGGCTCCCCACTCCAGTCTTCACTTCACCCCTTGTCAAGTGTTTACTGTGTGTTAAATAGACCTGCCCCTATTTTGCTGGCTAGGAAATTGAGGCTTAGAGCAGTGAGAAGTAACTTGCCCGTGACCATCTATCTGTAGGTGTGGAGCTAAGCTTCAAAGCCTAAGTTCAGGGTACATTTTAAATGTTGATAATTCTTGCCCAATTCCCTTCTAAAAAAGGAGTGACCGGGATTCACTGGCCGTCCAGTGGGACTCAGTGCTCTCACTGTCGGGGTCCAGAGTCAATCTCTGGTGCAGGAAGTAAGATCTCACAAGCTGCCCACCGCTCCTTGTCTCCCCCCAAAAGGAGTGACCATTCCCCCTCACTTTCAGCCTCACCACCATTTGTGTTTTGCCAGATGCTAAGTGACTTTTTTTTATTTTTAACTCACAGGTAACTAGTTTGAACATTTGGCTTTTTCTGTTAGCTGTTTGTGTTGCTCTTTCTGGACATTTCCTTTGCCTTTTTTCCTTTGAGTTTGTCTAACTGTTACGTAGGTCAAGTAATGTAGACCTTTTGAAGACCAGCGAAACAGCGTGTTAGTTGTGCTTGTGTATAAGTTTTACCAGCTCTTCTCCGCGCACTCTAATAAGCAAAATGATTTTGAACTAAGCGTCTACATACGCATATTACACAGACCATGTTCTGTGAGTGTGTTGTCACATAGAAAGCGAGGTAATCTCCGGGTCAGCGTGCAGAGGCGCCTGCCGGTGCCCGCAGACCCAGCGTTGCCGTCAGCATGTGCGCAGCGTCCTCTCACACTGCCCCCGCCCCGTGAGGCAGGATGTTTGTTGAGAGAGGACTAATCAGTTCCCTGTATTTCTTCTTCAGGTTTGCCTGCGATGAGATTTCATTCTCTCCATTCAAAGGACATCCTTTCTGAGCCGCTGTGAATAAATTTGGAATGATAACTGTATATTTTCATCTGATGGAGAATTAGCTGAACCTTGACTAAGGATTGCTGCACTGGACGACTTCAGAATATTACTCACCATGTCATCCAACCGGAGTCAGAACCCCCACGGACTCAAGCAGATCGGCCTCGACCAGATCTGGGACGACCTCAGAGCTGGCATCCAGCAAGTGTACACCAGACAGAGCATGGCCAAGTCCAGATACATGGAACTCTACACGTATCCTCCCGTGTCAGCCGAGGTCGTTTGCGTAGGATTTCGATCCTTTACTGGTCCGACCCGTGACTCGTTAGAAATTTTACATCACGTGTTCTCTCTGCAGTTCATCCTATGATAGAATCAGTAAGGTTCATTTTTAGCCTTCAAAGTTAACTCCTTTACTCTTTCTGCGTTTATGACAGAGGTGAAAGTGGCTACATGGTGGTCTAAGGCAGTGCTGTTCAGCCCAGGAGCCGCTCGTGGCTGTTTCCATTTGGAATCATTAGTCGTGGCACCCGTGTTCTAAGTGCACAGTAGGTAATCACTTCAACCAGGGCAGGAAGTTCTGTGGCAGGGTGCTGCTTACCGCTGGGGGCTTTGGTGTCTGTATTGTCCGGGGCTGCCCTCGCGATGGGGGCAGGGTGGAAGAGCTCACATCCAAAGTGGTCTGGTCCACAAAGCCGAAAATAGTTACCGTCTGGTCCTTCATGGGACAGGCTTGCGACTCCCACGTAAAGGGTCGCCGTGTAGAGCGAAAGTTACATTGCTGCGGCCTTGTTTCACAAATACGGCGCTCAGGCATTTCACTCTGTGTGGCCCCTGGTAGGTGCCAGGGACTGCCGTGTGCTTGGGAGGTTGTGTTGTCTGCTGTATGCAGTCGGCCCTCCTGATCCTCGGGTGTGGAACTCAACTGGACTGGCCATTTTATTGAGGGACTAGAGCACCCACAGCTTCTGCCATGGGAAGGTGGGGTGGTACCAGGAGATGGCTGTGTGTGTGTACACCAAGGCGTACTACTTAACTTGTAGAATTTCTCGAGTCCATTCAGATATCAGAAATTACAGTTGAAGCTAGCTCACCAAAGGGCGGATTGCTGCTGATTTGCTAATTTTAGGAGTTTAAAGTTGTTAGTTCAGTGCAGATTTAAGTTTAAAGCTTTAATGTGTATCAGTGATAGTCAAACTTGGTTATGTGATAGTCCAGGAGGCCCTCGACTCTGCTAATATTTTATGGCCTTAAAAAAAGTTTAACATTAATTTGAATAGGTATGAAGCTATATGTCTATCTCTAAAATGAAAACTTATTGTGGGTATAGACCAATATTCATAAATACATGTATACTTACACTGTAGAATACTTCAAATTGCCGCTTTATTGAGTTATAGTTCACACAGCCATGACTGAGTTACAGTTCACACAGCCATGACTGAGTTACAGTTCACACACCCATGATTGAGTTACAGTTCACACACCCATGAAGCGCACCCTGGTTAAGTGCACAGTGCGGCATTCAGGTGCACTCGTGCATCGTGCAGCCGTAACCACTGTCTAAACTTCGAGGCTTTTCATCACCCCCAGAGCAACTAACTGCACCCTCGCTAGTCACTTCCCATTCTGTCCTCCCCCCAGTTCCTGGCAACTGCTAACCTGCTTTCTGTTTCTATGAATTTGCCTATTCTGGACATTTCACATAAATGGAATCATACAGCGTGTGGTCTTCTGTGGCTGGCTTCTTTGACTTAGCATGATGTTTCCAGGCCTCATTCTTGTTGCAGCACGTGTCAGCACATCATTCCTTTTTACAGCTGAATTTGATGCATATTCCATATTTTGCTTATTCATCCGTCAGTGATGGATATCTGGCTATTATGAACCATGTTGTTATAAATATTGTGCGTGAGTTTTTGTGTTTTGTGTAGGCATGTGTTAAAAAGCAAGTGTATATGTAAGAGTGGAATCATCGGGTCATGTGACGTGTCAAATACTTTTAAGGAGGCCGTAATCTTTACAAATAAAGAGGGTATTGGTCCCCTCAAGAAGGTTGTGGCTAGCTAGGTGTGGCAGGTTTTGTGGTGGAGGTTTTTGAGGTGTGGTTTTTTTTTTTTTGGTTGGTTGGTTATTTTGTTTAATTCTTATAAGTCCTAGAGCTAAAGATGGTGATGAAACAAGGCCTTTGGTTGGATTTCTGCACAGGAACAACAGGGGAGTGCTAGAATAGAAACGATGGAAATTTAGTTGCTAGTTTGTCTCCAGGGAACTTATTAGTTTTCATTTTTGACCAGCCCAGATTGGTCTTTGTTCAGTATAATGTTTTGGTCTTAGAACTCTTTCTCTGCCTGCTGCAATTACTAAATTCTTTTATTCTATAAATATAGTTTGTCATTTTGATACCTTCCATTTTAATTTTTTTTTTTTTCAGGAATAACTCTTGAATAAGATTCTTCTAGTTTTGTCTGAGAAGATAATAGTTTCATTTATTTAGTACATTTATTAAGAGTGGAGAATCTGCCACCCTTGAGCTGTTGCTGTAAAACTCCTCACCAAACCCTCCTGGGTTGGGACACGCAGTTTTTCAGGTCATGAACCCACCGTGCCCCACTTTGCTGGCAAAGCAATAAAACTGTTCTTTTCTACTTCTTCCCTCCCCCGTAAAAAAGAGATTGGAGATTCTGAACTTGACATTAATTCCTTAGGTATTATTTGTGAAATCAGAGCTGTCATTTGAGTCCTGGGTATCAGACACTGTGCTGGGAACCATCTGCATCTGCTCGGAGGCTTTCATCAGTCACCCACGAGGGCTGGTGGTAGTAACCCTCCTGTGGTGCTGTCGGAAACCCGGTCTCCCAAAGCTTGGGTAACTTGCCTAGTTGTTATAGCAACCACTGGGCAGTGATGACGCTCATCTGAAACTCTTAGTAGCCTGACTCTGGAAACTGCCTTTATCCATTCTGTGGCCTTCAGATTCTGTATGTGAATGAGCCATAGTTCTCAAAATATTTTCTGTATTTTCCTTAGGAAGTTCCAAAAGAGTCTGATCAACCCTTAAAGATTAACTTTTAGGATACAGATGAAACAGAATGTCTACTTGTGTTTATTAATTGAATTACTGAAAATCATAAAATTCTGCTCCCTCCTTCACCTGCATTTTTTAACATCAGTGTTATTTTCCAGTGTAGAGGAGCTCAAGTCATCTGGCACATTTTTCTAGAACGCATCTTCACTTCCATTTCAGTCATTTACACACAGCTTTTGGAAACTGTGTGTCGCCATACCACAGTTCTGTCTCAACCTCAGTTTACATAAAAGCGTTTGTGAAAGCTTTCTCTTTCGGGTGTACCTTCAGTCTCCATGTAACTGCTCAGCTGCGTCGCTCTTTAAAATAATCTCCCAGGCTGGTTTCCAGTGACGGATGTTCTAGCCCTGGTTTGTGAGGTTGTGTTTCAGGCTGGGAGGTACTTCGGGTCCTGGGGAGGAGGAGCAGACTGCGTCTCCCTTCTGCAGTCAGACCAGGGCCTGTTGGAGGAGGGCTGGCCGGAAGAAGGAGGAGGGGTCCTTTCCCCTTCGTCACTGTAGACAGCAGCTCACAGCGAGATCTTTACGAGATCTTTACCCTCTGTTTATCTTCAAGAAACATGTGACACATTTTCCAGAGAAAAGTAACCAACTTCTGGAATGGCAGCTAGTGTTCCTAGAGCATTTAGCAACCACTGGCATTCCCTGGTACTATAACAAGAAGGTGGGTTATTGTACAGCATAAATGTTCTTCTTGATTTCTCAACTCAGAGTAGCAGAAGAAAGAGAAGGCAACTTGAGGAAAGTGAAAAAAAAAAAGGTTCCAGAGCACCTGAGTGAGAAAGATCTAGTTCAGTTCTTAATAACTTTGTTCTCAGCCGTTCACAAAGGCTTCCCTTTCCTCCTTAAAGTTCAGCCTGTAGCCAGGCTCCCCACTGGCTGCCCGTTAGCAGGTCTGATTTTCTGTCTTAGGTGTGTACAGCACAGTGCAGCAACTTTTTTTGTTTTTTCTTTTTGGAGTAAAATATAGGAGTACAGTCTATGCTGGTGGGTAAATAATAGTAGATTTTCTTTCTTTTTTCTTTTGAACTTGAAATGGGTAGTGAAGTTTCCTCTTCGGTTTTTTTCTTTTATTTAAAAAATAATTCATTAATTTATGGCTGTGCTGGGTCTTCATTGCTGCACAGGCCTTTTCTCTGGTTGTGCTGAGCACAGGCTGCTCTCTAGTTGCGGTTTTGTTGGGGAGCTCGGGCTTTAGTAGCAGTTGCTCTGAAGCTTGCGGAATCTTCCTGGACCAGGGATTGAACCCATGTCCCCTGCATTGGCAGGTGGATTCTTTACCACTAAGCCACCAGGGAAGTCTCCTGTTTGAGCTTCTTGACACCACTGTGTTTCCATGCCCAGCTCAGAGAGCAGGCACAGGTCCTGACTTCGGGCAGGGGGTGCGGCGTGATGAGGGGACCCCCGTGGCATACCCGCAGCAGCTGGTCACGGCTAGTCTAGCTGGCAGGCCATCTGGTTAAGTTTGTTGGTTTTGCTAGGCCCCCGGTCTTCCTGCTTCTCACTTCCAAGTCATTCTTTTTTTTCTGACGTCGTTATTCACCTCAAATCATAATTTTAGCCTCCCTTGGAATCAGTTTAAACTTCTGTGTTGATGTCTTTCTCTTTTTCTTTTTCCTCTCTGCCTGCAGAAGTTCTCAGACACTTGACAGGGTCTGTTTTCCTCCCTGTGGTGCTGTGAGCTGAGTTTATTCTGATTTCAAAGTTCCTTTTTTCCCTGGCAGTTGCATTAAGGATGACGTTCCTATTTCCTAGCCTGGGCTGCTTACCTGTCCACAAGTTGGAATACAGGCATATTCAGAATTTGCAGTTAAGCTCTGTCCCCACAGTCTGCGTGGAGAAGGAAATGGCAACCCACTCCAGTATTCTTGCTTGGAGAATCCCATGGACAGAGGAGCCTGGTGGGCTGCCGTCTGTGGAGTCGGACAGAGTTGGACACGACTGAAGCGACTCAATAGCAGCAGGAGCAGCCACAGTCTGCAGCTCAGTTCGCATCACTGGGGTGGGGGCGCTCTCCCCCCAGAGCAGCTCCCGGGCCCCTGGCAGGGCTGAGAGCCCCCCAGGGCGCGCGGTCCTGCTGCTGCTCAGCGCCCACCAGCCGGGCGTGGCATCGCCGCTGCCATCACTGTTCTCGGTCGCCGGCTCCCCCCTGCTGGCTCCTGCACGGCAGCTGTGGCCACGGGGCCGGTGCTCCAAGTGGCAGCCGCCTTCCCGGCCCGCCTGCCCAGGATTCTCTGTCCTGTATAGAAACTCGGGCTCCGCGAAAAGCAGATCAGACAGAAAGAATGTCAAATTGTTTTCACAGTGTCTTGATGATGGTCCCAGCCCATCTTGAGATAACCACACAGCCAGTGAAGGTATTTGGACATCTCTGTACTTTTTATTCAGGAGTCATAACATTAATCCGGTTTTGCTCACCTAACAAACATGGCTTTCATCAAGTAAACTTAAATGTATAGAAGTATTTTTTTCCAAACGTACACAGCTCTTCACATATATATATACACACACATATATATACACACACACATATATATACACATTTATCCACATTTTTAGAATAAGGCTCTGAAGGATATAATGGGTTCACGGACCGAAGAAATGCAAAAGGTCAGTATGCCTGTAGGGAAATTTTCAACCTCTTAATTGTTAAAGAAATGAAGAATTTAAGACATTGTAAACCTATCGGCTTGACAGCCGTTTTAAAGAAATGATCGTAGCCAGTGCTGGCCCAAGTGAAGGAAGCTGGAGTTGCCACAGTCAGGTGGTATCAATTTGCTGTGGTCTTTCTGGGGAAGTTTAGAAATATAGACATCAAAAGGTACTTTGGCCCACTGATTTTTGTTTTATAACTTTTAACTGTCCTAAGGAAATGCGCTGAGTCACTAAAGTCCTGTCTGACTCTTAGCGACCCCACGGACTGCAGCGCACCAGGCTCCTTTGTCCATGGCGTTTCCCAGGCAAGAATAGTGGAGTGGGTTACCATTTCCTCCTCCAGTTGTGTTCAAATTGTATGTGCCAGGGGTTCAGAATATTTTATAATTGGAAACAACGGGAAACAGCCTCATTCTTCAACATTAGGGATTTGATATAAATGGCCGTAAACAGCCATTAAAAATTCACTGAAGAATATTATTCATTGACATGTAACAATGCGCCTAATAACGGGGAACGCAGGATATGAAGTGGTTTGTGTGATGTGAACCCCCAGGGCATCATCTGCACTTTTGAAAAGCTTTGCATAGCATGGAAAGTGTCTGTCCGTAGGTACTGGGCTTATGGATGGTGTTTTAAAACCTCGTCTGTGCTTTGTAGACTGTCAGTATAGAATCTACTTTTTAAAATACAGTTGATCAGTTTTTGCTATTTTCCCTTGTGCAACTAGAAGTCCTAGTTATTTCACTGGTTGCAAAATTCCTTCTGTCTTTCGTTACTGACACAATACTGTTAAAATAGTTTTGGGGATTGAGAAACCAAATCTATCTTCCAGAGGAAACCCATAGAAATTATATCGGGTTGGCCATAAAGATGTTACAGAAAAACCTGAGTGAACCTTTTGGCCAACTCAGTAATCATATCGCGTAGTTGTCTCTGGAGGCAATTTTGGGGGTTTTATTAGTATAAACATGGTATGTTGAGCTTTCTTCTTCTAATTTGATTCATGGTGTGTATACTCAGAGCACTTTGAGCTTTGTTGAAACAAATTGTGTGGTTAATCACAAGCTGTTGCATGCAGTTTTTGCCTTTGAAATAAATGTGAATTTATTTGCTTCATTTGGGATATTCCCTTTCAGAGCCGTACCTGCCACAGCCCAGAAAGAACTTGATTCTTTAATAACTTTGCAGACGACAGTGCAGGGTTGAGGCGGGCCTGCCGCTCCTGCCAGCGGGTGCAGCTGGAACATTTGTGGACACAGCTTGTAATGCAGAGCCCGTCCAAATGATGTTGATACAGGCAGCTGCTCAAATTTCCACTGTAAGTTCACTTGGATAAGAAGGGGTCGCAGAAAGTGGTTCTGTTCAGAAGGAAAATGGCTTGAGTTTGGTAGTAACTGAAAGTCACAGATTGATTCCCCAGATGTGTTGACTTTATGTTGTAAGGCTGGTGCTCTGTGGTAACAGACAGTGGGGGCCGGTGCCCAATCATAAAGTGTTAGCAGGCGCCCTGCCCTGGGCATCACAGCCAGGGATGGCGTGTAGTCACATACAGTGCCTGGATGCCCGAGGCGGGGCGGGCACCCAGGCTATGTCTGCCTGAAGCTTCGTCTGTCACCTGACTCCTTTCATGGTGACTTGTCCCTACTAGTCACGTGAAGAGTGTGTTTTGGCGAATGATAGAGCAGTTGTGGGATGCAGAAGAGTCGTAGGCCTGTTTCAGAGGTAGGCCCAGGCTCTGCTCTTGATGGCCAAGTGTGGCCAGAGACCCCAGGTGTCTGCCT
The DNA here is from genome assembly GCF_029378745.1 of Bos indicus. NCBI lineage: Eukaryota > Metazoa > Chordata > Mammalia > Artiodactyla > Bovidae > Bos > Bos indicus. The sequence goes on from NC_091763.1 coordinate 112,329,265, forward strand.
CGGGTCCCGCTCACTGTCCCAGTCTGACAGCGGTGCCAGAGGAACCCTTCAAGGGAACCTTTTGAAAACAAGGTCAACGTTTTAAAAGTCAGCGGCGTGGGCTTGTCAGGCTGTCGCTGCCCTAGTGTAAAGCAGCCAACACACTGACTCCTGAAGGAGGCTTTTGTTTGATTGCCCCTATTTCCTCCTCATGGGTCCCCAGGCCAGCTTCTCAGATACGGACCAGCCAGGCTTTGGGCTGAAGCTTTGCACAGTCAGGCACGACTACCCATTTTGTGGCCTAAGTCTTACTTATAGGAAAAACTGCATGGGCTTGAGAGTAGATCCCTGTGGAGTCTTTCTGCTATGTAATTTTTGATTTTTAGATACATAATCCTGTTGTAAACCTAGACATTTAACAAGGCACACAGTGAAAAGCACACATCTTCTCAGCCACACACCACCCCCACCCCATCCCCCAAGCAAGTCTCTCCAGTGCTGTCTCGGTCATGTCTGTCTGTCTGCGGGTTATCTGCACACACACATACAGAAAACGAGAGTTTGTGTGCAGCTTAGGAATATATTTGAACACCCTTTCCCAGGTTTTAGTAACCATGTGCCTGGGATGGTTCCCTGGTTATCGGTCCTGCAGGGAACTTGCTCTGAATCCTCCCCTGAGTGTGAGGACCAGTCCTGATGCAGTATTGTTTTCTACTGGTGTCTCACCACCCGGAATTGTTCTGTCTCCTCTAGAAACAAGCGTCTTTGTTGAAGACCATAGAGAAACGCATTCTCCTTGATTCCTTTGATAGCCTTTGCACGTTAGTTAGCTGTGGGGTTGCCTTAACCATTGGTTCTGTTACACAAATGCTATTAGACATGCTGAAGATAAATACTCTGAAACCAAAATTAATTTTGGCACATAGCAGCCTGGATGCAAAATATGTTTATTTCGGATTGTTCATAGTTAGGTCATCTGTTTAATTTTAGGGTTCTGACTTATTGTTATTGTTAATTTTGTGTTCTATTTTATTTTTATGTTCTGTAAATACTATTCTGGCTTGTATTTTTCCTTTTTCTGTGGTGTTTCAAGTATTATAGGTCTTCCCAGGTGGCTCAGATGGGAATCTACCTGCAATGCGGGAGACCTGGGTTCTATCCCTGGCTTGGGAAGATCCCTTGGAGAAGGTAAAGGCTACACACTCCAGTATTCTGGACTGGAGAATTCAATTGCACGACTTTCACTTTCTTTCAGCTATTATAAGCTATCTCAAATGCTTTAAAGCAGTGGAAGGGTGTGTGTGTGTATGTGATGCAATATTTAATAGTCTCATTTCATTAATTTGAAAGTCTTTGATGATGGGCAATACAGACAGCTATTATTGCAGAGGAGATGCTCAGAGGAGGGAGAAAGATGTTGACACTGTTGAAGTTGGAAGGCTTCAAGAACTAGTGGAAGCTAAGTGAACCTCAAGAGAGGAGTATAAATAAGGAGGAAAAAATGAGAAAAGGGAGAAAGCCTTACAGAGTTTTGCTTGAGGGAGAAAGATGGATGTGAAAGTGGGAAGTGGCACCACGAGAGGACACGATGCTGGCCAGGAGTAGATGCTGTCAGGCTGGCCACCGGACTTAGTTCTAGATTATGGTGAATCTTGCAGACCAGGTAAATGTGTTTGTTACTGTTATTTTTTGAAAGCGGTGTAGGTCCACAGAGATGGACATATGATTTAAGAATCCGTGACTTAAGGAGGATGAATCTGGAAGCCAAATGGAGTTAAAACCAGAAAGAGATCAAAGGCACAGGAAGACCAGCTTGATCTTGGCACTCCAAGCATGATGTTGTGCAGTGGTGATGGAGACAGGAAACAAAAGGAGCAGATTTCTGGGCTTCTGGCTGAAGATGGAGTTTGTTTTGACTTTCCCATTGGTGGCATCACTAAAATGATCATAATGAAATCATTTTAAATCAGTGAAGACAAAGAATGGAAGAGAGCTTAGATGAGAAATTTAACCATTTATTTGTTTGTTCTTTTTCTTTAATGCAAAGCAGACTGAGTCGCCGCACTGATCCCCGGGGTATAGGAAGCATCACTTTAGAGGGAGTGTCCCTGAGGAGGGTGCCGGTGACAGCCCCGCGGCCCTTTAGGACCGGAGGCTCAGAACCTGAAGGCTCCGGCCTGGCAGAGGCGGAGGGGTGAGACCGGGCGGTGCTGGGAGGTGAGGGATAGATCCAGAGTCTGCAGACCTGAGAGCCTGTCACGTCCCTCTCCTCGAGTGTAGAGCTCCTGATGCTGAGAGCCTGCATCCCAGGCAGAAGACTCGCCACTTCTCTTTAGGACACATTGAATGGGAACATCGCAGAAATTTGCAAACAGGAGGCCTAGCAGAAGTTGGGATAAATAGGAACTAACAACCGTGGCTGTGATAGAAAGTTAGCATTTAGAGTGACTGGTTCATCATTCCGTATCAGAACACTGCTGGTGATGCTAGGGACAGAACAGTTCTCTGGAAAAATTGAACAGCCTGAAAAATAAATGCATTTGTCGAGCCGTGCAGAACTATGGCCTGCCAGCCTCCTTAGGCCAGTGGTCTTTCCAGTTGGCTTTTAGTGCCTTATCATGATGAGTACTAAGGATTAATAGTTGTGTGAAAACAGAATACACATAGAATGAAAGCGAACAGGAAGAAACTGACAATACAGGGAAAAGAAGAACATGTTTTTAAAAGTAACATTTTTGAATGTTAGTGACAAAGTCTGAGATGAGAATCTCCTCATGGCAGTAAGTTAGGAACAGGACACTTGGAGAAAAGAACTCCCATTTGCAATGGCAACTCAGGTTTTAGAAAGAACAGTAATAGAAGACCCTGCTGCTGCTGCTACTGCTACTGCTGCTGGACAGTAAAAAGGAAAGATATGAGGGCAGGTAGCTTTGCAAACAGAAGTAAGCCAGGAGGCCCAATATCTGACTGTTAGAAATTCTAAAGGAAAACAGGGAGAGAAGAGTTTTTGAATTTGTAATAGTATTCATAGAGAGTATAAAATAACTTCCCAGAAGTGAAGATGTTAAATCACTAGTGCTGAAGATAATGAAGAAGATGGATCCTACAGACAAAACCATGAAGTTTCTGTGCACATAGAATTAAGACAGACCCAGCAGCCTATGGGTTGAATGTGAGAGCAGGACAGAGTTCCTGGATTAGCGCTGTCCGGAAGGTGCAGAGAGCAGTCAGTTCAGACTGGAGCGAGAAGATGGGGTAGCTTGTTGCAGTTACTGCCAAAATTCCCTGGTGGCTCAGCTGGTAAAGAATGCCTGCAACATGGGAAACCTGGGTTGATCCCTGGGTTGGGAAGATCCCCTGGAGGAGGACATGGCAATCTACTCCCGTATTCTTGCCTGGAGAATCCCCATGGACAGAGGAGCCTGGTGGGCTACAGTCCATGGGGTTGTGAAGAGTCAGACACGACTGAGTAACTAAGCACAGTGTTGAGTGAAACCCAGCTTTCAGTTACCAAGAGTAGCTCGTCCTTATGAAGAGGCCTTCCCTGGTGGCTCAATGGTAAAGAATCTGCCTGCCAGTATAGGAGACTCAGGAGACTCAAGTTTGATCCCTGGATAGGAAAGATCCCCTGGAGGAGGACATGGCAACCCACTCCAGCATTCTTGCCTGGAAAATTCCTTGGACAGAGGAGCCTGGTGGGCTGCAGTCCATGGGGTTGCAAAGAGTTGGACATGACTGAGCAAACACAGAGAAGAGGCACAGTTAGGGAAAATGAACATAATTGAGCAACTCAAATATTGAAATAGTTGGAGCCTAGCAGCCTGTCTCAGGCCATCAATCTGTCACAACATAGTTAAGAGCACTGTTACAATAAGTCTTAACAAATAAAAATAATAAAAGGACCAAAGTGGTACATAGGCATTTGCTCAGATCAGATCAATTGCTCAGTCGTGTCCGACTCTTTGCGACCCCATGAATCGTAGCACGCCAGGCCTCCCTGTCCATCACCAACTCCCGGAGTTCACCCAGACTCACGTCCGTCGAGTCAGTGATGCCATCCAGCCATCTCATTCTCTGTCGTCCCCTTCTCCTCTTGCCCACAATCCTCGCAGCATCAGAGTCTTTTCCAATGAGTCAACTCTTCGCATGAGGTGGCCAAAGTACTGGAGTTTCAGCTTTAGCATCATTCCTTCCAAAGAAATCCCAGGGCTGATCTTCAGAGTGGACTGGTTGGATCTCCTTGTAGTCCAAGGGACTCTCAAAAGTCTTCTCCAACACCACAGTTCAAAAGCATCAATTCTTCGGCTTTCAGCCTTCTTCACAGTCCAACTCTCACATCCGTACATGACCACAGGAAAAACCATAGCCTTGACTAGACGAACCTTTGTTGGCAAAGGAATGTCTCTGCTTTTGAATATGCTGTCTAGGTTGGTCATAACTTTCCTTCCAAGGAGTAAGTGTCTTTTAATTTCATGGCTGCAGTCACCATCTGCAGTGATTTTGGAGCCCAGAGAAATAAAGTCTGACACTGTTTCCACTGTTTCCCCATCTATTTCCCATGAAGTGATGGGACCAGATGCCATGATCTTCGTTTTCTGAATGTTGAGCTTTAAGCCAACTTTTTCACTCTCCTCTTTCACTTTCATCAAGAGGCTTTTTAGTTCCTCTTCACTTTCTGCCATAGTAGGTAAATGACTGGCTTTGTAGCTTTGCTTCTGGTTTTAGATAGTAAAGCATTTCTGTAAAGCATTTCTTATTGTCTTTAGCTAATTGGGCATCCCTGGTTGCTCTGTGGTAAAGAATCCACCCGCCAGTGCAGGAGACGGTTTGATCCCTGTGTCGGGAAGATCCCTTGGAGGAAGAAATGACAACCCATTCCAGTGTTCTTGCCTGAGAAATCCCATGGACAGAGGAGCCTGGTGGGCTACAGTCCTTAGGGTCACAAAAGAGTTGGGTACAACTTAGCAACTCAACAACAACAACAACAGACATCAGAAGTTTAGGTTTTTTATGTTTTGCTTTGAAGGTTTTTACATGGTATTTTCTGTCCTGGAGTTTTCAACCTTTTATCATAAAAAAATTTCAAACATTCAAAGAAGTCAAAAGAATTTTACAGTGAAGACCCATTTTACTGGACTTGCTCAATCACGTATCTCTCTACCCTGAATCCATATATCCATCCATCCATTTTATGTTGCGTGTTTCAGAGTAAGCTATAGACATCAATACACTTCTCAGTAAATGCTTGAGCATGTACATCATTAGAATTTGAAATTTGTTTATAGTTTCCAGTGGAGAAGCTTTGACTAGCACATTTGCCTGAGTAACCCAAAAACCTATCCAGATAGAGGGTGTCTTCACCCCTGTGGAAGGTTCCTTGATGCTTCCCAGGGCATCCTGGCCTCCCCCACGGCAGCTACCATAGATTAGTTTGGCAGTTTCCAGGAGTTCATCCAAAGGGCAGTAGAGAATATGTTCCCCTTCCCGTGAGGCTGCTTTCATTCAGGGCATTTTTGAGATTTATCCGTGTTATCCAGGTGGCAGTAGTTTCTCCCTTTTGCTAAGTCATATTCCATTGTATGAATACCACAGCTGCTTGATTCATTCTTCTAATGATAGGTACCTGGGCTATTTCCCATTTTTTTTTGGCTAAAGCAGGGGGGAAAGCTATATCTAAGTAGAGATCTTTTGGGGAGCAGAATGCTTTTATATCTCTCGGGCCGACAGAGCAGTGGAATTGCTGCACTGTGTGTTAATGGTATGTTTGACAGTAAGAAACTGACCAGCTGTTTTTCTAAAGTGGCTGTATCATTTTGAATTCATGTGAGCAGTGTTTGTGAATTCTAGTTGCCCCACAGTATTGCCAATGCCTGCTTGGAACATCATTCTCTTTCATTTTAGCCATTCTGGAAGTGTGTGTCATGGTATCTCATGGTTTTTATTTGCATGTCCCCAATGATTAATGAAGTTGAGTCATTTTCATATGCTAGTTTACCATTTGTATGTCATCTTTTGTAAAGTATCTGAGTCTTGGGGGTTTTTGGGGGGGGATTAATATGCTTTTTATTATTGAGTTGTAGGAGTTCTCTGTTGAGGATGCCAGCTTTTTCTCAAACATGTCTTGTTGATCTTTCCTCCCAGTCTCTGAGGCTTGCTATTCTTTTCTTAATGGTGTTTTTGAGTGAGCAGGTAGTTTATTTTGAGGAAACCTAATTTGTTTCTTTTCCTTTACAGTTACCTTCTGTGGCCTATGAGAAACCTGTGTCTGGATCACAAAGATACTGTTTTCCTCTTGAAGCTTTGTGGTCTGGGCCTTTCCATTTGGGTCTTTGTGTGTGGTGTGAGGTGGGGCTGGAGGTTGCTCTTTCCGCTGCCGTGGCTCTGCAGTTATTCCAGCATCATTTGTTTCCCCCAGAGGGGCAGTTTGGTGCCTTTGTTAAAATTGACAATGTAAATGTGGTTTTATTACTAAAATTGTTTCATTGAAATGTGACCAGTGTAAAGGGAGAATGTATTACTACTTTGATTTGTTTATATTTTGTGAAGTATGGTTGCATCTATATTCATGTGGGATTATTGGTTGCTGTTTTCATTTTTTATAATTTCTTACTGTAGCATTATGTAAATTCTTGAAGTCAGATAGTATAAGTCTTCCAACTTTGTTCTCCTACCCCAGGATTTTTTGACTATTCTAATTCCTTTGCATTTCTCTATAGTAAGTTTTATTGTCAGTTTGTCAATTTCTCCCCTAAAAATTGGTGGATTACAATTGGTATTGTGTTGAATTTTTTTTAAAGTAGTCTTATTGAGATATAATTCACAATGCCATACAGTTCATCCATTTAAAATGTTCATTTCAATTGTTTTCAGTATATTCACAGGTATATTCAATCATCACATTTTAGAGCATTCTCATCTCAGAAAGAAACCCTGTACCCTTGAGCTGTTACTTCCTTAGTCCCCTACCTCCCTGCGGATCTACTTTCTGTCTATAGATTTGTCCGTTCTGAACATTTCACGTAATGTAATCATGTATGATACGTGGACTGAAGCTTATGCCCGAAAATTCACATGTTGAAGCCCTGACCCCAGTTGTGCAGTATTTAGATGGGACCTTTAGGGAAGTACTTAAGATTAAATGAGGTCATAAGGTAGGGCCCTGATCTATAGGATTGGTGTCCCTAAGTCTTAAAGACCCCCAAGACAATATCATGTATGTTAGTTTTAAATCATTCTTCGTATTTTAAAGAATTAAGAAAAATAGTCTTTAATATTTGCACAGCTGTTTATTATTTCTGATGCTCTTCATTCTTTTCTAAAGATCCAGGATTCAACCTAGTATGAATTCCTCTGTACCTAGAATTTAAGTCTATACTACATGAACGCTCTTGATTTTATTTTATCTGAAATTACCCTATTTTGCCTTCCTTTTTGAAGAATACTAGTTAGCACTGCCTCATGTTTTCCATGCCTGGTTGGTTAATGGTGAGGGTGATGCTAATTTGGGAATGAAAGTGGAATTGAACTCTGGGTAGAAATTTTAAAAGAGCGTTTAAGAGCGCCTCCCCGCCCCCCTCCACAGCCCCCAATTAAAATTTTCCTTTCAGTCTGTTCTGTGAGGCCCAGGGTTCCTTGCCTTGTTTCAAGGTCCTCTGAGGAGGTAAGGCTAAAAGGAAATAACGGTGGGGTGGGGGTGAGAGAGTGTTCTGTGCACAGAGAATACTTTGTGAAGAAGAAAGAAGTCTGTGGTTAGAAGTTGTTAAATACCCTAGCCCTGCTTTCCCAAAAGAATGGCTTTTTGATACCTGAAGAGATTCGTAAACTTTATATGTCCAAAGGAACCATATACTGAAACGCTCATTTCTAAGTTGTTAAGTTAAGCTCTTTCCACTTATTATCTTGTTAACGTCTCTTTGTCTTGATCTCTGCATGTGCCGTGCCCGTTGCTTCCAGGGCCAGGTGCGCCCTCAGGTGTTGGTCACTGCCTGCTTACTCTGAAGGCTTCACCCCCGCCCCTGAGCCCCCACCCCTGCCTTATTCTTAGTCTGCAAACCATTAGGGACCATGGGAGGAATCTGCCCCAAAAGAAAAAAACCCTTTTAATATCAAGCAAGCTCAGGTTCAAAACTTACAAAGCGGATGAGAGCAGATTCGGAGGAAAAGCCGGGGCGGGGCTGTGGACAGCTCTCCCGGGGCTGTCACTCTCCGTGTCCAGCGGAGGGCATTGTGTGGGAAACACGCATCGCCTTCAGGGCGCACAGGTCCAGAGGAGTGAGGCTGTGGACGGCCTTTAAGAATGAGTCAACCAGTTTAACTTTTCTTTATTTGCTTATAAGAATGTTGTGATACATCATTTTATGTCTAAACCACTGATCTTTCAGAAAGTGAATATAAAAATTCCACCGAAGAATGCATTCTGTCAGATTATAATTGGCAGTATTTTCCTAGTGTTACTTAATGCATATCATGAGTGGAGTCTTGGATTTGACTCCAAATATGTGAATTTGGTACATATATTACCGTTTTTATATTCTGTATCCAGTGACAGTGTTAAAAACAACTACATATTATATCCTAAGGATCCAACAATATATGTAACTAATTCTTTATGTTTGACAAATAGGATGTTACAAGTTTTTTTTTTACCATCTTCAGCATTGCTGTCATAGTTTGCTAACTAAAGTAATTGTATATTTCCATGGTAATTTCTGTACAGTAAATGCTTGTGAGGATAATGACTGTATCAAAGAGAATGCACTTGGAGATTTTTGAATATTTGCACATTTTAGTCCAGAAAAATATGTGGCAGTATGAGCTCTGACCCCATTGAATAGATGCCCTATTCCTGCACTTGTTTGACTGTTTTTTAGACCTTTGTTAATCTAATAGCTAGAGATTGATATATTGCCAAGAAATAGAGATCAGGCTGATCTAGGTAACCTAAAAAGTTCCCTGGAACCAAACACCTAAAACTGGTGTTTGAAATGTGAAAGGGAGTTAAAAAAAAGTTTAAGTGAGAGTCTTGGTCCACGTGAACAAGTCAGCATATAGACCAAACAGCCGAACTAGAGCCTCAAGAATACCAACAGAAGGGCCTTTAGAGAGCACTTCTAAGTGTATTGAAAACAATTAGTGATAAAAGAGTCCAAAATATAAAGGGACAAAGCGCTATGGAAATAAGACATTATTTTAAAGAAGTAGGGAACTTCTGCAAATGTAAAATAAAGTTGTTAAAGATAGATTTTTCATTGTTGAAAGAGAATCACTTAACCCGATGTGATAGGTAGATCAAGAAAAATTAGAAAAGTTCGAACAAAGATAAACTGATGGATGTAACGGACATAAATTGAGATATGGAGCTGAAATAAAAATGGTCAACATACATGTAGTTGTGAAACCTCCAGGAGAAAATTGAACGTAGCTCAGAAATGTTTGAAGAGGAAATAACCCAAGAATTTACCAGAATCGGTGAAAGCAAAATACTATGCATGTCAGATTTTAAGGTACTATCACAAGCATATGGATATGATGCATAACTCCAACATCATGAAAGAACTACCGTAGAGTAAAGAAACTGGTGATCCAGTACAAGGGGAAAGGGGAGGAAACAAGAGGCATAGAGAAAAATAATGAAAATAGAAAATGCAAGACAAGATGGCAGAAATTAATCCGTATATCAGTATAAAAACAGTATAAGTTTAAAACCAAGTCCTGGGTGTTCATTGGAGGGACTGATGTTGAAGCTGAAACTCCAATACTTTGGCCACCTGTTGCAGAGAGCTGACTCATTTGAAAAGACCCTAATGCTGGGAAAGATTGCTGGCAGGAGGAGAAGGGGACAGCAGAGGATGAGATGGTTGGATGGCATCACACCGACTCGATGGACGTGGGTTTGGGTGAACTCCGGGAGTTGGTGATGGACAGGGAGGCCTGGCATGCTGTGGTTCATGGGGTCACAGAGAGTCGGACACGACTGGGCTGAGCGACTGAACTGAAGTGATGAAACAGTTTCTTTTTTAAAGGTAAATTTTACTGGGGTGATTTGCAGTAGATAAACCAAAACATAGATACATAAAAGTTGAAAATAAAGAGGTGGAATACAGGTACTTGAGAGAAATTCTAAGCAAAGTATAGGAAAACCCATATTAACATCAGATATGATAGATTTTTAAGACCCTGTGGTTAAGAAAAAATGCGGTTACTTCCTAATGATAAAAAAGAACAAGTCACCAGGAATATAATTCCAATTTTGTATGCTTATTAACAGGACCTCAAAATATATGACAGATATTTTAGAGAATTATGAGACTCTCTGCCACCCCGTGGACTGTAGCCTGCCAGGTTGCTCTGTCCGTGGGATTCCCCAGGCAAGAATACTGGAGTGGGTTGCCATTTCTTCCTCCAGGGCGTCTTCCCGACCCCAGGGATCAAAGCTGCCTCTCTTGCATCTCCTGCACTGTCAGGTGGATTCTTTACCACTGCACCACCAGCTGAAACTGTGCTGTCAGAAGCAAATGTACGGTTCATTATAATTTTTTTGTATTGTAAAATTTGAAAACATGTAAAATAATTGCACGAATCGTTACATGTTTAGTTAAAAGAAACTGGCTCAGTCCTGTCCAGCTCTTTGCGACCCCATGGACTGTACCTGCCAGGCTCCTCTGTCCGTGGGATTCCCCAGGCAAGAATACTGGAGTGGATTGCCATTCCCATCTCCAGGGGATCTTCCCAACCCAGGGATCGAACTCAGGTCTCCCACATTGCAGGTGGTTTCTTTCCCGTCTGAGCACCAGGGAAGCCCTGTTGTTACATGGTGAAGTGTGAACCGTTCATAGCAATGGTAAACGTTGGTGGACATTTGCCCTTCGGGAGGGGGAGGAGCACGTGTCAGTTACACTCGTTCCAGTCAAGCAGAAAGTCGATGGGGATTCGGATGGAATGAGTGACACAAGTGTGTGCACACTGGGTCGTGAGTTTGAGACAGCTGGTTGTATGTTATAACCTATGATTCTCTATTTGAAATATTTGTTCAAATGACTTAGTGTTTTATGACATAGTTCCCCTGGAGGAGGGCGTGCAGCCCACTTCAGTATTCTTGCCTGGAGAATTCCACCGTCAGAGGAGCCTGGCAGGTTTTGGTTCCTGGGGTTGCAAAGAGTCGGACATGGCTTAGCGACTAACACTTTCACTTCACTTTCTTTGATTACCACTGAGATTGCAGCGTTTCTTAGGTTTTTGGCCCCTAAACTACTAACACATGTTTCTTTCTAGCCTTTGGATTTTCAGTTGGAATCCTTATGTTTCTTTAGAGATGAAGTTTTTTCACCCTGTTTTAATTTACCTTAATTTATTAAAAATAGTAAGTTTAAGATAGTTATTACTAAAATAGTTTCAGAATTTCAGATGAAGTCTTTATAGGACTTTGCTTAGAAAGGCCTTCTCCATCAAAATAATTGTGTGTATTTGTTTTGTTTTATGGCTTCTCTCTGTATATTTTAATTCTTAATCTATTTGTAATATATTTTGGAATACGAAATTTTTAAACCACCCCTTGCTATAATGCCATTTATTCAATAATCTTCATCCACTGACTTGAAATAATCTTTATATAGTAAGTTCTTAAACACACCAGAATATTTGGTTTCATGGTTTTTCTGTCTGAATAAGTATCGGTGTCCTAATTTTATCCAAGGTAGTCCCATGCACAGAGGAGCCTGGTAGGCTACAGTGCCTGGGGTCACAGAGTCAGACACGACTTAGCAACTAACGTACACAAAGCACACGCAGATGAACTGAAACAGTAGTGAAGGCTATGGCAAAACAGCTTGTCTCCATCTGTCTCCATAGTGCGTGGTATTGCTCCTCTGTGATTGGTCAGCCTTGGGCATCCCTGAGTTTCAGCTGTGATAGAGGACTCCATCTCTTGAGCTACTGTGTTTTCTGCTTTTTATTAAATATTTTTCATTTTCAGAGTGTCATTCATTTCATTTCAGTCGCTCAGTCGTATCCGACTCTTTGTGACCCCGTGGACTGCAGCGTGCCAGGCTTCCCTGTCCATCACCAACTGCCAGAGCTTGCTCAAACTTATGTCCAAGTTGGTGATGCCATCCAACCATCTCATCCTCTGTCGTCCCCTTCTCCTCATGCCTTCAGTCTTTCCCAACATCAGGGTCTTTGTTCCAGAGAGTCAGTTCTTCACATCAGGTAGCCAAAGTATTGGAGTTTCAGCTTCAGCATTATTCTTCCAATGAATATTCAGGGTTGATTTCCTTCAGGATTGAGTGGTTTGATCTCCTTGCAGTCCAAGGGACTCTCAAGAGTCTTCTCCAACACCACAGTTCAAAAGCATCAATTCTTTGACGCTCAGCTTTCTTAATAGTCCACAACTCTCACATCCATACATGACTACTGGAAAAACCATAACTTTGACTAGACGGACCTTTGTTGGCAAAGTAATGTCTCTGTTTTTTAATATGTTGTCTAGGCTGGTCATAGCTTTTCTTCCATGGAGCAAACATCTTTTAATTTCATGGCTGCAGTCATCATCTGCGGTGATTTTGGAACCCCCAAAAATAAAGTCTGTCACTGTTTCCATTGTTTCCCCATCTATTTGCCATGTAGTTTGGTTAAATCCACTTACAAATCATTTTAAAGGTTTTGGATATTTTTATATTTGTAACATATATTTTTGGAAATATTCATAGCTTAAGCATCATAATAGACTATGGTCATAGCTTTTTGTTTTTCCTGAAGTAGATAATTGCTTTTTTTTTTTTTCTCACTTGCAACTTTCTCTCTGTACTATTTGCCACTTCTCTTACCTTCTGATCCACTCTGGGGACAGTTTCCCACAAGGTAATGGCATTAGATGATCTGGAAGGTCCAGAATTCTCTTGGTGACTTCCTCCAGAAACTTCCATCCTCATAGCTGGCTGGCTCTTCGCTTGATTGGTGTCTAAATGGGATCTTTACTCTGGTTTTAACAGGTTTCTGTTGATATTTGGAAACATTGACACTGCCGTATCTTGTAAGAAACTATGTGTTAATAATGACTGTTGACATTGATGATGCCCATTGATTTCCTTGACTTTTCTCCAAGTCACGTTTATAACTACTGCACAAGTGTTCACCAGTCAAACCAAGCTCGAGGGGCTGGTGTCCCTCCTTCTAAATCGAAAAAGGGGCAGACGCCGGGGGGAGCTCAGTTTGTGGGCTTGGAATTGTACAAACGGCTTAAAGAGTTCCTGAAGAATTACTTGACAAATCTTCTTAAGGTAAGATGTTTTACATTTATACTGAACATTTATAATATAATAGAATGTAAAAAAATTAAAAGTAGTGAAATAACAATTGTGAATTAATTTTTCATTGTTCTTGGCACTGACGTGTCTGCGCCTGAAGAGGTGCTGCTCTTAGGTCGTTTCCCCGTTATGAAGATGAAACCTTCCTAAGCCGTGTTCTGTTAACTTCTTAGATTAGAAGTTTCTGATGCCTTTCCCTATAGTAGTACTTTGCTTAAATTACTAACCATTTGGTGTTTGGTGGTTAGAAAGCGATGAACCTATTAATTTAAAGCATATAATTATGAATTCAAGTTACCTATGTGTATTTTGAACCCACTGTAATATTCTGTATTAAGTGTATGAGTGACTAAGGGTTATCCAGCCTCTGGTAATCACACTTTTCCAATGTGTTCTGCACACGTGTGTATAGAGATTTTTGATTTACACAAATAATGTCCAAAAAACTCCAGCATGCTCCAGATTTGTTTTTCTTAATATATTTTGCAAGGTGACTGGAAACTTGAACATCATTTAACAGAGCAGAGTTGAATGAGCACAGTCGTGACCAAGACAATATCTTTTTCACATTCCCAAGCAGTCTTGATGAAGCCACTGTGTCCTCCTGGCTCTGATTCGCAACACTTTGTAAAGTGAACACTGGGATTCATTATTCTTTAGTATCGAAGTGACGAACAGCGTGTTATGTTGTGAAAGGTGTTGATAGGCCTGCCATCAGCGATATTTTTTTTTTTAATTTCTAAAAAAGGTCATCTGGTATCATCCAGAAGAGCTTAGCATTACATGTTCGGGTTCATCCCTTGTTATTTAAATCTAAATGAACACAAATTTGGTTGTATCAAGATATGGTCATGTTTCCACGTGGCTTGTTGGGTCACTTGTGCACCCGTGTGTTTCTGGAGCTTTGTCCTGTAGCCTTTTTATTCTGCCAGTTGGAGGGCCTGAGGCTGAGAAGTTCAGGGGTAGCCCCAGACCCCGAGTTCATGGAGGGGCTGACCACCACCAGTTCCCCCGAGCTCCCGGGATTTCTCTTCTCCTGCAGCACATTTTAATGATATTGCCGTTTAATGCCCCATGTTTAAAGGGTAAGATGTCATTTGTAGATGTTATTAATACCTAAGAAAAAGTTTCAAGTTAGTTTCCTTTCAATAAAGATTTGCGGTTTAAGTTGTAGAAATTTCAGTAAAAGTAATTTTTATAATTTTTAAGTATATTTAATGAAGAAAGAAGATACATTAAAAAATGAAATAGTATTGGCCCCATGACCTAAATTGTTAATTGGATATCTTTTTTAACAGAGGAATTATCAAAAAATAAGGGATTTCCTTAACCTGCCCCTATATGAATATAAAGGAATTACTCTCATATTCTGCAAGTTCAGTCTTTTACAAATGTATATGCATATTTAATACTGTGAAAAAAGTTCCAGTTTGGAATGAAAGTATTTTTGTTAAAATTCTCTTTAGTCTAACCCTCAGGAGTTACATTCTTGTGAGAATTTGTAGTAAATGAGTGTGTTTTGTGTACAGAATAAAGAACCCATCTGTCTAAAACCATGAGCATCAATGTATCTTAATGCAATAGATTGGTTTCAGTGAACTCTTATCTTTAATTCATCACGTGACAAATTAGTCATCTTAAAGCTTTAGTTGCCTTGTTTCTAGGACGGAGAAGATTTGATGGATGAGAGTGTACTGAAGTTCTACACTCAGCAATGGGAAGACTACCGGTTTTCAAGCAAAGTGCTGAACGGGATCTGTGCCTACCTCAATAGACATTGGGTTCGCCGCGAGTGTGACGAAGGACGGAAGGGAATCTATGAAATCTATTCTGTAAGATTTGACCACACACCTTTCAGATGTGTGTTTTTCTTGGAGATGTCTCCTTTCCAGCAGGGATCTAAGCAGCTAGTGAGCAGCTCTCAGACTAGCGAGCTAATTTCAAACATGGCCCTTGGATGTTTTGTGGCAAGACAGGAGGAGAATGAGTAATTGGAAGTTCTGAACTACAGCCTGCACGCTTCTGCAGTTACTGATTTAAAAAGCCGACCGCGGGGCTGAGCCTGGAGCTGTCACCGTCTTAGCGCAGCAGGTCCTGCAGGCAAAGCAGGTCCCCCTCCCCAGGACTCGGGCCTCCGTAGTCAGTCTTGTGGCCTTTCAGGGTCAGGGAGACTGCTTCCAGGAGTGGACGGTGATGTGAACTTCCATCCTGCCCACTCACTTTAGGAAGCAATGACACAGAGTTCAAAATGGATGGGTTTTTAAAAGACTGCAGAAAAATAAATTCTGAAAAGTCAAAGTCTGAATTGTTAAAACACCTTCATTAGTATGTTTCTTCAGTCAAGGAAGCTTTTTCCAAGCCCTGTTGGTTTTCAAAGTATGGTCCCCAAACCCTCAGCATCATTGTGACCTGGGAACTTGTTAGAAAGGCAAATGTTTGGGCCTCAAGCAAGACTTGCTTAACTGAACGCTCTGGGGGTGGGGCTGGCCAGCGTGATGTTAGCAGGCTCTCCAGGTGGTTCTCATGCTCATTCTAGTCTGAGAACCAGTTAAGGGAGGACTTAGACTCCCAGAACAGCCTCTGTGTTGATAATGGGCTCGGATACACAGACAGTACGTTTTTTGAATGGTGTAAAATGTCAGTTCTTTTGAGAACTGGAGATATATGAGATTATCTCCAAACCCACGAGTGCTGCTGTAATAGCAGTGCTTTGTAGCTTTACAAGTTTAATGAAAAGAAAAACATAACGTACCATAGATGCATAACAAATTTTTATCATTTGTATAGCTCAGTTTCTATACCAAACTATTAACTGCTTCTTTATAATATTTTGTAACATAGCTTTAACAAAGCTTTCTATGTTTAGTGTTGATTTGAGCCTCATGTAGTTTGCCTTTTTCGTTAAAAATAACTTCTTGAGACTGAAGATTGTCTGTGGGAATCAGCATGATTTTGATTTCCCCCTGACTGAAAGCACCGTATGTGTGCCCTATAGTAATGTCACAGGCTCCTACAAATCATTATGGTCTTTAAACTTTTTATATACTGTTTTCAAAATTTGACTGCTTTTTTTCTTTTAACTTTCAAAATTCATAGTTTCTACATCCTTAAATGCTGTAGTTGGTTTAGACGTGCACTCTTTAGCAGAGGCCAGTCGACACCCCTGTCTGGAAACAGTGTTTCCTCTGCGTGCTCTTCGTGCTCTTCGGTGAGGCTGTTGAACTCACAGTGCAAGTACCAATTGATACATGAAACGGTTCTCACATGGTGATCTCTTGTTGCATTTTCCAGAATCTCCAGGAGATGGGGATGCTTTGTCATGAATTATAAAGTTTTCCTTTTTTCCTAATAATTTTTTCTTTCTCTTCAGTTACAGAAGGTTGTCAGTTTCCTTTCAAGTCAACCAGAGGACATAAATTAATTTCATTATCCACATATTGAAGTGATGCAGCAGGACTTTCCCCCTGATTCTGTCCCTCTGAACTTCCTCTGGCCTACCTTTGGTCCTGCTCTCTTAATCTTGCCTTTCTTCCTTCAAAGCAACCAGTTGTCCAGAGTTAAATCACATCTGTCTTATGCTGTCTCAAGTTAGAAAAATGTTGGGAAAGAGTTATTTTTGAAGGTGTAGTGTCTTCAGTAGACGTTGATGGCCGCACACGGCATGTTCCCTGCCTCCCTTCTGCACCGAGGAGCCCTGGGGAATTGGAACAGAGGGTGTGCACCTGGAGAGTTACTTCCCAAACCTTGCCCCCCAGGGGGCATTTCTCCTGAAAAACTAAGACTCTTCCCTTCCCAGCATCTTCTTTGACAGACTAGTCCCTAATTCTGAAATCACCTTTTTATTCTAATAGAAGACTTGGGTGTACATTGTTCATATCTTATTAAAGATATTTTCTCTTAAATACTGCTTTCATGCTGCCCTTTTTTTGGCAGAAATTTTTCATTTTGTAAATGAAATTTACATAGAATCTTTTCAGAACTGTATGTATAAACCTAGTTTTATCTGTGGTTAAATTTGGGGGGAAATAAGACTGCATTTATTTAAGTTTCTCAGCAGTTTTTGAGTATTAAATTCCCTTAAGTTTGAATTTAACTGAATAATACTTCTCTCAACAGTTTAAAAGCCATATATGAATTAATATTTCCCTTTTGGGGGGGCGGCGAGCATTTTATAGTAGTCGTCTGACATACCCTCTATGAGAAGTTTCAAAAGCTTTTTTTAAAAATGCGTCATATGCACACACATAAGTAAAATGGGAAATTTGAATACTTTATGTATAATAAAGGTTTCCCAGGTGGTGCACTGGTAAACAATCTGCCTGCCAATGCAGGACGCACAAGAGACTCAGGTTTGACCCCTGGGTCGGGATCCTCTGGGGTAGGAAATGGCAACCCATTTCAGTATTCTTGCCTGGAAGATTCTTAGACAGAGGCGCCTGGCAGGCTACAGTCCATGGGGTCGCAGAGTCAGACAAAATTGAACAGGCAAGAGAAAAGAGACATTTTTAACTCAAGAGAATGGCTCTCTGATTTCATCATGATTTTTTGCCAAGTTTATAATTTAAAAGATTGATACATATAATCTGGGATTAAGGCTGTCTCCCACAGCTTTGAAAAAACATAGTAAAAGTATAGCCATTTAACACTGTTGCTCTTTCTTTTCATCCAGCTTGCATTGGTGACTTGGAGAGACTGTCTTTTCAGGCCACTGAATAAACAGGTACTACTTGTGCGTGTCGTCTTTTCCTTTTAAAACCCCTCGCAGGTCTCATACCTTAGGCGTTGTCTTCCTCACTTCTTTATAATATCCTCAGAGTACCTCTCATCTTGCCTTTGGCAGATTTAAACGTTTAAGAGCTATGTAGTAACATAATATTGATGCATACCATAGTCTGTAATCTTCATGTCTCTTTCCTATATCTGTTCTAAAGGTAACAAATGCTGTTTTAAAACTTATTGAAAAAGAAAGAAATGGTGAAACTATCAATACAAGACTGATAAGTGGAGTTGTACAGTCTTATGGTAAGCAGTTTCCCTTTAATTTAGTGAAAGCTTTGATATCAGTGGCAGTGATAACAGTGACGCAATAGATTTGTTTTCAAATAGTATTATCAAGAATATTGTTAGCATTTATCAACGTACTCATAATTCTCTTTGTGTCAGTGTGATTATGTTTGATTTTATCCATTATAAAGATTGTTTATCCTCATGCCTTAAGGAGATTTTGATGGACTAGACATTTGACATTTAAATTATTTTCTTTTCTGGTTTCATACTGAATTACTGGATCTATATACCTGTATAGACTGAAAACTAAGCACTTATATATGCTTAGAGTGTCATTAATGGAGCTGAACGATAACCAGAAATCTGTATCATCTTGAACAACTGCCATTGAGAAGCCAATAAAGTAACACAGTGTTTTAAAACTTGAGTAATGTTCTATGTCTTTGAAAGTTTAAAATTAAGCATTATTATTTTTAGGCGTTAGAAATGTTAAGATGTTCTCTTAATGAACTTGGTGAGAACTTTGCAGCGTCCTGGCTGTCGGTCAGAATCACTTGCCTTTGTGTGTCTTGGATTTTTTTTCTTTTATGCAAAATGCACTTAAATACCAGAAAATAAGTTTGCCTTTTGCCCTGCAATTGTATCCTTACCTTTTCAACATAACTTAAACTGAAAGCTACACCTAAAGTAAAATATATATTCCTTAAAATATAACCAAAAATAATGAGGCGGTTGAAACATAGTTCTGTTTACTTCCAGTGGAGCTGGGACTGAATGAAGATGACGCCTTTGCAAAGGGCCCTACGCTAACAGTGTACAAAGAATCCTTTGAATCTCAGTTTCTGGCTGACACAGAAAGATTTTATACCAGAGAGAGTACCGAATTCTTGCAGCAGAACCCGGTTACTGAATATATGAAAAAGGTAAGGTTAAACATACTTAAAGTAGACTTAAGTTAAAAGTTACCGCTGCTCAAATAAATTACTCTTTTTACTCATATATGAGCTTCCTTCAGAGTCGTTTCTTGGGCACTGTTATCCGGTGGTGTTTGCAGCAGGTGCACATGGTTTCTCCCCGTTCACTAAGGAGCTTGTATAAATTAGTTTAATAATCGTGGCTCATGTTCTCCTACTGTGTGGAGGATGTAACTGTTACAGCTGAATGACGTACGTGTTTGAACACTCTCTCCTAGAATGTACATGTGTATCTAATGGCAGCCACGGTCTTACATCAATGAAAAAATAGTATTTAAGAAACACATTTTTTTCTGTAAACTTTAAGCTTTTTACTTTTTTGCTTCTGAGATCTCTCCTAAAAATCTGTTTAACACAACCTTCCAGTGTGTATTAGAGAGGTCCTTCTGAAAGAACAGGATCGAAATCTTAGATGAGAAGATTGGGGATTGGTCTCTGCATCATAAATGTTCTACATTAAGTGATGTCACAGTACAATTCTACGAGAATTATTCTAACTTCCCTTCTCGGAAATACCGGTGTCCCAGACTTAAGCTCAGAGGAGTGACCTCAGTCAGAGGTCAGCAGACTTTCCGTGAAGGGCCAGATGGTAAATACTTCAGACCTTGTGCACATGTGGTCTTGTCTGCAACCATTCAGCTCTGCATTGTGGCGCAGAAGCAGCCGTGGCAACATCTAAACCGCGTTCCAGTACCAGTTTCCTTCCAGCAGAATTTTGCCCCCAGGCAATAGTTTGCCAACCCCTGACCTAGATGGGCAAGGAGACTTCCAGGGAGTCTGGGGCTGTGTGTCTGACACCCGCTTCTCCTTTTATTGTCTGTTCACTTGGAGAGCAGAGTCACTGCAGAGTCACTTTCTCCATGCGCTGAGAACCAAAAGTCAAGGAGAGCAACAGCTCCCCTGTCTAACCACATAAAGTCCTTCTCAATTTGTCCATGACGTTCCTAGTACATTTTCCCATAAGAGATAGTAATTATAAGTGGGTCTTACAAGTCTGAAGTTAAAAGTCCTTGACAGACAAATACTTGATCCTTGAAAACCTAACAGAAGTGGAACCCCACAGAACTATTACACTTGGGAAAGTGATGGTTCTTTGTGTATTTACGAGTTAAATTAGCTTTCGTGTGCCAGTCTGGAAGCTAACCAGCTTATTGAGAGTTGAAACAGCTGCCTGACCAATCAGTTTTAAATCTAAGCACTGATTTTTACAGTGTAGTTTTCATAAACACATCTTTTATTGAACTGTACTATATATGGTGAGTCTTTTAAAACTGTGTATGTTTTTTAAAAGTGGCCTTTTATCAAGGTACAAATCCACACGTGTGGTTCAGGCCTTTTCATTTCATGGGCTTCTTAGTGAATTGCAGTTACCTGCTGTCCACACCGAGGAAGGTGGTAGTGCTTTGGTGCATGGAAATCCGCTTTATAGACTTACGGTTTCAACCCAGTCTGAGCCCTGCCTTCAAGGGAGAATGTGCTACCTGCATCCTGGCTATCTTAAATGGGGCTTCTTGGGTTAAAGGTTTGGCCCAAATCTGGTTGGGTCTTAGCAAACGTGACAGCCATTCCATTTGAAAAATTCATCATGTAGAGATTCTGTAGGCTTAAAATTGGAATTTAACCGTCTGAACAATGCTACTGTTACCACTAGCTGTAGGCTTGCATCTCAGCTATGTGTCTAGCTGAAAATTGTCACACTGGGTTATGTGTCTAAGTAAAATGGGGGTTAAAGTCTAGTCCTCAGTTTCCTTATCTGTAAAATGAGGATACTTTATCATCATCATCATCATTATTATGTATTATTTGATGTTTGGCCATGAGTATGCATCAGAACCTCCAGTGTATGCCTGATGATATATAGGGTAAAATATGGAACATTTTATTCAGTAACTTGAGAAATTATGTTTATATCCGAACACTCTATTAGAAAGTAAAATACAAAACTCATGAACAGTATTGAGATAAAACATCAACTTTCAAGAACTACTCTCCTTTTAGCAGCCCGTTTGGGCTAGATGTACAGATTCTCTGGGGTCTGTGTTCCTTTTTCTTGAGTTGTCCTTCAGGGGAAGCAGTTGAGACTCTGTGGCTTCCCTGCTCCTGATGGTGTCAGCAAGTGAGCAAGCCTCAGCCACGTTAGTTTCAGTGTATCTTACTTTCTCCTGTGACTGAGTCTGTGGTGAGCTTCCAACGAATATTTCACCTTTCTAGGTTTCTAGTGTCATTTTTTTTTAAGTTTTAAAAATAAAATACATGTTAGGAATTTTCTTACTGCTTTTTGATCCATTTTTTCATTTTGTTTTTCCTGTATACTGATCCTAATAGAGTTAATAGAGACAGTCTTTGCTTAATTTTATTTAGTCCTTTTGAATTTGTACTCTGATATAATCATCTGCCAAGTACGATGGTGATCACGAGCTTACTTACCGTCAAGTCAACAAAGAATGTAAATCACTGTCCCTCCTAAAACCTAATGACTTCATACCCAGGACTTTGGGTTTTTTGGTTTCCCCGGTCATGACACTTTACTGTAGTCTGTGAAATGTGGAGAATAGCATTATGTCTGAAAAAAAAAACAATGTACATACCTTAATTTGAAAATACTTAATTGCTGCTGCTGCTAAGTTGCTTCAGTCGTGTCTGACTCTGTGCAACCTCATAAACGGCAGCCCACTAGGCTCCTCTGTCCCTGAGATTACTAAATGATGCCAAAACAATTATAATAGCAACATCAAAGATCACTGACGAAAGGTCAGCTTAACAAATAATAATAATGAAAAAAGTTTAAATATTTTGAGAATAACTGAAATGTGGCATAGACACACAAAGTGAGCACATGCTCTTGGAAAAATGGTGTGTGACAGCCTTGCATAATTCAGAGTCACCACAAACCTTCAGTTCCTATTTAAAAAACAAAAACCAGTACCAAAGCACAATAAAAGGAGGTTGGCCTGTGGACAGTAGTCCCCCCTTGTTCACAGTTTCAGTCACCCACAGTCAGCCTCTCTCTGACAATATTGAATGAGAAGTTCCAGAAATAAACAGTCTATACGTCTTAAATTGCAGAGTATCGATAAGGGTATTACCCCAAAAACGTGTGAAACAGCACGTATCTGTAGGAAGAAGATTGATGTAAGGACATTGGATGGTTAATCATGATAACCTCGTTGAAGTCATCTGAAGAGGACTTGGAAACAAAAATATAGGTTACAGAGGAAGTGGTACACTCCAGGGACCAGTTATTGTGGTTAGCATTCCCTCCCCACCCCAGCCCAAATCGAAGGACCCCTTCCCTTCTCTTGTTTTCTTCCTCATACTAGGTAGGGCAGGATTGTGAGTTGGAATTTGTCATTATTTTTGTTTAAAAAGACGCAAGTCCAAACCGTTGACCTGAGTTCACTCCCACAGGCGGAGGCTCGTCTGCTGGAGGAGCAGCGCAGGGTCCAGGTGTACCTTCACGAGAGCACGCAGGATGAGCTCGCCAGGAAGTGCGAGCAGGTGCTCATCGAGAAACACCTGGAGATCTTCCACACGGAGTTCCAGAACCTGCTGGACGCTGACAAAAATGAGGGTGAGCCACTAAGATTCGGAGCGCGTGGATGTTTATTACGATCTGTGATCGTGAAGTTGTGTGAACACTAGCCATTCTTTAAGAGGGCTGTGTGTGTGTGTGTACCTTGTGGTGTGTTGCTCTCAGACGTCTGCAGCGTGTTTTGGGGGTGACTTTGGAGGAAGAGCGTCTTTTCAGTTTGGTTTGGAGTCCTGACTTGCCCACACACTCCGCGCTCAGTGATGCTGCCACTGCTTGGTGCGTGCGAGTATGTGACTTTTATGCTGAAAACTCTTAGAGATGAGAGGGCTGCTGTTTTGCAAAAGTATTTCCCATACCCTTCCCTTGTTTTCCTGGAACATGTGAGGAGCTCAGTAGAAGATTGACGCAGGACTTTTCTTCTTTGGTGCTCATAAATCAGCCATGTGCCATGCATATATTAAGTGAAGAATGTGGGGGCCCTTTTTTGGCTGAATTGTTTGTATACTTGAGATGGATATTCATAAATACTCCTTAAATTTATTCATTCTTGTAAAGAATATTTGAGTGCCTATTATGTATTAGGCATAATCAGTTTCTCAATCTTGAAGCATCACCTGTAGTTCCTGCTCATCTTTTTTCTGTTATATCAGTGGTTTCTCCTGGCAAGGGAGAAATATGCTTTCATAATCACATGATTTCATTGTTACTTTTGGCTAAATGTGAAATATTTGAGTACAATTAAGTGCAATTGATTATTAGGTCTAAAAACAGAGTGGTTTTATTTCACTGCACCTTTCATCTCTATAAATACATATTTAGTGGGATGGATTTGCAAAGTTTGTTTTGATGCATAAAGGTGGCACCTTCTTCTTTCAGATTTGGGTCGCATGTATAATCTTGTATCTAGAATCCAAGATGGCCTGGGAGAATTGAAAAAACTCCTGGAGACACACATTCATAATCAGGGTCTTGCAGCAATTGAAAAGTGTGGAGAAGCTGCATTAAATGTAAGTACTGTTCAGCTGAACACCGGTGGGACCTAACCATTCCCGGGCGTGGACTGCAGGCGGGTGTCCTGTCTGCACCTGCAGGTCTAGGGGGTAAGACTTTCGCTGGACTCTCATAGAGAACTGGCTACTGGCTCTTCAAAGTAGGAGTTTCACAAGCGTCTTTGTTGAGTAAATATCTCCAGTAATTTGCCTCTGGCACTTCTTAGGCATTAAGGATGTTATTTCTTGAAATTTTTTTTTTCCTTTCATTGTTTGTCAAAATTACCATTCCTTGCACTAGAAGAGAGAAGATGATTCCATAGACAGAACAGGTTGAAGCCTCCTAGAGCCCTGGCTCTGGCACCGTGTGCCACAGGCTGCCCCATGCAGGAACTTTGGTCTTGAGTACTGCTCTCCATTTGGAGACCTCAGGGCTGTTTGCTCTGGAAAGGCCCTGAGATGTATGGCATTTCTCATACAACCCCTGTCCCCACTGCCACCCCCACTCCAGGAGGTACCAGAATATTTCTGCTGGGTTTTCTATGATTCAGTTTTTGATTTTACGTAGGAAGTATCGCGTGTTTCTGAGAGACAGGTAAGTTGTCTTCAGGTTTGTCCCTGTTGTGCGCTTTAATTTCAATCATGTTCAGGACAGCTAACAGAGAAGAAAAGCTCCTAGAACACAGTTGGTTCTTCTGCCTGAGTCCGAAAACTTTTTGTCCCTGATTTTACTGTGTTTGGTGTAAAGTATTTCGCGTCTGTTTTCCTGTCATCTTTGGGGGCTCCTTTTCCACTTCTCATTATGGGCTTACTGCATCATTTGTTGCCACATCTGTGGATTATCAGAGGGAAGAACGTAAACACACCTTAGAGTTTATAAAACAATACAGTTCATACTTAGCGAACGGCAGAGGACAGGCTTGGTGGTGGGTGCTGTGGAAGGTCTCCAGGTTTCAGGGCAAGGTCCCACATCGAGACTCGCAGTGCCGTGGGGCCCCCACCCTCAGACCCCGGGGATGGTCTGTCCAGGCTCAGATCCAGCTCTGTTGTTCACTGACAGCTGACCGCATTGCTCACTCGCTTGTGCTGTCTGTGGCTGTTAGGAAGAAAGACTAATGATGGTGACCACCTTCTAGAGGTTTTGTGAATAAAGAACACTTAATGCTTGTAAAGGGCTTCTTACATGAAAGCACGCAGTGCTCAGCAGTTGTTCTCAGGTGTCCAGTCCTGTTTTTTTTTTTTAAATTATGTAAAAATTATATGATGATTTTTCTTACATCCAAACTCTGAGTGTTCTTTGTTGAAGAGTCTGACGCACAGACACAGGTACACACACGCACGTGTGCACGTACATGAGACTCAAAAGGGGCCACCTTGATAACTTTTCAATAATGTAAGGTTTTCCCAGTTGTTAACTCAAAACCCAGTTTGGCCAGAAGGGCAGGGTAGCCATCCATTTGGCTGGAAAACATGTTTTACTGCTAATAAATCTGATGTAGGCTGAAATTTTTACAGGTTTTAAATGTGTAATGTGATTCAAATAATAATTATGTGTTACAAACATCAGAATGGCCTTAAGAACTTTCTGAAGGCATATTTTTCATAGTTAAATGGATTTGAGAATCACACGTGTTCCTGGGTACCTGGTGCCCAGGGAATTCCCCTCGTGGGGTTCCCCTCGCTTCACCCAAAGAGGAACTGGCGGTCCTCTCCCCGTGAAGTGTGGCTGAAAGCCTGAACACACGTGCTGCTTTTAGACACGCTGCGTCTTGTACCTGCTGCACCCCGAGGCCGGGGAACACTCGAGAACAAGGCTGGGGATCAGGGCTCCTCTCGGGGGACGAGGGCTTCAGGCCGAGGCAGCTCAGTGAGGTCCAGCCCACCTGCCGTCACGGGAGATTCTAGCGGAGGATAAGAGCTGTCGGCCTTCAGAGGCTGGTGACTGAGGACAGGCGTGCCCAGCCACGCCGCCCACGCCGTCGGCATGCTGCATGGAGGCTCCTGGAGGACTTTAAAACCTTGTGCACCAAGGAATCATCAGGTTTAAACTGCTTTAGAGCTGAACAGAGGATCAGATCATTGTTTTAATAGGCAGGTTTGTTTCACAGGCGAGTCCCCCCACGTCTGGCCTCTGGACAGAAGAGAGAGTGGGCGGCTGGGTCAGTCAGCACATTCCATGTTATGCTTAGGTAGACGGGCCAGAGCCCGACACGTGTGCTCAGTCGCTGGCAGTATAGTGACGGTTTGTAGGAGAATGGTCAGATACAGGAGGAGACTTGAGGGGAGCAGCCTGGAAGCAGAGCCCACACCTTCAGGTTCGTTTACAAAGATTGAAGCCCACGGCGTGGCCGGCTGGGTCCTTGGTTTTATCTGCCACAGCAACCAGCTGCATGATGGTGGCTGGTGCTGTAACTCAAAGGGCCCACGTATGCTGCAGAGAAAATTGAAGTTGTTTTCATTGATTCCGCAAGGATCTGTGACCTGGCTGAGCCCAGGGCCCTGTGCAAGGCGCCGCGCCTCTGTGCTCTCCTCGGGTCTCAGCTTTTCTTCTCAGACCTCCGTGCCCTCCTCCGCCTGCTCCAGTGACTGGATGGCGGGTCTGTTGTGAAACCTCACGTCTTCCCTCCTCCGTCCTTAGCTCAGCGGGGCAGCTGTGGGCTCGGTGCCCCCGCCTTCCCCTTTGCCCCCAGCAGCATTCATCCCCTGGGATGGAGTCATTTCCTACTGAGCCTGGACCAGCCGTGGGTCTTCACACCATCATATACGCGCTGTGCTGGACCTGCCTGGTTCTTCTCTCTGCCTAGATGTATGCCTTCTTTTTCCCCCATGTATTAAACACTTCATCTTCCAATACCCTCAAATGCCATTCCTTCCCCAAAGCCTTTCTCGACCACTCCTTGGAAATAGCATCATGTTGGACTGTTTACATGGCATTCACACTCCTTACCTTTTAGATGTCTGTGTAAATGTCTCCTGCAGAGGTGGCTTTATCCACCGTTGTGCCCTCAGCCCAGCACTGTGCCTCACACAGAACAGGGTCTCAGTACACTTGGGTCTTTGTGATACTCCTCTGTCTCCAGCAGGATTCAGGGGGCTTACACAGTACGTAAAAGGCGGTAGGATAAATGAAACAGAACAGCAAAATAAGGGTTGCAAACACAAGTGAAGCTGAGTGTAGAATAGTGAATGGCACTCAGAATGCATGCAGTGAGGTG
This sequence comes from Bos indicus, assembly GCF_029378745.1. Lineage (NCBI taxonomy): Eukaryota > Metazoa > Chordata > Mammalia > Artiodactyla > Bovidae > Bos > Bos indicus. The sequence continues at coordinate 112,356,262 of NC_091763.1, forward strand.
GTGAGGTCTGGTCTCTTGATAGACGTGGGTCACAAATTTGCCTCCAGTGTTTTCCATCAGTACAGAAAGCCCGCTGGAAAAGACAGCAGTACTTTGATGTACGGTCAGCTCCTTGATTCACACTGATCATAAGGAACAAGCCCTCAGCTCTGAGGAATGACTCTTATCGGCATTCAAAACTGCTAACACCTTTCCTAATGGTCCATCTAAGTGAACACCAGCTATGTGACAGTCATCCACATACGACATAAATACAAAGTAAAACTATATCAGGTCTGGATGGCTTTGTAATTTCCCTTGACACCAAAATTTTATAGCAGAATGAAGTTCAGGAAAGGAGTCAATACAGACTTGTACGTACTTGCTAATGAATACTTGATGATACTGTTGGTTTCATGTTGAATTTTTAATTAGCACTCTGTTCTGCAGAGTCTGGGCGCTATTGTTCTCTACAAAGAAGGCCTCATAAATCAGGTATAGAGAATGTTTCATTACAGTCTTCAGGGCAGAAATGGCAACAGATAAGCACAGAGTCCTCTTTGAAAGTATCTTGACTGAGTGACTTCAGTCTAACTGGACCTGAAATGTAACCCAGCAAGAGTGGGCTTGTAGATACTTTGATGTCCCGCGGGGCTGTCGGTCTGATGGTGGGAGGTTGGCTGCAGACCTGGACTGGGGCGCAGGGTTGTCAACGTTTATTTGCAGGTTTGGGGAGGGGAAAGTGTTCTCCTGAGATGGAAAGGCGTTTTCAGGAGCGGCGCGGGGCTGCTGGCTCCAGGATCAGGAGTGACGGTGCTTGTAAGAGGAGCACTTAAAGTGGAGAAGGTTAAAGACAGACGTAAAACCAGGGAGCTCTGACAAGCATGTTTTTCAGCATAAGACTAAGGAGTGAGTCTGAGGCCGTATATCAGACTTGTAAAAAAAAGTTCTATGGTTTGGGTTGAGAAGTTGGCTTAGGTGTAATTAGAAGAACTGAATTGTGTACGAACTTAGCCCAGAATAAACAGAGTAACACGGTGCTGGGTGCTTCTGGCAGATGTAGGGTTAAATGATATATCCAAGATTCCCTTTCTCTCTGGAGTAAAATCCCAAATGTAAGAACTTAGTTCTGACTCAGTCTTCCTGTGCATGGTGAGAGAAGAGAGTGATCCACTCAGAGCCACTCCTGCTTGGGAGCCCTGCTTGGGGAGCGTGATGCGGCTCCGTCTGGTCCAGGGGGTGGAGCACTCAGCCTCAGCCAGGTCTTCCCAGAGTACAGAGCGGGTGGGAGAAGGTACTCGACCAGCACTGCTGAATGCTGGGTGATGGATCATGGTGTCTGATTTTACTATTTCTCATTTTGAATATGTTGAAAATTTTCCATAACAAAACTTAAACAGAAAGAAAGAAAAAAAAGAAATGTACTAGTTTTGATGCAGTTGATGTGGGAAAAGAGGGGACCAATGAGCTGTTTTAGGATAAAATGAAGCAGTTTTACATAGTAAGTCCAACTCATCATTTTAATTACAGAGAACTGATAACATGGTGACAATGCAGATTGGTCCAGAAAACATGCAGTTAAATTTGTCCACTCTGTCTTGCCATGAGATGAAGAGAACAACCTTTTTCTCTGAAAAACAAAAAAAAAAATACACAAATGTCCATTTTTAGTCTGTGATCACCAGGCTCTGAGGAGACTCACTGTGTCTTAGTGTAACCAGGAAGCTCCCATCTCTCCTCCACCTGTAGGGGGAACCTCAGTCCTTTCTTCCACAGGCACACCCATCAGGGGAGCCTCCTCTTACCCAAATCGGACTTTATCCCCCACACCGATCTCAGTTGTGGCTTAGCCTTGCTCTGCGCCTGCCCGCCCACCCTGAAGTGGCCGTGCCTGGTTCCCGGCCCAGTCAGAGGAGACCATGAACTTCTCTTGGTGTTTGAGCTCATGCCCAGCAAGGGGGGCAGCCTGAGCAGCACCCCATGACGATGCTGACCATCGTGTGATGGGGGAGGCCTTGCCGTTCAGGGTTCAGGGAGGTGCTCAGAAAATACTGGTGACGAGTCCAAGATTGGCAGCTGGGATCCTACACGGAGCCCCCAAGAGGTCTGCTGGGACAGGAAGCGGGGACGGGGCAGGTACACCTGAGAGGGCGGCCTGGGCCGGCCAGACCAGGGAGACCCCGAAGGCTAGGTCAGCGATCCACCTTAATCCCAAGGACAAGAGGAAACCAGGTTAGGCCATATAAGCCTGAAACTGACAATATGATTTTCTTTGTTTTCTCCTTTTTTTTTTAAATGAAATTGCTACCATGTGAAAAATGGATTGAAAGGAAGAAGAACTGTTAGCATACCAGTTAGGTTTGTTAAGAGTGGTTCAGATAGAAATGACACGGCTGGTGATGGGGACGCAGAGAAGGAATGAGGCAGTTATACTGTAAAGGGCAGGGTTCGTGTCGGATGATTGTTGAAGCCGGACAGTGAATACAGGGGGCGAGTTTTACGGTTCTTTGCGATTTTTAATATATCTGAATCTTTTCTACAATAAAACGTTGACAGAAAAGAAATGTAAATAGCAGTGCAGAGAGCGGCAGAACCAGGGGGCGGTCAGGCCGACTCTGATGCTTCTGAGCGTCAGGAATTCAGGAATCCCCCTGCGTCCATGGCAGGTTGTGTTAGCCGAGTGGGGACATCTGGTCTGGAGAGGAATGTACCAGCCACAGGCAGAAAGATGCCCATCACGTAGGAGTTGGATAAGGTCCCCCCACCACCCTCCCCAACCCCGGGACCAGCTTGAGTGGTGTCGTGTTTTCTTATATGCAGAGAACTCCTGCATAGTAAGAGTAATCACGCAGATTGCTAAGTACTCCATTCGTTTTTTTTTTTTTCTTTAACATCCAAAATTCGCATCTTCATGTTCTTAAAAAAGCACGCATTTCATTCAGCCAGCCTTTCCTCTGCCCTCACCTCTCTTGCTTCTGTGGCCCTGCCATCCGGGGCCCTCGGGAACAGCTCCTGCACATCACCATTTATCTCCTGGTTGCTAAATCACTCACCTTTTGAACGTTTTCTCCTCCATTAGACACTGCCGATGGCTCCTTCCTCAAACTCCTTCCTCTGTGCTACTCCCGTGCGTCCCTGTCTCCATCTGCCCTTGGCAGCTCCGAGGTGGCTTCTCTCAGGATCTCAGAAGCTAATTCAGGTCTCCAGGGCTCAGCGCCTTAGCACAGTCTTCCCTCAGGAGGTTCCATCCACACCCTCACTTCTCACCAGCCAGACTCCTGGCTGGGTCTTCTCCTGTTAGCCGAAAGGATCTGGAATTGGAGTCTGAAGGTTTCTGTTCCCTTAGAGAAGATCTGTCTTTCCATGGGGAGGAATTCATACCTGGCATTTCTTGGGACTTTATGTTTTTTCCAAATCTTGGATCTGAGAAAAATCGGTCAAGAAATAAAGATGACGGAAGAGAGTGTAGTTCACCTGCAAACATAATGGCGACATAGAGGTGCTGCTGGTTCAGAGGACGCCATTGATGAGGGTGCAGAGCGAGGGCGGGGGTGCCGAGGCGGGAACTCCGAGCTTCAGGCCGTCTCTGGGAACCAGGCTGAGGCAGAGGGGCAGTCCAGTGCCCAGTTATAAATGTGTGTGTGTCCTTCTCTGCTCCTAAGAGGCAGTCATTCTTGCAAATGAAGCAAATATTAATCTGTTTATATTCATAATACACTTTATATCAATCCTGTGAGTGATGTTCCAAGAAACAGCAAGGTTTGGAAGCAAATTAAGTCCTTAAATTGGCAGTTTTGATATGTAATTCTTTGTAATGCTGCTAATAACCTTACTGTGTGATAGTGTTTGCTGGCATTTTCCAGTGTTTGGGTACTTGTTGGAGGCGAAAGCTCTTTGTAAATACTTTAAAAGAACCAATGCCAAGAGAAAAACAGTATGAATGATGAGAAATAATTTGACATGAAGTCAGAAAACAATCTAAAATCTGAATTGGCAAAAGCAGTGTCAGTTTCAATGGCAAAACCAAAATTAAGTCAAGCGGACAGTATTTTCATTGTTAAAAAAAAAAAAAAGAACTGAGTTTATATGAAGTTAAGATGTGTGCTGATGGACAGGTATTTTTGGGTGCAGTCTTAGAAATCAGATCATTAATACAGAATGCAAGAACTTCTACACCTGGAATCATTCTCTGGAAACTAAGAGCGGGATTGTACAGTTAGACAGTTAATGCTGTGTGTGTGTGTTCTAAGTTTTAAGATAGAAAAATTTTTAAACATTAAATATATGTGGCATCCGCTTTCAATATTTTAAGTGATTTTTATTTGGCAGTTTTTTGTGTTAAGTTCCCTTTTAACATTTTATCAAATGTCTGCCCAGTAGAGGCCACTTTACATGTCACTAAAATGAAAATCTTGTCACAGTACTTTTATTCATAATAATAATAATAGGCCTTTCATGTTTATTATATCTTTAATAACAGAAAACCTCTGAACCTCCTGGTATAACCCTGTCACAGAAGAATGATTTAATGGTGACCCAAAATCAAGTCAGGTGTCATAGAAATGCAGAATAGTTGGAATTGGGGGAGTTGTAGTTTCTCCTTCCTGAACCAGAAGAGAAATACCTGTCGAGAATTGGGGCGCGCTGGCAGACCATTGATACCTCCCGTCAGTGATGTGCTGGCCGCGGAGCCCTGCGCTCATGCTGAGCCCCGTGTCCAGCAGCACCGCCTGGGCTCCGCCTGTCTGCTTAACCTCTCCCTGGGCCGTTTCCTCTCTGAGACTCTCAGGAGCAGGCTGCCCACATCAGGCTGGCCAGGTGCCCACCCGTGACTTTGTTTCCTCGTTTCTAGGGGGGAGGCCAACAGCCCCGACCCCGCAGTGTGACAGTCAGGCCTGCGAGCTCAGTGCGCCCTCTGACACGAGGCCAGCCCTCGGGGTCGGCCACTCTGGTCTTCGTATGACCCTGGACTGTCCCCTCCGGCCCATCCTTCCTGCCTGCCTTCTACAGCGCTCCCAAAACCTTCCCTGAGGCTGGTTCTCACATCTCCTTTCTGTTCTGTCCAGAGACTCCCAGTGGCCACCCCACCGATCGCCCAGTGCTCTGACGGTCTCTGGGCCCGGCCTTTCCCACCCTAGATCTCTACTTGTCCTCGTCCATCTTCAGATTTCCCGGGTGTACTAGTCAGACCCTCACTGCCACGTGCGACCCACCCCTGCCCTTGCCCACACGTCCTGAGACCTCAAACCTACATTATTCTTGCACTGCCTACTCAGCTAAGTTCTAAGTAACTTATTGACGGGTTTCCCCAGCCAAGAAAAAGTCCAGAATATGAAATTTTCAACAGCAAAAGTAGACAAAGCAAAGCTGTCACTTTGAAAGTTTGTTTTGTGTGGTTCGAGTTTTCAAATAATTTGAAAAATCACTTTTTTGTGTAGTTCGGAATTAGTGTTTCATTTTGAGTGCAGAGAATATATTTTCTTTTATTATATCTATAAGCAGAATGTCCTATGTATTTTGATGATGGGATGTGAAGTATTTCTTGATCTTATTTGTTAGCATCTTTGAAGAAGGAAGCAGATCTTTTGGAATATTTTCCAGTAGCATGTGAGTATACAGTCTAGTCCCCAGGAACCAACTCGTGTCTGTTTTTCTCTCTACCCAAGGACCCCAAAATGTATGTACAGACAGTGTTGGATGTGCATAAAAAATACAATGCCCTGGTGATGTCGGCGTTCAACAATGATGCTGGCTTCGTGGCCGCGCTGGACAAGGTAGGTATGCTGGCCTGTGGCTCCTTGCGGGACCGGGCGGATGGCACACGGGCCTCTGACGGTGTTTCTGTGATCTGCAGGCTTGCGGTCGCTTCATAAACAACAACGCAGTTACCAAAATGGCTCAGTCGTCTAGTAAATCCCCCGAGTTGCTGGCTCGATACTGTGACTCCCTGTTGAAGAAGAGGTACTAGTGCGTTTGTGCATTTTCTTAGTAAACCTGCTTAAAGCCTCGACCTCTAGATGAGGAGTTAAAAGTTCTGTTACGTACGTCACGTTGTAATCTTTTTGTACCTTTTGGGAAGAATACTGTAAACTGAGCACACCTTCTTTGTCCTCCTGAAAGTCATTTCACGATACGTGTTAGTGCCCACTTCACCTGTTCCTTACGGCTGTAATTTCTAACGTCTGTAATTGTAGACGGTGTGAGGGTGACCCTCCTAGCTAAAAGGCTAAAATTTGGAGCTCTATCAAATGAAAAACTTGCGTATTTTAAATACGCAGGCACTCTGGCAGAGCTTGAGTTTGTTTGGCAGGACACGCAGCTGCTTTTTTAGCCATTGTCTTTTCAGAAACTGTCTCATCGAGTCTGTTGATAGGCTGTTCTTTAGTTAAGGCAGCTGACGCAGACAGAGGGGTGGAGAGCTCCAAAGTGCGGCGCTAATGAGCGTGCGTTAGTGACTGGATGCGAGTGGGCACCAAGGGAACCTTTGAGGAGAGGGACACGGCCCCAGCCTCTAAGGGAGAAGCACGGAGCTTCTGGCCAACCGTTCTGAAGCAGGAGCACCTCTTCAGAGCCTGTTTGGTGGTTGGGTCATTTTAGATGAATTTATAGGGATCTCATTTATAGAGGACTCTAAGAGCAAAACCTTTAAATTTTTGTTTGTCCTGAAATCACTTTTCAATTAATATTTGCTCATAGCCCAGAATGAATGAATCAGTTGCTAAAGGACAGCCATCTGTTTTGTAGACATAATGACAAGTGGGAGGCCGCACTGGGGAGGGAGTTTAAAAAGCCCTCCCACTACCTTTAACTGTTAGGCCATTGAATGGCCTTTTATTTTTTCAAAGTTAAGTTCAAGCATATTGAGGAAAGCAATTAGAAAAGTGAAGCTAATTTACTTACATTTAAATGGGTTATCTTAAAGGAAAACTTGATTCAGAATGTTTTGGGAAACTTTTCATTTTTGTTGTGGATGTTCTAAATGATTATTTGGAAGGATAGTTTATGAAATAGAATATAAGATTGCCAAATGGCCACAGGTTAGAAAAGCTAACCTTCCCTCATCCACGTGCTGATCTGAAAAAAAACTCACCGTTTGAACCGCATGTGATATGGTAGTTTGGTAAAGAGGTGCTTGTTTAGTAAACATTTGCTGGGTTTTTTTTAATTAATAAAACACCATGCCTTTTAAAAATTTTCAGTTCCAAGAACCCAGAAGAAGCAGAACTCGAAGACACACTCAACCAAGTGGTAAGGTGCTGGCTAGTTACATCGGTTTTCAGGAACTTTTTCTCTGACAGATGGCTTTAAGGTTATGTATATGAGGCATCTGAAAAGTAGTAGAAACACTTATTTTATTCTAAATCCGACTTTACTTCCTGTACTGAGTTAACTTTAGCATTTGTACCTTTCTCATTAGTAATAATTCTAGACCAACTTAGTGTGATTTAAGGAGTGGATGACAGTATTAAAGATTACGGGGGCAGTATTTTCTGTCCCTCTAAATGTCAGCATACGGGGTGGGACAGACCAAGACCCACGTGTTGCCTCCTGGCCTGTGGCTGGGACCGGTCGTAAGGCGTGTGTGTGCTCTCTGGCGGCTTTCCAGATGGTGGTCTTCAAATACATCGAGGACAAGGACGTGTTTCAGAAGTTCTATGCAAAAATGTTGGCCAAGAGGCTCGTGCACCAGAACAGCGCGAGCGATGACGCCGAGGCGAGCATGATCTCCAAGCTGAAGGTAAGGCCAGCTTCTCTTGGACAGCGCAGCCTCGGACGCCGAGGCTCCCAGTCCCTCCAGGCTGTCGGCTGGGCCGAGCCATCAGCTGTGATGGCGTGGTGTGAGCGCTGCCGCTGCACACCGAGAGCCCACCATCGTTGTCGAGACGCGTCCAGGCCCCAGTCGTAGGGCTGCCTGTGCTCTCCCCGACACTCACGTGCACGCACACACAGGTTCCCAGACACAGACATGCGCCCACACATGCACACACGCGCCCTTCTGCTGCAGCTGAGCCCATCCAGCGCATCCTCTCCCAGCTCCTGTGCACAGCCCCAGCTCTGCACGCCCCCACCCCCCACCACCAGGAATTGCTCCAATTGGCATGGCCTCCACTCCACTCATATGTTTCGCCGGCCTTGAGCAAGTGGGGCTTTTCGTATTTCTCTGGGCTTGGTTGACTGTTGGTAGCCCCACATCTGCGGGAGGACAGGAAGCATCACCTTAGCTGGCTGTTGAGCGCTTTTTCTTAACTCAGCTCCCACTGCACCTGGCCTCTCAGGCACTGTTCCGTGTTTTATGGTGTATTTCACTGTGACCGGAAATCAGTTAATGAGAGTGTTACTCGGTGCAGTTTGCTGTGACAGAAAACTGTAACTGAGTGGCTCACACAGGAGAGAAGTGTTCTCAGAGCTCCAGAGGCTGCCGGGATGCGCAGGTCAAGGTCCAGGCAGCTCAGTGTCCAGTGCAGGCTCTCCGCCCCCCACCCCGCCCCTTCCCTGAGGACGCCCAGCCGGCCCACCTGGCCAACTCTTCCCCGCACAGAGGTCCACCCTCAGGACCTTTCCTAAACCTCGTTATCTCACTGCCGCCCCACCTCCGAGTACCATCAGCCTAGGACTTCAGCATAGGAGGGAGGGGGCAGCGGGCAGGTCAGCCCGCGGCAGCAGGTGAGAGCACAGACAAGCCATGTCGTCTTGGTGTTCTCATGCTCTCAGAAATCCTTGTTCTTCCTGCCCGAGTGGTAGTCACTGTGTTCTCCCACAGTTGCTGACGGTTCTGTTTACAGCTGTGTAGGTTTTGATAGCGTATGGACTTTAATCAGTGCATGTTCATAGCGTGAGCTCCTGTTACCTGCTGCAGCTTCAGTACTGCCGTTCAGCATCTTATATGTGTATGCTCCCCGTCAGACTCCCCTGTATACATCTCTGTCTCTGGAGAAGTTAATAAGGCAGTTGTCTGGGTTTATTTCAGCAAGCTTGTGGTTTTGAGTATACCTCTAAACTTCAGCGGATGTTTCAAGACATTGGTGTAAGCAAAGATTTGAACGAGCAGTTCAAAAAGCACCTAACGAACTCCGAGCCACTTGACTGTGAGTATCCCTGGGTTCCCGAGCTTCCTTGACCATGCAGGGCTCTTGGCGGAGGCGGCGCTCTTTGTAGCAAGTGCGAGAGACAGCAGCTTTATCAGAAATTCAGGGCCAGGCACACAGGAAGTCCGCCCCCCACGCACCCCCGGCCTCCTGCCTCCTGGGTGATGACAGGAGGTGAAGCCGGGGAAGGGGGTTGGCGTTTCCCCGAGGGGCCGAGCCGGTGGGAGTCTTGTGTTCAGGTCCTGAGCCCTGACTTCTTCCACTGGCTGGCGCGGCCGCCTCACCCTGGCCGGTCACCAGCTCAGGGCACCACTTACAGTTTAAGTTTCAGTTAACGTTTCTTCACTTTAGTCTGATTCCATTCTAGCAGTTTCTTCTATTATAAGAAACTTCTGTGGCCATACAGATGACCAGTCAAAACCTGGCTCCTTGATTGCCACTGGGGGTCAGGACAGGCTGGTGTCAGGACACACAGAGGCCCACTGGGCTCCCGCGAGGTCTGACTGCAGCAGGTTTCGCTGACATCATCATATGGTGATTCTCTTGTTTTTAAATGAAGAATGAGGCTGTACTTGCCCCAAATCGAAAGCACCATTCCATTGTAAAACTTGACCGTGGTGCCAGCAGACTTGTTGTCGGCCGTCTGCAGTGATGACATTTTGGTATAATATATAGATTATACGTGTATTAGATACATACAGTCTTTGTGCTGTGCACAGAGTCATCAGTGCCACACAAAGCATACGAAGTCGGCTGACTTGGGCTTCTCATTGTCTTGAGTTTGAGGCTCTCGGGCCATCCAGCCTGAGGAACTCAGGTGTGCCCTGAGTGGACTGAGCGTATTGGTGGCTGAAAACCAGAGCAGATGAAGCCAAACAGGCACATGGTGTTAAAATTCTGAGTTAGACGAGGAATGGAAGACTCACTCTTTGCAGAAGAGAATTTGTGGCTCTTTTTCCCTTTACTTCCCAGGTGGCTCAGCCAGTAAAGAATCTGCCTGCAATGCGGGAGATCCCTGGGTAGGAAAGATCCCCTGGAGAAAGGAATGGCAACCCACTCCAGTATTCTTGTCTGGAGAATCCCCGTGGACAGAGGAGCCTGGTGTGCTATAGTCCATGGGGCTGCAAAGTCAGACACAACTGAGCGACTAACACTTTCCCTTTACGAAATTTAATTGAAATTTAGTGTGTTTCATCCTTAGTTTTATATTAAAGCAGGATTTTTCACTTAGTATGTTTTTCTTTTAATAAAAAGCAATTTAAGTTTACCTGCTCTGTTGGCATTTTCCAGTTTATAAGGCTAATGTATTCCTGAACTTTCCCCCTCCCCCAGTGGATTTCAGTATTCAAGTGCTGAGTTCCGGATCGTGGCCCTTTCAGCAGTCTTGCACGTTTGCCTTGCCGTCGGAGGTAAGGATGGGTTCCTCTTCTGTTCCCTTGGTGTTGGGCAGGGGTAAGGAGGGGCCCCTTCATGGCAGCGTGTCCGCAGAAGGCCTTCCTGCTGGCCGAGCCGCGCCCAGGCAGCCCTGAGCACTGGCCGGCGTGGGGTCGGGAGGTGGCACCTCCGGTCCCACCCAGCGGTGGTGGTTACTCTCAGAAAGTAGGACCTCGTAGTTCTGTGATGAACGCCATCCTGATCCCTACTTGTCTTGAACTAGAGACTTTTTTTTAATTGTACTTTCAAACGTGTAAATTAATGGACTTCTGCAAGATAATAAACACTTGATATTTGTAGTTCACTTTTATGTCAGCATTTTGTCCTGTAAACTAGGGCCAGTGTTTGTGTTTAGAGATGTTGACCATAGGATGTGTTGAGGTACATGTTTCACAAGTGCTCTCCCCACTTTGTACGCAGCTGGAACGGAGTTACCAGCGATTCACAGCCTTTTACGCCAGCCGTCACAGTGGCAGAAAATTGACGTGGTTATATCAACTGTCAAAAGGAGAATTAGTAACAAACTGCTTCAAAAACAGATACACTTTGCAGGTAAGATCACTTTTTATTTTGGAGGTTGGGTTGGTTGGTTTGTTTAATATAAATGAAGATAAGATGAATTATAGAAATCCAACAGTAACATGCAACAGAATCTAGAGTTAAGCTTCTGCAAAATAATACTGAGGTTAAATACCTTGAATTTTATGAGTCGGAGAGGTGAGTTCTCTGTAGCTAAGGGAGAAGTTACTCAGTAATGCTGAACCTCACTTTTCTCCTCCACAAAAGTGGCGGGGGGGCGGTTAGTGTTTGGACTTTGTGTGTGGTGTGAAGACTAAGTGAAATTGAATGTATTTTAATAAGTGTTTGAGGGCTTCCCTGGTGGCTCAGCAGTAAAGAGTCTGCCTGCCAATGTAAGAGACGCAGGTTCAATACCTGATTCAGGAAGATAGGTTGGAGGGGGAAATGGCAGCCCACTCCAGGCTTCCCGTTCTTGCCTGGGAAATCCCATCGACAGAGGAGCCTGGGTGGCTGCAGTCCCTGGGGTCGCAGAGTGTCATTGACATAGCTTCTGCTTGACACACACTAAGTGTTCAGATATTAGCTTTAAAAGCTGGAGTTTCATGTATCTAATTATGATAATAGCTCTCTTCCTTTGACGGGGCAGTTTCATGTTAACAGCAGCCTCAGTGCTCGCTCACCATGGTGCTGAGCACCACGCAATGGTAACTGTCACTTGGTTTCCGGTTTATCGCTGAGAAGCCAAGCATCAGCCTGGCGAAAGGACCTCCTCTGGCTCCTGACTGATAAGAGCCAAAGTTTCCGTTAAGATCTTGTCCTTTAAAGATTCCATCTTGAAGAGGGTTCACTTGTGTGCTTATAAGCTTATAAAAGCAATTATAAATCTATAAGTGTTAAGAAACTTCTGACTGCATTTTGCAGACTCAACCTGCTCACTATACTTTGAGTAATTCTGCTCTGATAAACTAAAGTGTCTGATACTCCGTTACACCAGTCCAGAGATCTTTATCAGCTTGAATATGGATTTCTATACAGCTAACCCTTGAGCAGCGTGGCAGTTTGGGGCACCGACCCCCTGGGCAGTTGAAAATCTGCACAAAACTTAGAGTCAGCACCTCACATCCAACAGTTTCCTTATATCTTCAGATTCAACAAACCTCACATCTGTAGCACTGTCCTATTTACTGTTGGGGGCGTGGAATCCAACGATAAATGGACCCACACAGTTCAAACCCATATCAAGGGTCCCCTATGCAATTGAAATTGTTTTCTTTCTTCCCAAGTATACATAGAAGAATCTCTGAGTTCAGACTTCATTACCTAAAATTTTAGTGCCCCCTCACTTTGGATCAGTAGACATGTAAACTTTATTGAGATCATTTACATAAAAAGACACCCCATCTTAAGTATTCAGTTTGCGTCATTCAAAGGTCCACTGTATTTACATAGACAAAACATGTGGAAGAAAATGCAGAATCCTCGAGTGTCTGTAAAGGTGGGGAGTGGCGTCTTTCAGGAAGAAGCAGATCGTGGTGGAATTGTTAGATGGGTGTTACTCCCGCTTAATGGATGGGCTTTGTTTTTTGCGTCTATTCAGAGCACTGGTTTCCTAAGTAAGTTCTTTTGGGAGTTGCCCAGCATTTAGCTCTTTCCTCTCTTTCCTTCGCATGGGGCCCCGAAGGCATCCACATTCCAGATGGCCATCCTGCTCCAGTATAACACAGAGGACGCCTATGCCGTGCAGCAGCTGACGGACAGCACCCAGATCAAAATGGTATCCCAGCCTCTGCGTCCTGGGGAGGGGAAGGACCCTGAATAGGCTCTTCTTCCAGGGCTCAATACATGATGTGTTAAAAGCTTAATTTTTAAACTCAGTGTAACATAACACACGCACATGTCCACATGGCTCGCTTTTCTCTCACTCATTTAGCTTGTTCTCAGCCCTCTTTCCAGCTAAGCTTTCCCTTACTAAACTTAAATTTTCACCAAATGTTATCCTTCCTGCTAATCTTTTTTTATTGAGTTACATTTCACATAACATTGAATTCACCATTTTGTATGACTCAGTGGTTTTTCACAGGGTTGTACAACCACCATTGTCATACAAATCCAAAACATTTCCATCAGCGTAAAAAGAAACCAGTAACTGTTAGCAATTATTACTCTTTACCTTCATCTTTTTGTGACGGAAAAAATACATTCAAGTATACGGAGGGACCACATCGTGTCTATCCATTTATCGGTTGATGGACATTTGGGTTGATCCTACTTTTTGCTTATTACGAGTAACACTCCTGTGAACATGTGTGTGCAGGTCTTTGGATGGACGTACTTCCAGTTCTCCCGGGTATAAACCTAGCTGCGGGATTACAGTCATGATAACTTACATGTTCTCCCGGGTATAAACCTAGCTGCGGGATTACAGTCATGATAACTTACATGTTCTCCCGGGTATAAACCTAGCTGCGGGATTACAGTCATGATAACTTACATGTTCTCCCGGGTATAAACCTAGCTGCGGAATTACAGTCATGATAACTTACATTTATCTTCTGGAGGAACTGCCAGGCTGTTCCACAGTGGCTACCCAGCTTGTGTTCTCAGCAGCAGTGTGTGAGAGTTCCACTCTCTGCATCCTTGCCAGCACGGTGCTCACCCATTTTAGTGGATATGAAGCAGCGTCTCATTGTGCTTACCTGCGTATCCCTAATGATGTTTATGCCCACTTTTAATTGGGTTACTTGTCGTTTTGTTGAGTTGTAAGAAGTCTTGTATTCTGTGTAGTAGACCCTTTCCGGATAAATGATTTACAGGTATTCCCTCTACTCCGGGCTTTCATTTTCTTGATCACGCACATGGTTTTAATTTTGATGCAGCCCACTTTATTTTTCTTCTGTTGCTTACGCTTTTGGTGTCAGACATCTAAGGAATCATCGCCTAATCCAAGGTCAAAGATTGTTCTTCCCTGTTTTTTCTTGAAGTACAGTTGGCTTATTGTTGAAGTATAACAAGTATAAATTAATATGTTAGTTTCAGCTGTACATCATAGTGATTGGATATTTTTATACATGTGTTTCCCCTATTGGTTGGTACTGGCAACCTTGTCGAAAATCAGTTGGTTCTAGATGTTATTTCTAGATTCTCAGTTCTTTTCCACTGATCTAAATGTCTCTTCTTATGCCAGTACCACATTGTCTTTTTGTAATAAGTTTTGGAATTGAGACATCCAACTTTGTTCTTTATCAAACTTGAGTTAGGTGTTCTGGGTCCCTCATATTTCCGTATAAATTTCAGAATTAGCTTGTCCGTTTCTGCAAAATAGGCAGTTGGAATTGTGGTGGCGATTGTATTAAATCTGTAGGTTGTTTTGGGAGAATTGCCACCCTAACAATATCCAGTCTTCTAATCTGTGAACATGGATGTCTTTCTCTGTTTATTCAGATTGTCTGCAATTTCTTTTAACTGTGTTTCAGGTTTTTATCATGCAAGCCTTTTTACATTTATTTGGTTAAATTTACTCCTAAGTATTAAGTTTGATACTTTGGTGAAATTTACTCCACTGAGTATTCTATTAAGTTTGATGCTGTTGTTAATGAAATTGTGAATTCGTTGCTGGTGTACAGAAATACAGTTACCTGTTGGATCTTGTATGCTGCAGTCTTGCTGAATGCATTTGTTCTGGTACTTTTTGTATGGATTCTTTAGGACTTTTTAACTATGCAGTCATGTCATCTATAAATGCGAGTAGTTTTGCTACTGACTTGTACTCCTTGGGTGTCTGTTTTGTTGCTTGCTTGCCGTGGATAGGACTTCCTGTGCAGCCCTGAGCTGAAGCGGTGAGCACAGGCATCCTTGTCTTGTTCTGACCTTGAGGGAAAGCTTGCGGCTTGTCACTGTGAGTTTTTCTTAGATGCAGACATTCCCTTCTGTTTCTACAGTGTTTTGTTTTTTAGCGTTTTCATCATGAAGGAGTGTTGGGTTTTGTTTAAATGGTCTTGCTTCTATTACGATGACTGTGCTTTTGTCTATTGATGTGTGTTGTGTCGATTGTTTTTTTAAATGTTGAACCACCCTTACATTCTTGGGATAAATACCACTTGGTCATGGTATATAATACTGTTTATATGCTGCTGGGTTTGGTTCGCTGGAATTTTCTCGAGGATTTTTGCTTCTTTATTCATAGGGAGCTTGGTCTGCCATTTTCTTGTGATAGCTTTGTCTGGTTTTGGTGTCAGGGTAATATTGGCCTCATGGAACGTGAATTAGGAAAGTCATTTATTTTTGCGTCATGCTTCAAATTAGCCCAGAATACATTTTCAAGTTCTAATAACACAAGAATTTGCTTCTGTGCACATGAGTCTCTTTTTTTCCTTCCCTATTCCTCACCAGGAGGAGGAGGCTTCAGTTACGGTGGAGGCTCAGGTTGCCCCCAGACCACAGGGAGGGCTCTGCTCTCGGGAACTCCCTTTTCGGAGCTGGGTGGCCCCCCGCTCCACTGTTCAGCCTCCGTCCCTCAGCCAGCTGTTCCCCACTTCCCTCTCCTCTCCTGCACGAGGGCTGTTGGCTGCTCAGTCACTCTGGCTCGTGAAGACAGCCTCTGTGGCCGTGCCACGGGCGTGGCCACCTCATCCTCATCCGGCTCCGGGCCGGTCAGCACACCCGGAGGCCTCTCCAGCTGGGCCTCGCCTGGGCCAAAATGGTCTTCCTTTAAGGGCAGGGGGACACGTGAGTGTCCCGGCGGCTGTCCCGCTGTGTGGGGTCCCGAAGCTGGGGCGCTAGAGGAGAGCTGAGACAGGACAGACCACCCGCTCTCTGCGCGCAGAGGCGGCCCGGGGGCATAGGTTCACCAGAGTCGAGTCAGCAGCAGGGTCTCGGGCACCACCTCTGTCGTGTTTGTGAACAGAAGGTGCGTGCAAGGCTGCTGAAGCTCCTGCCCATTCTTTTCAGTGCTGTGTCCAAGATGCAGTCAAGGAGTCAATCTTAAACGTTCTAGTCTTTATTAGTCGAGTTGTGAGTTTTAATACTGGGTGATCAAGAGCAGAAAGGGGTTGCTGCCACTTTTCGGAGTAGGTTTGGGGAGCCGCTGAGGGGCGCGGCCCTCTTTTCCCTCTGGACATATTCTTCTACTTGGGTCATTAATTTTTCCCCAAAAATGGACTCTGTGGGATTGGCTGTGGTTGTTACTGCAAAGAAAAAAATGTATTTTTCTCTTTAATTGCAGGACATTTTGGCACAAGTCCTACAGATTTTATTGAAGTCCAAGTTATTGGTACGTCTTTGTTCTTTGAACGTTAAACTGGAAGAAAGCCGTTTCCTGAGATGATGTACTAACAGTTGTTCTCTTACAGGTCTTGGAAGATGAAAACGCAAATGTTGATGAGGTGGAATTGAAGCCAGATACCTTAATAAAATTATATCTTGGTTATAAAAAGTAAGGAAAATCTGCTAAGTAGATGGTCCTAGGCCGCAGACTCACCCCCTGACCCCAAGCGCACACACGGGTGTCACCGCACACGGGGCTGAGCCCAGTGCCGGCCTCTGCCGGGGCCTTTGACCTCTCTGGCCATCCCGGGTGCTTCTCCAGTTGACTCTCAGTTTTCGGGGTTCTCTTCATTTGGTAAACAGCTCACCTAGAAAGCCTGGCCCTCTGTGCCCCCATGTCCTCATGTTATTTCACTTGGCAGTTGGGGAGAGCAGGTTACGGAGCTGAATTTCCTGGGACACAGCCGTCCCGTTGCTGGCAGAGTAGGACCCCGCCCCGTAGAGAACTAGGGGGCCTTTCACAGAGATGACATGGAAACGGCCTGGGGAGGCGGGAGGTTGTCGGTCACGATCTCCACCCTCTGTCTGGTGGGCAGAGCCCCTCTTTTAAGACCGAAAATAGAAAGCAGCTTTACTGCATGTCTTTGAAAGCAATAGTGACTGGTCTCCTCGATTTTCTTGACAGTAAAAAATTAAGGGTTAACATCAATGTGCCCATGAAAACGGAACAGAAGCAGGAACAGGAAACCACACACAAAAACATCGAGGAAGATCGAAAACTACTGATCCAGGTGACCAGGGCCGGCCCCTGGCGTGGCAGGCGGGTTGCTCGCAGCTGGGGGGCGCTTCCCTCGGGCTGTGTGTTGCCTGGGACTTGGGAGAGGCGGCCTGGATGATGGATGGTTCTGGGTGGAGTAGATGCAATGATGAAACAGATGAGAGCAGTGAGTCCATAAAACGGGCGGGAGCGAGGCTTGTCTGGTGGAGCTCAAGTGCCGTCTGTGGCTTTGAGGCCTGAATTTTTCCTCATTTTAAATGTGTACTCTAGTTGGGTTAAATTACTAAAATTGCTGCTCACGGAACCAAAACACTTGAACGTTTGTTGCGTTGGCCCCGAAACAAGCAGATAGAATCTGCCCCCTGTGTCCTTGGACCTTCACTGTGTTCGTTCCCTGTTCGGAACCCAGTCTTGCACACAGAGCGCACCCTGCAGCCTTATTGCTGCTGCTACTGCTGCTAAGTCGCTTCAGTCGTATCCGACTGTGTGCGACCCCATAGACAGCCTTACTGCTACTTCTCATTACAGGTAAGTTCTGGTTAACTCTGTGGAAAACAAGGTCTGTTTTTCATTCCTTGGTCACATAGGCGGCTATTGTGAGAATTATGAAAATGAGGAAGGTCCTAAAACACCAGCAGTTACTTGGAGAAGTCCTGACTCAGCTGTCCTCAAGATTCAAGCCCCGGGTCCCAGTAATTAAGGTACAGGAATCCCCCAGCAGCAGGATTCAGATGATTATTATCTCAGGAGACAAAAAGAGGCGATGACTGTCACGGAGGAGCTTGGCTTAGTCACGTAGAATAGGTTTCCACAAAAGAAAACAGGCCGAATTCTGAAACGGTCATTTTGAGACGTGCAAAATCCTCAGCATTCCCCTTGCTGAGCTGCTCAGAGCGAACAGCGCCGGCCCGGGAGCTTCCTGCGTGTGCGGAGCCCGGCGGGAGTCTCGTCCCGCGGACGTGGCTCCTCCTGGGGCCCCCGGGGGCCCTGCAGCCCCGGGACACCGACCCCCGGGGTCGTTTCACACAGAAACCGGGCGGCTCCTTCCCCTTCTGAGACCCGAGGGCGGCAGGTTGAGGGGGGCGGTGGGAGACCCTGGGGTGAGGCGCCCCAGGGCGAGGGGGCTCTGCGGGAAGTGAGACGGCGCCCCCCTCAGAGGAGGGGACCCCTGGGAAGGGTGGGAGAATCCCTCTTTCTTCCGTCGGTAAATGTGCTTTTCTCTCTCTTCGTGGCCTCCCTCCTCGGAACACCACGCCCAGAAATGCATTGACATTCTGATCGAGAAGGAGTATCTGGAGCGAGTGGACGGGGAGAAGGACACCTACAGCTACCTGGCCTAACCCAGGGGTCTGAGCGCGGGCGCAGCCCCTCAGCCGCGGGGACGGCAGCCCCGAGCGCGGCGGCCGCGCCCCTGGACGCCCGCCTGGCCCCAGGGCCAGGCCCCCGGCGCGGGCTCGGGCCCCGGAGCTGCTCAGGACCGGCACACTTCACGTCTGTACATACGGACACCGACGCCATTTAACCTAATTTAAGACCGGAGGGGGTACATCCCGCGCCGAGGGCTGCATGCGTCTGCATCCGGATCACCATTGGCCACGCGAGCCCCAGCTGCCGGCCGGGGCCCCTCGGAGGCCGGCAGTCCTGGAGAGCGGGTCTGGAGGGACCCACGTGTAATCTGCTATGAGAAAACCATTTGTATAGTGTGTTTCATTTTTTAATGTGTGAAAATAAAGAAAGTTAAAGGATTTCTGTACAAGTCGCATTGGGTTTTTGTTTTAGGTTTTACTAATTTCTATCTGTAAATAAAAGATATAATGATTGTGCAAACGGGCCTTCCCTGGTGTCTTCCTGAGGCCCCGAGGGCCGCCCTGCCGAGAGGGAACACGTTTGAGCTTTGGCCGTCCAAGCGCTTGTCGCCTTCTCCCGGAGGGTTTGCCTTCATTCCCCTGACTGCCTCCAGTGACCGACGCCCCGCGGCTTCCCTGCGGACCCTTGTGGTGCTGGCCAGGGTCAGCCAGTCGCCTTCTGGAAGAGTGGCCGCGGATCACGGGAGTTCGTCTGAGTCAGGCACACCAGCGCCTCCCTTTCGCCTCCTGCCCATTTTGACTCCTCGTCTGTGGTCCCGGCTGGTTGGCTTGCAGCCCCTGTGCGGTCACTTCCCAGCCTGAAGACAGAAGGAACAGGAGGCGGGAGCAGAAGGCCCGGGCTGGTTTAGTCTTTTGGGCTTCTTGGTCCATTAAAACTACACGCGGCTCTCCTGACCGGAGACGTGGACGTGCTTCTCAACACCTGTGCCGTCTCTACCTGCCCTGAGGCCTGCTTCTGAAAGCAGGGCCAGAGGAAGACACCCAAGCTACTATGTCCTTCCAGTTTTTTGGACCAATCTGGCACCTAACAGGTTAGTTTTTTAAAATGTAATGGTTAAACGGGTTATTAAAAGGAAGAATAATAGACTTAAGCTCTTGTCTAACAGTTCCCATGTTTGTTTTAGTATTATCTTCTTTTTTCTAACAGTCTTAAAAAGAGCCCCAGTGTATGAACCAGGCAAAAAGCAGTGCCACCCCCACTGGAGAACCCCCGCCCCCCAGAGCCTGTAGTGCCCTGGGGCTCCGAGGACCACCTAGAGACTGCCCTGCAAGTCCCCGGCTGGGAGTTGAGACCACAGCTCTGCTTTTCCTGGCAACAGTCCGCCTGCCCCGGGACAGCCGCGCAGTAAACCACCACAGCCGCTTGCCGCCCTTGCGTCCGACTCCCTGCAAGAGTAGGACGGTAAATTGCTTTTTTTTTTAATTTTTATTGGAGTGCAGTTGATATACAACGTGTTAGCTTCCGGTATACACCAAAATGATTCAGTTACCCCTGTTTCCACTCTTCTAGATTCTTCTCCATACAAGTCATTACAGCATATTGAGTTAGAGTTCCCTGTGCTATACAGCAGGTCCTTGTTAGTTATCTATTCTATATGTGGCAGTATGCATATGTCAGTCCCAATCTCCCAATTTATCCCTCCCCTACCTTGCCCCATCTTCACCATAAATTTGTTTTCTACATCTGTAACTCTTATTTCTGTTTTGTAGATACATTCATTTGTACCTTTTTTTTTTAAGATTTCCACATATGAATGATACTGTATGGTGTGTCTTTTTCTGGCTTCACTTAGTGTGACAATCTTTAAGTCTGTCCGTGTCGCTGCAAATGGCATTGTTTCCTTCTTTTTTATGTGACTGAATAATATTCCATCATGTCTAGGTACCCAGCTTCTTTATCTGTTCATTTATTGATGGACATTTAGGTTGCCTTCACGTCCAGCTACTGTAAGTAGCGCTTCAGTGAACATTGGAGTCCAGGTACATGTTCAGATTATGGCTTTCCGCAGACACATGGCCAGGAGTGGGGTTGGCAGATCACATAATAAAGAGCTTCATGTTTTGTTTTGTTTTTTGAACTGAAGTACAATTGCTTTACAATATTGTGTTCGTTTCTGCTGCACAACAAAATGAATCAGATATAGACCCCCTCCCTCTTGAGCTCTCCCCCAAACCCTCGCCCCGTCCCACCCCTCGAGCGATGACCTCGGGGTCATCGCAGAGGATGCCGCGGCACGCCGTGTGGCACAGCAGTTTCCCACCAGCTGGCAGTTTCACACGGTAGTGTATCTGCGCTGATGCTCCTCTCAACTCATCCCACCCTCCCCTTTGAGAGAGGGGAGGGACCTCTTCATGAGACTTTACTTACATCTCTCGAGTTCCTCCAGGATGGAGTGTCCTTGGTAAGACCGAGGACATCTGTAAGCAAAGACGGACTGGAGGTGGGTGATGGGAGGTTCCCTGGACGTGCCCCCAACCCCGATCCCCTCACACTAGGTGAAAGTCCTGTTTAATGGATGTGGAATAAAAGGCAGTTCCAGACTTTGTGTCTTCATTCTGCAAACCACTTCCTAGCCTAACAAGAATGGCCGGGCCTCCAAACACAAGCCACGAGGGTTGAGTTCCCTGGCATCCAGCGAGCTGCATTTTTCAGAACTTCAATAGTAGCCTTTTGAGTCTGCCTAGGGGCTGATGCCCAGCCTCTGAAGGCTGCCTAGTGCCCAGGCGCTCTGGGAAGTTCTCGCCCTGGGAGAGGGGTGGTGGATGGCAGCCTTGGTGTAACCCACAGGGATTGGTCCACTGAAGGAAAGCTGTGTTCCAGGCAGTCGCTGTAGTGCTGCCCCCTGATGGAACCATCTCCTGTCTCCTAGGAGGGGGGCAGCAAGGCAGAGCCCAGGGCCAGGAGCCCCTCTCCCCGGGGCTGGGTTCTCAAGGGTCAAACCTCACACCTGCCTAGAGGCAAACTGCCAGCCATCATCAGTCAGCGCCTTTGTAGGAGGCATCCAGGGACGCCACAACAGGAGATATAGGGCTGAGAGTCACCCGAATTTAAAATATTTTTACTCAGTATTTTAAGATGGCCTACCTATTCATAGAGGTATCTTAATTTTCCTTTGAAAAAAAAAAGATTTTGCCATACTCGGCTGACTCATTTGAAGTAAATCTCTCTTAACTAAATCCTTAAAAAAAAAAAAAATTTTTTTTTTTTTTAGGAATGGCAACAACTTGTCTGGGTGATTTGATTCTATACACATGAAACTCATCTCTTTAGAGGCAGAACAATGATTTGGTCAAGATAGGTGAGGACAGTTTTCCAAAATCTCTTTATGGAGCTTTGGTTCACATATAAAAGGCTGTGTGGCTTGGATGTACTGGACTACTTCTCATCCCAGGTACTACACACACCCCTCCCTGGATCATTTGTAACAGAGGCCAGAGGAATAAGCAAGTGTTGATTTGAGCTTATTCTGGTAAGAGCCCAAAGCCCATGCAACTTCCAACAGAGTGTGTGTGTGTGCGCGTGCGCATGCACACTTAGGTGTGTCTGACTCTGCAATCTCATAAACTGTAACCCACCAGGCTCCTCTGTTCATGCAGATTCTCCAGGCAAGAATACTGGAGTGGGTTGCCATGCCTTCCCTCAGGGGAACATTTCCAACCCAGGAATCAAACCAGGGTCTCCTGCATTGAAGGCAGATTCTTTACCAGCTGAGCCACCAGGGAAGCCCTCTAACGGAATACTTAGGTTCTTTCAAAAGGTCGTTTGAAACCTTTCTTGACGACCTACCTACAAATCTAAAGTGGGCTTCCCTGGTGGCTCAAGAAGTTAAGAATCTGCCTGCAGTGCAGGAGACCTGGGTTCAATCCCTGGGTCCGGAAGACCCTACCTGCAACCTACAAATCTAAATGACACAATTTGTGAATTGATTTTTGGCAGTGGTGGGGCAGTTGAACACCTTGGGCAAAGGTGGGAATCCAGAGTTGGAGTCATTGATTAGCAACACTGAAGTCTGGAGGTTGTGTGATCCAGACAATACTGAGAAATAGGAAGCAGTTTCTAGGTAGAGGATTACATTTTTAATAAACTTCAAAATGTTGATAATTTTGTCATGCAGAACGATGTGATGGCGCCTTCAAGTTAGCCTGTGGCAGTTAGTCGGAGTCCAGGGTGCTGCCTGTACTTGGACGTCAGGACTGTGGTCAGACGTGTGGGTCTTCGTGACCACTGGGGAAAGGCTTGGGGACCACAGACACTGACCAGCTGGATAGCCTGTTGCTGGGCTCTTTCTCCTCAGTGGACAAGGTGTGATCTTCCTAAGCCATGGCAACCATGACTGCATCCATCTCCTGATGTGTATCCATCTCCTGATGTGGTCACTCATTCCACATAGCTCTTCCTGGTTCCCCGCTGGGGAACTAAACCCACCAGGCTCACACAATGTCAATTACTACCTTGGTGGGAGAGTGAGGGGAAAAAAGCACATATTTAAACTTGGTGTTCGTGTGAATTGAATACCTTGTGTCAAGCTCTTTCTCCCCCCGTTCCAGGTGAAGGAACAAGTCAAGCTGACGAGCTAAGGATGCTCTTGATCACACGGGATGTCACCATGGCTGCAGGCCAGGATTTCTGGTCAGGATCTCCGCATTCGTGGTTCCTGGAGGTACGCTGCCTGTCGAGGAATGAAAGCCCGCCGTGCGAAGCGCACACCGGCTGGTGCCCCCAAGCCCTGCCCTCCATCGGGGAAGCCGCTGTCTTCTGCTGCCTCTGGGTCTCTGGTCCTATAACGGGGAACAAACGGGCTTCACAGGGGCCACGTGCCAAGGGTGGCATGTGGTGACCGGGCAAGCTCGGGGGCAACTCTCCCTGAATTGGTCAGCGACGCCTCCTGGGTGGAGCATGGAGACCAGGGGTCTCAGCAGGCGTCAGGGAAGACGAGGGGACACAGGAGACGCACACGTGCAGTTTTTCGCTGCCAAAGCCAAGGGTGAATGAACTGTATCCCAGGACTCAGGCCACAGGGCTTGTGCATCGAGGCAGCAGAAACCAGCCTCGTCCATGTTTGCATAACTGGAAAGGAAGTTGTTTCATCTGAGCTTCCCATTCATGTTACAAATCAGTGAGAACACTGAACGCTGCCGCCCTGGGCGCTCCTGCCACCGCCTGGCTTGAGGAGCAGCTCCCCGTTTCCCGGGACGGTAAGGGTGTTTCTTACTCCTTCAAGATTTAGAAGTAGTCTGGTTGTTCCCGTCACGTTTCTGAGGGCTGTAACTAGTGGGACTTAGAGCTACATCCGTTCGCAGGAAATCTCCTGTCATTTTGGCAGGCCTCGGCACCAGGGACGCGCCCCGTGCACCCTGGTCTCGGACGCGAGCAGTGACCACTACTGTGTCCCGTCTCCTGGGCCAGTATGTGCTGTATATGGTAACATGTTTGCAAGAGTGTTAATTTGCCTAGTACTGGCAACATGTGTTAAACCCAGATTCCCAGGATGGCTTCTGACAAACCCAAGAGGTGAAATGTTTTTCCCATCACTCAATCCTTTTCTAAAACCAGCTGGGGAGGCGGTGTAACAAATGACAAACACAAGGAGAAGTTCAAGTATTCTTTATTCAAAGTTGAAAAATGTACCACACTGCATTATTGCAAAAATTCACTGGTACAAAACACTTTGCAGCTGGTGAGAAGGCAATAAAAAGTTGATTTTTTTAAACTCATTACTATAAATTATTCTTACAGTACTTTGCAAATTCAGAATTTCAAACTGCATTTTCCTTTTCTAAATCGCCCACAGTACTCGAGGTTCCTGAAGCTAAGGCCGCTGTTCCAAGAGGAGGGGGGAAGAGGTAGCACGCGTCAAGGGATCTCCATTTCTCTTTCGATGCCCACGTACTTCAGGGCGTCGGCCTGGCTGTATCTGAGACAGTGGGAGGAACAGGTGAGCGCCCTGCAGCGCAGGGTGAGACCCAGCCCACTCAGCAAGGCACAAACGAGCCCGTTACTGCTGCCTGCACAAAGGCGCCTTCGCAAAAGGGGTGCAAACATCCCAGCTGCAAAGGGGCCGAGCTGGACAGAACTAGCAATAACGCCCCTTCCCCAGCTAGCCCCCTGCCCCTGAAACCAACTGCCCGGGAAGGCAGGCCCACAGCGGGGGGCGGTGTTGAGGCCAGACACAAGGAGCCAGAGAACCTTAGTGAGCGGTCCAGAGCCGGCCACAGGCCCCTTGAAGCCAGGACAGCACAAAGGCAAGAAGAGATAGATGCCTGCGACTCTTGCCACCGGGTGAGAGCCCTACGGGTCCCCCAAAAGGAAGGTGCTCCACCCAGCTGCTGCTTCTGGGAAGATTTGGGTTGGAAACAGCTCCACACAGGCCCCAGTTTAAGACAATTCTACACAGAACACCGAGCTTCTCGATGGGATGTACAGTCAGCCACAGAATTTGTTCAACTAAACATTCCTGACTATATTTAAATATTCTGTAACTTGTCCATTTTCCCCAGAACTTGACAGTATAAACTGCCAGCCGGATGCCCAGCAGCATAACCACCCCCCGGGAGCCTGTGCTCAGCACCCTGATGGCAGGCCTGACCCTGAAGATAAAAATGGAGCTTTCTGCGTTTTTTGAACTTCTAAAAAGCATGACTTTATACTGGAAATGCCATTACCCAGCAGTACACCCTAGCTCCCAGCACTGCCCACGGCAAATCACCAGCCCCGGACAGAAGCCCAGCCCGGAGCCGGAAGCCGGCCTCTGGCCAGAGCTCAGCATCCAGGCAGAAAAGCCCTCGGAGACTAGAAACCAACCTGTAATCGAAAAACAGCTCTTCACCAGTCTGGATGGCTCGCTTAGCAAAAATCCCTATCCTGTGATCGCCGTTGACCATCATCACTGCAGAGAGAGGCGTAGGGTCAAGGCATAGGTGAGGATGACCCAGGAGGGGAGCGGACAGTCAGGTAAGGTGCCCAGAACCACTCACAACGCCCTGCGGGGACTCCACCCGCCTCGGAGCACTTACCTTTTGCATAGCAGTTGGGATTTACTGAGTGATTTGCAAAACGAATCTTGTTACCCTTGCGGGTTGCATCCACCACAAAATCTAAAGAGAAAAAAATAAGCATAACCCAGCAAACAGTTTTAAATCAATAAACACAAAGTTATTGTGATTCTGTAAAAATATAAGTGGTTATTTTCTTTAGAGTTTGCCTTCAAAAGCAAGTAAATCGTTCAACCTGGTTCACTGGGTAAGAAATGACCTCTGGAAGAAAATGCTGCCCTAGGTTAAAATGAAATTCTTCCCAACATCATAAATAAGTTTCTTCAAATTCATTTTTTCATGTTACTGGTTATGGAACATGCAGACCACTTGTTCCCACTGGTTTCAGTGGCGAGACCCCTGGAGAAGCACCGGTGTGCCACCGACTGACCCGACGCCTTCCCCCAGGACCAGGGTCTGCATGCGTGCGTCCCCGTCCGTCCTCGGGACCCCAGGGAAGCTGAGGAGGTGCTTCACAGGGCGGGGCTCCCCTCCCAGGAGAGAGGCACCAACTGGTAGCCATGGCAGGAGGGACGCAAGAGGAGAGCCAGGCTGTGGAGCCAAGGATGGCTGGGGCCGCCACAGCCCCTGCCTGCAACACAGAACCCCCGAGCACTGCAGGACCACCCACTCCACGCGTTACACTCCTCCAACCTGGGGGCAAGTCTCTCAGTCGTGTCCAATTCTTTGTGACCCCATGAACTGTAGCCCCCCAGGCTCCTCCATCCAGGGAATTCTCCAGGCAAGAGCACTGGAGTGGGTACCATTTCCTTCACCAGGGGATCTTCCCGACCCAGGGATCGAACCCACGTCTCCTTCATTGCAGGTGGATTCTTTACCATCTGAGCCACCAGAGAAGCTCGAGAATACTGGAGTGGATTGCCTTTCCCTTCTCCCAGGGATCAAACCCAGGTCTCCCACACTCCAGCTGGATTCTTTACCATTTGAGCCACCAGGGACACCCTCCAGCAAACAGCCTGTTCCTAAGCCCAGCCCCCTTCAAACAGCTGACACCGGGGACCCCTCGTGTCATCTCTGCTGCTTCAGCCCCTGGAGGGACCCGAGGTGCGACCTGGGAACCAGAGGGACGCTGACCCCGCAGCGTACCGTTGTTCAAGTTGAACAGAAAGCTGCACATGTACTTGTCATACACTTTCCCTCTTCTGTCTGCTTCATCTTGAGAAATAATCTGGAAAGACAGACATGGGGTGAGGTGATTCACGATCAGGTTAGCCTGGCAGAACACACCCAGTTCGGCTGGAACATTTGGGACCTTGATGACACTCAACAGAGGGTCACTGGCCAATTTCTCTTTGTCAGAGAACAGTGGTGTTTTAAGGACTCTGACTTAGAAATACTTCCACAGCTTTAAAGTAACTGCCTGGAGAACGTGAGTAACCTTAGTCGTTTTTACTTGGTACAAAATGCAGCCAGCCCCAGGGTTTACCCTAACTTAACCTAGAAAGGATGCTTTAGTTTAACAGTTAGGCTACACATTAAATAGGAGAGACTCGTCGTTGTAAAGTTCTTGTTCTCCCCCTCGTTCCCAGGTGATAAAAAGCTGAATGTGACAAGGACTGAAGCGGTGTAGCTTCCAAACAAACCAAACCCACAAGTCTAAGCTAAAAAGGCATTTATATTCATCTCTAATCAAACCCAGTGGACCTGCCCTATGAAAATCAGTCCAAAGCATATTACAGGTGACTCCACGTGAGCACAGTGGCCACCCCACTGTCTGCGACGGACTGGGGGGCCCGGCCTTACCTCTCCACAGTATTCCGAGATGAATTCATTTTTCTGTACAGGATCCTTGATGAAGATCCCCCAGCCTGCGACATCAGACGGTGCCAACAGTAAATGCTAGAGAAAAAACACAATCGTAATCAAAGGAGAACACAGCTGGACAGACTAGACCACAGGCTGAACCGGGGTGACTCAGACACAGAGGGGTGTGGGGGTCAGTGTCCCCTGTGTGACCAGAGGAGCCGACAAGCTGCAGAAGCCACGTTTTGTTTTTTGTAAACCCAGTACAGAGCCCGAGTGTCTGCCTCACAGGGAAAAGGTGTCACCCGAGCTGGTGGCCCTGAGCTGGTCCGCATGTGCGTCCCCAGCCACCCTCAGCCTCGACTCCCCGACTCCACCGGCAGCTTCACAGGCCGCCTGCCCCCCCTCCACCTCCCCCGGGCCAGTCGCCGCTCCTCCTGGTGGGTCACTAGCCTTTTTTCCCCCCAAAGCGCTGTCCCTCCTTACAGGGCACAGTTCCACAGCCCTTCCTCATGACAGCACAGAACCCCAGGGGCCAGCACTCTTGTGCTCAGCAAGATGATCACCACCGTCAATTTTACAGATAGACAGTGTTTGGGAACTAAGCCCGAAGCCCTACCTTTTCATCAGGCTATCATGCTTTCATTCCACATTTCTTAAGTCTTTAAAGGAGACTCCCTGATGCCCAGGTTCCTGAGCTGTGCTTGACCCGGCCTACGCTCCCCTGTCAGGGCAATTAACCAAGTGCCTCCTTGACCAGCAAGATACTGTTAAGTAAATGAAACCTAATTGGTAAAAAAAATACCTACACAGTTTTCTGTTTGAGGAGGTAAAAGATGTCCAGAAAGATGACAAAGGAGGGTTTTGTTGTACAAGAGAGGAGGTTTGGGACGGGGGGGCGGGGGGGGGGCGGGGGATGAAAGTTTTCAGGGCTGAATGGGGGTCCATGGGAAACGCTGGCCTCACTGTGACGTGAGGACCTAGAGTGAAACATCTGAATGCCTGCCAACACCACAGACAAAAAAGGAAAGCCGGCTCCATACATGATTTCTGGCAGAGGTGCCAGGATTTCTGACGACAGTGCCATCTCAGTTACGCTGCTCGCTAAGTCAGGACCCTAGGAGCTGACTACGCTGCACGCAGCACAGGGTCCGGGGCTGAATGCCTGCTCAGAGCCCGGCTCCTTTCCTTCCGAGTCTCAGAACTCTGGGCTTAATGATTATTCCTAATTCAGAGTCTGGACGACCAAGCAGTTAACACACAAAGCACTCAGATCAGCTCGGTCCCTCAGTCGTGTCTTTGCGGCCCCAGGGACTGCAGCACGCCAGGCCTCCCTGTCCATCACCAGCAAACTTACGTCATTGAGTTAGGGATGCCAACCAACCATCTTATCCTCTGTCCCTCCTCCTGCCCTCAACCTTTCCCACCATCAGGGTCATCTCCAATGACAGGTCTTTTTCACGGTCATCGCCTCCCCTAAAAAACTAACTAACCTAGAACGTGCTGTGAGTTTCTTATGCTCAGCAACAAACCCCCTGGTTGGGACAGTTAGTCCCTCCCTGCAGCGCCCACTCCTACCTTCTTGGAGCCCCGCTGGATGCTGCAGTTCTTGCAGGACACGTTCTTGCTGTCCCAGTGGTCGGCCGCGCCGCAGGTGAGACAGAGGTCAGGGTCGCACTCGCGGACAGCCAGGTAGCACGGGCACTGCTTGGTGTTGCATTGGGCTTTGCAGCGGCAGCCAGGAAAGCGGTTCTGACCTTCAGAGAGAGACGCCTCCGTCAGGTGAGAACCGCCCGAAGGCGCCGCTGGAGCTGGGTGCTGGGCCCGACGACCTCACCGAGCCCTCGCGGCCCCTTACTCTCCCACCGTCGTCACACGGGCAAGGGAAGCGAGAGGAACGTCAGAGCCATCCACAGGGACACCGACCGCCGCCTCCTGCTTCGCCACGGGTGTGAGAGGCGGTCTGCGTACTTACAGTGCAGCGACCGTGCACGTGGGGAGGTGGGCTCCAGACTGCGTGGCACCCAGGGCTCTAGGGCCTCCCTGGTGCCCAGGCTTCAGTGCACAACTGCCGTTCTCACCCGGATGCGACTACATTCCTTCAAGAGCGGACCCACTAACTCTGAGAATCTCTAGTGTCTGGAAAGTACTGGGGAGCGATTTCTAGATTTGCCTTCCATTCTGTGCCAACTTTACTATGATTTAAAAGTTAAAATGATCAAAGACAATACAAAGCTCTTTTAATCCATGCCGGCCTCACCTGCCCGCCAACCTGCCTCAGCCAGGCGGACTGGCCGGGCTCCACACAGGCTTGTGGCATGAGTTTCCCAAAGGAAACACCACAGGGGTTGCCATGATGCCCTCGTGTTGACTGAAGTTAGTTTTAAATTCCTGACCAACAGTCAATTTAATTCTCACGCAATGACATCAAGACAACAAGTACTTACACTCTGAACTACACTGACAAAATTTTTCACAAAAATTCTGTGCTATCACACAAGGGCACGAGCTGTCGCAAGGCTGCCGCGGGTGGTCACAGGGTTGATAGTTGTAAACGTGGTTGGAGGAGCCGTCTGCACAGACAAGAGCACGCGTCAGTCCCGGAAGCCAGAGGCAACCACACGCCCGACAGGCACACGTTCCCCCGCGACCCGAGCGCTGGGGGCTGTCCTCACTGCGTCCACCTTACGCGCCCGTCTACATGCCCCCCACCCGCCAAGAGCCAGGGAGCCCCCAGGCCTTGTCACACCTCAGTCAGGCTCCCCGAGTTCTCCTCTAGCCAACAGATGGCCGCCTTCTAAACTGGTTTAATGCACAAAGTCAGGTCTATCTGAACATCCCAAACTCTAATCCAGTTACTATTCTAAGACACGTGAGGAGGAGACAGCGAGTTAATAAGGAAGCCGAATGGAAAGACGCTAACCCTTCTTCAGCTGGATCTTTCTGCAGTGTGCGGCCCACAACCTGCAAAACACAAACGACATCACCCTCGTGAGCTGGGCGCACGTGGAGCAGCCAGCCCGCCACGTGCCGCGGTTCGTTCTCTGTGGAGGGTACTGACACAGAACACTCTAATTTCTGGAATCTTTAATCATTTCAATTGAGCTATCTGGGCAGAAATAAATAATCCAAACAAAAAATGCAAAGGTATCAACTAAAGCTAAATTATTAAATTACTTATCAAAGAAATGTAATATGAACATGCAGACGATTTCTGAGGTATAATCTAAGTGTTCCCTTACCCAACACCCAGCTCTGCTTCTCTCTAAAAACCCTGGAGGTTACAACAGCGCGTCTGGGCACTTTCCATGTCTGTGAGCAGGCGTCGGCCTGCTGCCCTCACTGCACCATCACTTGCTCCGCCGGGCTGACAGCAGGGTGGCCGCGAAGAGTATCTGAGTCAGTGCCACACGCCCGGCATACCCGGGCTCTGGTGTGGAAACTGGCTCTGGAGCTCACAGGCTCCCAAGATAATGCTCGTGCCTTTACTGCAGAGGCTACTAAATAGTTCTCCGAGATGGAAATGTAACCTTGACTATGACTCAACACACCAAACCTACGGACAGCCGCTGGGTCTCAGAAAAATGGCAGCAACAGCCCAAGGAAGCCAGCCAGGCCGGCCCCAGCCTCCCCCCGGCGCGCTCACCGGTGTTTCCTCTTCTTCTTTCGGGGAGGAGTGTCCACGTCCTCGGCAGGGGCCGGCGCGATGACACTGGATTCTTTGACTCGAAACTCATACACCTGGCAGGAGGCACAGCCGCAGTCCGTGAGGACCGCCTGTGTGAGCGACTGGCCCCTGCCATTCCCACACACTCTCCACTTTGTTCCGTGGTGCTGCTGCGGTTACTCTCTATTCAAGCCATGAGTCCAAGCCGCTCCGTCGTGTCCAACTGTTGGCGACCCCATAGACTATACAGCCCATGGATTCTCCAGCCCAGAATACTAGAGTGGGTAGCCCTTCCCTTCTCCAGGGGATCTTCCCGACACAGGGATGGAACCCAGGTCTCCCGCATTGCAGGATTCTTTACCAGCTGAGCTACCAGGGAAGCCCAAGAGTCACAAGGCTACATCTAAATTCTGGGTTTCTGAAACCCACTGCCACCTGCCTGCAGCATCTCTTTCAGTTCCCTCTCAGTGAGAAAAAAAATTCTTTTCACATGAACAGGAACTTAATAACCAGGAATGTTCCTAGGTTTGGACAGTGATCACATACTTGTCCATCTGAAGATCTCTGCTGTTGGCTTTCTCAGCCACGCTCACCTGTCGACATGTTTTGGTCCCGATGAGCCTGGCGATGGCACAGAAATTGTCATAGTAGGTGCCGATGAGGACCCTGAACATGGAGGCCTCAGCGCCGCTCCACTCCACATTCTCGGGGGGCTCCGTGTTGGGCTTCATCTTTATTGGCGTTTGACACCGAGAATTCGCTTCTACAAAACCAAAGTTAATAGGCATTGCTCAAGAAGTGGCAAGTGAAGAAAGGCAGGGAGGGAGGCATGGAATGGCAGTTAGAGAACAGTATTAGGATGCAGAGCTTCGGTGTGCTTCAGAAAACAGGCAGTGAGTCATATGAGAATACACTGAGGCTAGAACTATAAGGAAGCTTTTCCCCGTAGAGACATGAGAGCGGGCTCCCCTGAACAGTCTTCTAAAATGAGAGCAGACGGGGTTCCGCGGCTGCTGTTCACAGTAGGACGCAAAGGGCTGAAAGGACAACCAGGAACACACTAGTCAGGAGCTGGGCTGCCTTCTCCCAACCAGCGCCACCCACCCGCAGACCATCAAGAACGGTCACCTGAATGATCAGACTTCTTTACGCACTGCCTGACAAACTGGCAAAAGGAAAACAACCCAGAGTGTGAGAATACACTGGATCATCAACCTTCAAATAACCCGCACGGACACCACCACAGGCGAGCGCTGGGTGCAGGGCGAAGACAGCAGGAGGGAGCCCACAGCCCTGCTCCTGGGTGTCTCACCGCGCTGGAAACTGACGGCTCAGCAGAGCCCCCGGCGCAGCGCGGACCGAAGCAGCCCGGAGCCCCGCGAGCAGCAGGAGCCCGGCCGCAGCCTCACCCGAGGAGCTTGAGGTCTCGTCCTTCTTCTCCTCCTCGTCCTTGTCGTTGCTCTCCCCGCCAGTCTCGGCCCCCGCCTCCCGGTCGCTGTCCGTGTCCTTCGACTCCAGCACGTTGATGGTGGGGGTGCTGGGCCTGCTGCTGTTGTTGGGAAGCCGGCCTCTCCGGCGGCC
Organism: Bos indicus; assembly: GCF_029378745.1. Taxonomy (NCBI): domain Eukaryota; kingdom Metazoa; phylum Chordata; class Mammalia; order Artiodactyla; family Bovidae; genus Bos; species Bos indicus. Next base: position 112,388,731 of record NC_091763.1, read on the forward strand.
CCCCGGGCGCTTCGGGGGGGTCTTGATCCGCTCGGCGGTGAGAGCCGCAGCGAACTCCTTCGCTCCCTCCTACAACAGCAAGAGCGGAGACATCAAAGTCAAGTTCTACAGCTCGTTCCGGCAGAGGAGGAAGAAAAGGATTGGGTAAGCATGTTAGTCAAACTTATCAGTATCTGCTTTTCACAGGCAGTCACATCTAAAGACAATCATTTTCCTATCTGCTTTCCATGGTTTGAAGATTTGAGAAAGATAAATACGGCTTCTACAAACTCAGGCAAGACAGTTCTGTATTAACTGAGATTAGGAGTTAAAATACAGAATATACTTTAGGAAACACAGTCCATTTAAAAGTGAACTTTAAGAGGAGTCACACGCCCAGTGTGCATCTACAGTCAGCCTCTCCTGTCAGGACTTCTTAGGCTAGCACTCGCTTATCCATGGTAGCATTTGAAGTATACAAGAAGAATACAAGACGTACACATGCTCCATCCGGCCCTTTTCTGCCCCTTTTTTCCTGTGAGGGATGCACAGCCCCAGGAAGACATGAAAGGACCTTGAGGGACAGGCAGTGAGGGTCAGTCTGTGTTGCCAGGGGCAATAACCCCGTCTCGCAAAGTATACAACAACGGTAAGAGCACGGATTACAGAGCCACAGACACACTTTAGATGAGCCAAATAAAACGCTGCCTTGTAAAGAATATTATACAACAGTGCTCAAGAATTCCATTTTTAGTGGCAATAGAAGGGAGAAGTTTGAGAGCAGCCAACAGTTTTATACTTCATTCTACAAAAACCAAATTGCTTAAAAATAGGATACCTTCTGTAGGTGCCATTCAATGAATCTTCTGTCCAAAATCCAACAGGCAATATATACCCACTTAGTTCCTAGGTAGGAGTGGCTTGGTTCAAAGAGGGGAAATGGTAAAAATAAGATAGTACCCATAAAAAACAACTTTTCTACCTCATATTTTCCTAAACCCTTACCTTCTCTCCATCATTACAAAAAAAAAAAAAAAACACCACACACACACCCCTCATCTCTGGGAGCTACATATAATGCGCTAAAACTACAGCAGGTCTGCAGTTCACAGAAGGGCGATGGCTCTGAGCAAGGCTCGGAAACTTCTGTGCTTCTGGGGTTTGGGCGGGCTCTCTGCGCTTCCCAAGCTCTAAGGTTGGTGGAAGGCATGAGAGTCTCGGATCCTAAAGACCTGCATACACTGCTGAAGAGACTAACGCTGGTAAAGAACAATGCAAGATAACAAAGGACTAGGATGTGCAGTAGGTACGAGCTCCCGAGAAACGCAGCTGAGAAACCTCTGCCTATTGTATGGCCAGTAACAGTTTGGGAACAACAGCTTACCGCTGACTTCACAGACCTCATGAAAATTCAAAATTCAGACTTCTCCACTCCCTCCAGAACCCCCCGCACATGCTTACCAAGTGCTGGTAACAGTGGGGGCCACAAGGCTTGTTGTCGAGGGCCGTCTCTGTGTTCTTCCGCTTGTAAGTGTTGGGTGTTGCATGAAAAGCTGCAAAATAAACAGAAAGCATCCAAATATAAAGTAAAATATTCTACAAGTCAGCTTCTACGAATCACACACAATTCAAGAACCCGGGGGAGCCTGCAGTCAGCACTTCTGCAGGGAAAAATAGTAGTCAGATAAAACGGCTTTGGCAAGATATAGTGTTTGAAACTTAAGATGCCCAAATAACATACCAGAGAGACTCACACTCCAGCACACGGGTGCCCTAACCAAGTACAAAAGCACAGCAGCTGGACTGTGACAACCTGGGATGCTGGCTTCCAGAGCACAAAGGCAAAGACCAGAAACGCCCTACCCAGAATCACACACGATGAGGAGCAACGTGGGTAAAAACAAGTGACAGATTCATGAAATAAATCATCCCAAAATACATATGTAAGAAGCCATACTTCTATCCATAGAACCTAAATAGGAAATGACAACAGACTGATGAGGAAAGGAAGAGAAAGGAAAAACGAACAAAGTTATGGTTTTAAACTGGAAATTCAAGGCTCAGGTCCCATGTCAAGTATGTGAGTTGCTTTTTCCAGGAACAAGACTCGGATACCATGTGACTGATTTCACCCTGGACCCTTTAGGTGAGGGCCCCTAAAATGTCAACACAAAGGCTGAGCACATGGAAGGTAAAGGCCGCGTAAAGGGAAGGAGTTACATCAGTCCAGACACAAGGCCATCATGAGCCGAAGGCACATGCGGGCTTTGAGCCTGGTCGTCTCCTCCAGTATGAGCTAGGTTTACAGACTGATGTTTGGCCGCAGTTCACGGAAGAAGACATACGCGTGTCTGTACACCCACATGTACACACACTCTGGTCTTGAGAGAGAAGGTGTCACTAAGTCAGGACCAAGTGACAGTAGATGGAGTCACAAAAGAGCCGGACACGACTTAGTGACCGAACAACAAAGAACAACAGCAACAATCATTTTACTTGAGCTACGGAAAGAAAATCTGAAAGGAAATTAAAGAACAAAAGGAGAGTTATCAGACAGTTAGATAGAACCCTTACTTTAAAATGTGAGTTTTACCTTAGGTAATATAAATTTAATGAGATTCCAATAAACACACCTAGCCTCTTTTTAATTTAGACAAACGGATTCTAAAATTTACATAGAAAAATGAGAATGGCCAGGAGATCTCTGAATAACACCCCCCAGACAGACAGCCTCAAGGAACAGGACCCTGGAATCAGAAGCAGAGCCCAGCCCCTGTGCTGACCAGGACCGACGGCAGCTCAGGGCAGCCCCAGAGGGACCTGCAGACAACGGTGGGGAAACAGCAGGCCTGGAGGTGGGAGGGTGAGCTGAGGCCAAAATCCTGACAGAGCAAATGCCAAATGGATCAAAGGGAGAGATGTTTTTAAAAAAAACGTCTAAAACGTACTAAGGAAAAAGGTGAGACAGAGACACCCTTTAAAAGCCTGGAGTAGGGAAAGCCAAATGATAGATTTAACTATTTCTAAATGTTTTGTTTTGTTTTTTAAGTTTGCTACAGGATTTTTACCAAACAAACTGGAAAAAAAAACACTGCAACTCATCACAAAAAAAACTAATTCCCTGACTATATAAAGAACTTCAAGATATCAAAAAGACCACCAAAGCCAAAAGGATAAAAATAGTTCAGAGAAAATAAAACACAAATCTCTTAATCATGTAGAGAAATGCAAATTACATTGTGCTAGAAACCATTTTACTGATTCGGTCAGTAAGATCAAAGTCTGTTGTCTAACACGCTCCAGCGGCTGGGCTCGGGGGAAACCGGCAGTGCCGCTCTGCTGACGGAGCTTTAACCTGGCAGATGCCCCCATATGGCAGGCTGCTGGGCAGTGCCTGAGCACAGCGGCCCAGGTTAACCCACGCTCGCAGGGAGAACACGCGGGCCCACCCCGCAGGGCGATTCACTGAGCGCCGTTCCCGTAAGTGCTGGCCTTCAGGGACAGGGTCTGACACGGGCGGGGACAGTGCAGCTGTCCAGACAGGAATGAATCTGCAAACCTGAGTTCAGAGGGGGAAAGGCTGAGCACGACGGCACCGTGTGAACAGGGTTGCTGGAAAAAGAATGTGTATGTACAATATCTGCCGGAAAAAACTACACAAAGACACAGAAGAACTAGAGGCGGAAGTAGTTCCCTTACAAGGGAGTGAGGATGGGAGCGGGAGGTGGGAGACTCTCCTGGACAGTTTTGAATGCTATTCTGAAATACACGCATGTGAAGGATGATTTAAAAAAATAACAACAGCTAAAAACACAAGCCAGGTGCTATTATTTGAAGTATTTTGCACACAGTAATAAATTTAATCCTCAAGACTGTGTTATCTCCATCATACAAAGAACAAAAAGCACAAAATGCTGTATTTAACAGGTATGTTTCGTCATTTATTTAATGACTTCTTTTACCCAAGAAAAACACAGTGTGTGATCTTTTGTCAGAGTCAGTGTAAAGCGGCGAGCACCTGTAGAACTGTTAGGGCTGCACTGGGGTGAACGAGGGGGAGCAGGAGGCACAGCGGCGAGCAGCACACCCGTCAGGCCAGGGAGGCCGGCCTCAGTAAGCACAGCCCCCGGCTCGTCCTCTCCCCAGCCTGAATGATGGCACGAGGAGCAGGCTCAAGGTTCATCCAAATCACTCAAAACTGGAAGAGCACAAGAAAATAACTCCCGTGATAATGTTTAAAAGGAGTATCCTCCTACCTTGGCTCATTTGTACAACAAAAAGGGTTATCAAATGCTATAGCTGTCCACAAGTTGGACGTTCCACTGATTACAAGGGCTCCTACCAATTTTCTTGCTATAGTGATATCTGAATGCAATTTATGGTATTCTTAAGCAAGAACTGGACAGTATTTTATAAAATGATCATGTGTAAGTAAAGGCGAATTAAATGCAATTCAAGACAACTTCCCTTGTGGCTCAGCTGGTAAAGAATCCGCCTACAATGCAGGAGACGGGTTTGATCCCTGGGTTGAAAAGATCCCCTAGAGAAGGGAAAGGCTACCCACTCCAGTATTCTGGCCTGGAGAATTCCATGGACTGTATAGTCCACGAGGTCGCAAAGAGTTGGACACAAGTGAGTGACTTTCACGTCATTTCAACTACTTCATGGGCTATGTGAAAACAAGGCTGCCAAGCCCAAGTAAGGTATCTCATAACCCTACAATGGCTGGGGAACAAATAGCTGGCTTCTGCAACTACTGAAACTATCAGATCATCTATGTAAACTATATCCGGAGTGTGGGTAACAGCAGCAAGGACGTGGAAGATACAATGATAATTCTGAAGGTCTACTTCAAGGTTTTCTAATAAACCACTCATAGTTCACACACACGACTATTTCCAGACCAAGATACACATCACATAACAAATTATTTGCTATAGAAAATATAAGTAGATAGAGCAAAAACTCAAAATGAGGCAAGATACAGTTGCTTGGGCAGGCTAATTAACACAAGAGGTACCACTGGACACAGGGAAAAAACAACAAAAGGCGGACCCAGGGAACTCTAAAAGGGCAAAGCAACATGAGCCCACTTAGCACATGGACAAAGGTGTTACGCCACAGACGGCCAGCTGCATAAAAGTCTAATACAGAAAAAGCTAACGTGTATTAAGCAAACCCTTCTTATTCAGAACCAGGAGGTATGAAATGTATTTTCACAACGCATGCCTCCAAATTCTCTAGTACTCTTTAAATTGTACTTAAACCTGGAAAATTTACTAAGAAACCTCATTCTCCAGCAGAATCAGAAAAATAGTCTCATACGTGTACATTTCATTAAGAACATTATATGCTTTACCTGTATTCAATGCAGGTGTTTTTAAAATCAACTTATTTAGAGGACCCTCTCCCCAAGTCCAAACACCAGACTTAACGCTCAACAGACAAGAACAGATACATAGACACCTTTTTAGCAGCCTATGGGGTCTTAGCACCCTTGGCAGTGAAAGCGCAGAGTCCCAACTACTGAGCCGCCAAGGAATTCCCTTTAGCCAATTTCTTACTTGACAACACCTTTCATCAGCAGGGAGAACGCTGCTCCGGGCTATCAGCTGGTGCACAGTGAGTTTTATCACAAAACCACCATGAGGTTAACATTTATGGAAAAATTACTGGCCTGTATTCTGAGGGGAGACAGTAGTCCCAACTTAACATGTGCAAAAAGACTTCAGAGAGCAACCTCAAGCAACAAATTTAAAAATACCAATACTTTGATTCTAACATATTTTTCAGTCATAACTGTAATATTAAATGACAGATCCTAGTGGTAATAAATGACAACACTTTCCAAGTTGATTTAACACATAATTCCACAATGAAGATAGAAAATGAAAACGTACAATAACTGCACTTACGATGTAGGAAGCAGTCATATTTAAAACATCGCCTACAGAAAAGCGTATGAAACGAATGCAAGCTCTGCTCCCTCTGGACAGACTTGGCGTTTGGTCCATCTATGTTGGGGGTGCACTCAGGAGGAAGCGCACCTGGGAGCTGCTGCTCCGTGAGTTCTTTGTACCTGACATCAACCAAGAGAATGTCATGTGAGGGTGAAACCAGAACCACATTCTTGAACATAAAAGTTTCTACAAGCTTTCTATGTATTATTTTTGATATTTTATCTTGCCTAAAATACAGCAAAGGGTCTAGCCTACAGCAATCTTTATTTAGATGAAGAGCCAATTAAACATTACACATGGTATATCAAGAAACACTCACAGATGTCATTCAGCTCTGTCATGAATAAATGTGATTATATTCATTAAAACGAAATAGCCATGACAGTAAAATTTCTATGGGTATCCAGAGAAACTTCCTCTTACATACACTCCTACAAATAGTGTGTGTGCGCGCGTGTGCGCACTCACGCACACTTCTTCCATCTATGATAAATGCAGCCCAGGGTTCCACAGATACACACACGTTTTAGTTCAAGTATCTTGCAGACGCTGCACACACACAGCAGTGGGTTCATCAGCTACATTAGCTCCGTTTCTAATAAGCCAGAATGGTGAGTGACATACCACACACAGCAAGACCATCTCAAAAGAACAAATCTTACTTTTCCTTTAGCTCTTCTGCTGTGCCCTTATCTGGAAACATTGAGGAAATAGCTTCAAAAATTTTATCAGAAGGAAATTTCCGAGGTGGACGGCTTTCTTTATCTACATAGGGAAATGTGAAAGGAAAACAGAGTGAAAGTGAACAAGCTCACCAATGTTTCATTTTGTCTACGCTTAACAATGCTGATTTCTCAAGAAATTATCAACTCTCTCACTTCTAACCTATTTTACAAGTATCTGAAATGCTGGTAGGTCAGACAAAACTCAAAATCAAATATGCAAAGTTTCAAGTGCACCGGGAGGCAGAAAAACCCAGGTTCTGATCCCAGCTCAGCCACTGACTGCCGCTGTGACCTTATCCCGTCACCAACCCACATGCATGTGTCATCTGTAAACGAGGGCCCACATGATCACTAAGGCACCGATTATGAGAACGGCACGCTTCTCTGAAACTGCAATTTTCCCCAAAATTCTTCTATGCTGACTTCATGTCAAGTCTCTTCCAACCCCGGCTCTAAGTTGGGACCCTCTAATTTCTCTGGTAATCTGTAATTAGTATACAAGTTAGAGCATGTGCCCTGGGGTCAGTCAGAGCTGGTTTCCAACACAGAACTTTCTGGGCTCTCTTTCTTCCCAATGCTGTGATCTTAAGTTACTTCACCTCACTGAACCCATATCAACTATAAAGTGGATCTGAGGATAAAATCCACCTTATTCCATATGCAATATTAGGAGGATTAAATGTCTATACACATATAAAGTGATATAAATTGACAAGCACATGACCTGCACATAGTCAAAGACTGATGTTACATATTACAATAATTATGATAATTGTCCAGGGAAACCCAAAAACTGTACATTCTTTTGCTAGCCAAGGGAAATAAAAGACTCACAAGTGCAGGATGAAATGTTATAAAAAGTATTCTAATTTTGATTACACTACCCCTGATGTGATATTTAACAGAAGAAAAAAGAAAAGTTTATCTGTACTCTATTTTTTTGAAAAACGCTGATATGGCTACACACAAACCTAACAAGACAGAGGTACCTTCTCGACTCTCCTCTAGATCTTTCTGTTTTTCTTCTCTTTCATCAGGATCATCTCCGTCATCATCGTCATCATCATCATTGTACTGACCAAGAGCATTCACCAGCTCCACAAAAATTTCATCATTTATAAACCCACATTCTGAAATTCATCAAATCAAATATTAGAAATACACAAAAGTATACCATGCTTTTTTCTAATTTGTAAGAAACAACTGGAGCCTATCAATCAGCACTGCAACACCATAATTATTATAAAATTTGGGAGAAAGGTCATTTCCAGGACTGGCCTAAGGCAAAGCTGGAAGAAGAATTTACCTCAACACCTGTCATTTTCACAAGTTTCCGGTGCCGGCGACCACAGCCTAATTCTCCAGAAACTAAATACGGCCTTCACCTCCTTCTAAACAACCTATCTACCAGACTGTGCCGTCCACTTGTGAGGGGACGAGAGGCTATTACATGCCACCCGCTGCAGGCACTTTAACGGGTCTTCTGTTAATGCTCGAAGCTGTGGTTCTAATGACAGGACTTCAGGCCCTGTGGGGGCCTAAGAGAAAGTCATTTTGGTCACAAGGCCTTTTGGAGCCCATGTTCCATAAGCAGGGCCCTAATCCTAACACATTTCATTGCTAAAGAGTCTTAAAGTCTATACATATTCAAACAATTCTATTTAATTTGCATGTGATTGACACAGTTTTTTAATAACCAACTACGCATAATTTCCAAGTGGCAAACACAATCCTTCAATTTAAAAATAGACAGGGAAAACACTGAAAATTTATCCCAGGCCAATCCAGCAGTTCTAATTTTTTAAAAATGTTTTTCATACTGGCGTTTGAAAAAACAAATCAAAATATCAATTCTCTGGCCCCTTTTCCAAGAGAATAAACACATGGCTCACCTCTATCCCCGTGTACTTTTCCATCATAATTTTTTATTAGTTCTTCAATGAACGTCCCATCCTGGTCTAAAACTTCATCCCCCATGTATGGAATGTTATGTAAAACAGTTTCATCTTCCACCTAAAAGTGAAATAAATAAATATATTTAAAAAGTAGACACATCCTAAGTACCAACATTTTTTTAAAAGTAAATGTAATATAACAGAAATACAGTATTTTTTCCTAAGCAGATGTCCATACCCAGTTCTCCAGATCTAAAATAATAGCAAACTCTAAAAGCTACAAAGAAATAAATGATGCTTCTCATCAATACTTGAGAAAACTGTTTATAGGAAAAAAACTTAAGAAAAAATAACTCTATTACAGAATCAGTCACTACAATTTACCATCACTTCATGTCCGTCTAAAACAGGAACACACCACAAGTTACGGTGTGGCCCATCAACCATTTGAAGACGTGTTCCTGCTTCAGACATTTAAAAGCATCTCAGGGTCAACAAAATACAGCTTATCAAAGCCAACCATAAAAAACAATGCCCCAAAAGGAAAAAAACTAATTAAGTGAGGATTTCCAAACTTCACTTGATCAACTTATCAACAGTCAACATAATAAATTCTAGGCATGTAAAATATGGATGGTTCATTACAGGTTATCCCAAAAGGATACTCTCATTCATAAAATAGGAACATTCTACAATAACATGTTTCCACACTATGAATGAGGCATATCAAACCTGATAGTGCTAATAAAGATGACAGATGAGTTTATATCAAGGTTTGGAAGATATCAAGAAAGAAAGAGGGTGCTGGCTAAGCAGGAAAGAGCCAGTCAAAGAAAAGTTCAGAGAGGACACAGGACTTCAAGAAAACAAGGGACAGGAAGCTGATGTTCTTGGGGGAAGAGAACTTTCAATAAAAAAATGTTAAAGAGTAATTATTGATAAAGACACAACATTTCTGAAGTCCATATCTAAATAAGGAGACTAATTTAAAACAAGGATAGGTCTCAGTCTGAAGAGGCCTTTGAACAAGGTATTGATTAAAAACAGAATTTTAGAAAGAAATTCTGATAACAGAACAGACTAGCTAAGATTGAAGAGAGGAAATGGCAACTGTTCAAGTGTGAGGTGCCTCAGGCTGGACCATGACTGACATAGAGGAATAGGCTGGGAAAAGGCCAGGACACACAGGAGCTGTCAGGTAGGAGCAGACAGGAAATAGGAAAAAAACGGAATTTTTCAAATAATTCCTACATAACAAATCTAGGACAAGTGCAGAGTTCATAAAGATAAGGGTACCTTAGACAAAGAAAAGGCAAACTGGGAGGAAAAGTGCACAGGGGGTATAAAATGAAAATGTAGATGTTAATGTACTGTTCTATTCAGAGTCAACCTCATATACAACTACTGAGTCTAGCTGCCAGCACACCTCCCCTGCACTAAACCCCATTTAAAACTGGGAAAGTTCATTATTTTGGACACAAGCCAAAATTAAATGACAGTTGGCTATTTTTTGTCTTCCCAATTATATCCATACAACCTTTGCACTGCAGGACATACCCTAGCCATAAAAAAGAAGAGTCTGCCTAATCTGGCTTTCATCACTAGCAAAAGCCATGGCTGATTCATAAATAATACTGACAACTCTGGAGGAGGAGATGAATTACGATGGGAGGGTTGATAGATACACACGACTATCCATAAAACAACAGGGACCTATACTCAATATCTTGTAATAATCTATAAGGAAAAAGAATCCGCAAAGCAATCACTTGGCCATACACCTGAGACTAACAACAGCATAAACTGACTATACTTCAGTGTTTTCAAATGGTTAAAAAAAGTCACTGCCAAGTTTAGAACACTATATTCTTTCAGAATTTCAGTCTGTGAAAATATGAGCCCTCTCAGAAGTTCTTGCAACATGATTCTCAAACCAAATGTTTTTGAATAAAGCCTTAAGTACACAAATCTACGCAATGGCAAAAGAGAATCTCAAGTTTACCTTTAAGCCTCCACTGAGAAAAGTTACTGAGGACGTTAGAAACACCTATTTATTGAAAAATCTAGCAGGCAGTTCTCTAAAGTAGGCTCACCAAGGACTTCCATCAAGATTTCAATAGCCCTATTATTTTACATATCAAGTAAGTAATAAAACTACGTATTCTTAATTTAACAACATAAGAACGCATACTTTAACTTCTCTTTTGTTCCATCCTCTCCTTCATCCTACTTCCATAAAGCATTAAATACTAGCATTTCATAACAAAAGCTATTGTGCCAGTGTTATCTGTGGAAAAATAACTAGCCTTATACTGAGACTATTTCATAGTATACATTATCATTTAATAACATGCTGCCTAAAATTGTTTTAAATAGTAAGTTGTCACTTAACAAAATCTCAAAGTCAGACTGAGATTACAGGATACTAACATCTTTAAGAGCAAGAACTATAAGCTTCACCTTTTAAGTGTATTTTAAATCCCAGGTATGGGTTTTGCTTAATACGTTCCCTTTGGAGAATATTTTAACTTAAAAGGAGTAAATAAAAGCCCCCCCCAAAAAAATTTTAAAAGGACTAAGAGCACCATCAACACTGAGAAGGCTTAAAAATATATATATTAATTGGTTTTAAAAATTACTCCAAGTGTTCCCATTTTGATAGCTATTTTTACTTATACTATCTTGAAGCATTTCTATGAACAAAACTAGTGGAGGTGAAAGAATTCCACCAGAGCTATTTAAAATCCTAAAAGATGATGCTGTTAAAGTGCTACACTCAAAATGCCAGCAAATTTGGAAAACTCAGTAGCGGCCACAGGACTGGAAAAGGTTGGTTTCACTCCAATCCCAAAGAAAGGCAATGCCAAAGAATGTTCACACCGCTGTACAATTGCACTCATTTCACATGCTAGCAAAAACATGCTCAGAATCCTTCAAGCTAGGCTTCAAACCTAGACAACATATTAAAAAGCAGAGACATTACTTTGCCAACAAAGACAGACTCTGCCATCTAATCAAAGCTATGGTTTTTCCAGTCATGAATGGATGTGAGAGCTGGACTATAAAGAAAGCTGAGCACTGAAGAATTGACGCTTTTGAACTATGGTGTTGGAGAAGACTCTTGAGAGTCCCTTGGACTGCAAGGAGATCAAACCGGTCAATCCTGAAGGAAATCAGTCCTAATATTCATCGGAAGGACTGATGCTGAAACTCCAATACTTTGGCCACCTGATACAAAGAACTGGCTCACTGGAAAAGACCTTGATGCTGGGCAAGACTGAAGCGGGGAGGAGAAGGGGACGGCAGAGGATGAGATGGTTGGATGGCATCACCAACTTAAAGGACATGAGTTTGAGCAAGCTCCGGAAGTTGGTGATGGACAGGGAAGCATGGAGTGCTGCAGTCCATGGGGTTGCAAAGAGTCGGACACAATTTAGTGACTAAACAGCAACAAAATCTTGACTGACCTTGACATGAAAATTATGCTTTGGTTAAAAGAAGTAATTACCAAATAAGACGACACATTATTTACATACCATGAAATTCTGCTGTAGAGGAGACCAAGAATACATTATGGGTACTGAAGCAACCGCATTCAGAGTCTTTAATGGGATGACTTGTGTTGGAAAATCCAAGTCACTGGTCACCGAACACTAGAACAGAAAAAATAAAATTGACTCATAAGAATAAAAGGACAACCCGAAGCCTCAGTCATCATATTATAGAGAGATGCTGCCTACTGACATCATTTTGAAAAGTAAATTTCTTTACCTGAGATAGTAAGTTGGTAAAAATCAAAAAGCATTCTCTCTTCTTTTACTTAGTGACCAAAAAAGCTTCAGATTTTGCAAATTTTCCAAAACCTTCCAACACCTCCCATATTTACCAGTACCACTAAGAATCAAATATTATTTATGTTGGCCTCAGATTAACTGCTCTTTGCTTTCACCATAAATTTCCTACCTCACTGCTTAATTTTGTTTACATCTCAACCACATGAAATAACATAAGTCTTACTAAATAAGAATTTAGAAACTTGTTAGGTTCACCTTTATCTTTACCTTCCCTTTTTAAAAAGCCAAGTGTCTGCTGATATTATCAGATGATACACAAATATTAAAGGTAGTAGATGTGAGTTTCAATCACAACAAACTGGATTCAAATCAATTCTGCAGAAGTGTAATCCCTAAATTATTAATAATAGCTAATGTCATTAAGCACTTTCTATGTGCTAGGCACTATTTTAAACACATGTTTCGTATTCAGTCCTCATCACAGCGCTGGAAGATGGGGACTATCCTTAGTGCCCATTTTACAGGTGAGAAAACAGAGAAAGGATACATAACTGGCCCGAAGTCATACACGAGTCAGGGCTAGAATTTAAGCCCAGTAAGTCTGACTCTGGAGCCCCTCTTCTTACCCAAAACACACACTGTCAGGATACCACATCTCTAATACCAATTAAGTACATATATTCCCCTGAAATATTATACCGTATTTCATCCAATTTATGATGACATGAATTTTAAAGCACACCATTACCTTCTGCATCGTTAAGAAAATAATGTTGCCAATTAAACTGTACCACAATACTTTATCATAGTGACTCTAAGATGCATGCCAGTTTCAGATGTTAAAATGTTTAGAAGTTTGCATCTTTGACTTGATGAAATACGGTAGAGATCTGTGGCCAAAGACCACAGCACTTCACCCTGTCTAGGAATCCAGCTTCTCTTAAGGAGCTCCGATACCCAATGGTCAGGTCTCCGGAGCCATCTCAAAAATGCCCTTGACAAATAATCCATGAAAACAGAGCAAAAAGAAGTAGAATTGAAGTAGTAAAATGAAACCAAAAAAGTCATATCTATACGACACACATGATTATTATATGTTTCATTTTCATCTAAGAAGATTTAAAAATAGCAGGGCTAGATTTGGTGAAACCAGAGTGGAAGTCTTTGGCCTCCAGGCCCACCTGGCCCTCAGCATGTCCTCAGGCCAGGGGACAATCTTCCGATAGTCACAGTCACCCGGCACAAAAACAGTTCCTTCCTCAGTGGAAGGGAAGGTTTAAAGATAGAGCAGTTAGGAAAAAACTGTGACAGTTGTTAACCCATTAATTTGCTTTCCAAAAGGGCAAAGATCAAAGGTAACACTAGAGAGCTCATGGCTCGAGTAAGTAAGACAGTGTGAACAGTTGACTAAGCTCCAGAACCCGCAATCTTTCCCCGGGTCCTCCCTTGGCCTCTGATACAATTCCTCATGCATCCATCCAATAATAAGAGCAGTTAACATTTATTGAGCACGTACTATGTTGCAGGCACTGTGCTAAGTGCTTCATATGCATCATCGTAACCACTCCTCATCTTAGCCTTTAGCATCGCGATTGCACGATGAGGAGGAGACTGAGGTTCAAAGAAGTTAAATAACTTGCCTGGTCAGAAAGACCGTCAACTGCCAAGCCAGGATGGAAGCCTCAGTCTGACTGCTACACCCGGGAGCCTCATCCGTGCGCTCCAGCCCTTCCCAGATGCTCGTGCACGAGGTGCTATATGCCGAGCGTCTTCTCCCCCACATCCTCCTCTTCCCCTCTTCCTACCACATCTTCACTCCTTCTTAAGTTACTTAACCAGCTAACAGTGGGGCAAGGAGTGGCTGTAACTACAGAATAAAGTGATATACACTATCCAGCGGTTTTAAGTTCAAAACAATTTCATTCCTTGCTAAACAAATTGGAGTTTTTGAGTTTTGTTTTACACATGGTGGAGGCAAATTAATTCAGTGACTTTAATTCTGAAGACTGGTCCCCTTTAAAGCCTGGGGGACAAGGGAAAGCGGCTGCCTCTCCAACTCTGACAAACCCAAGGTCACACTCAGAGGAGGAGAGAGAGCTGCGTGTCCTACTCAACTACCAGACGGGGGCGGGGCGCAAGCTCCGCCCCGCCGGTCTGCTCCAATGTCCTGAACATGCCAAGTCCACTGAACAAGGGCACATCTCCGTGAACAGAAAGAACTTAAGAGAAGCACAGAAAATAAGATGGCAAAGGCTGCAGCACTGTCTCCCACCCCACACCTGCCACACCCCTATCACCTAGAACTCAATTCTCAGTCCTAAGTGTTACCAAGGGGCTGGAAATAAGCTCTCTGAGGGCAAAAGTGGCTGCGGCAGAGCGTGGTGCTACGTCTGTCTCGCAACAATACTCAGCACAGTGTCTCAAAAAAGAGTAGGCACTCAAAAAATGTTCCCAGAATGAACCGACTGCATTTGCTGACTTTTCCCCGATGGAGACTTTGACTTCCATTTCTTTTAAAGCTGCAAGAACACCTAAGCAACAAATTGAAGGTCTATACCCACCTCGTTATCTATGCATTATCTCTAGAAACTCTATCCCATTCTTTAACTATTAACTAAAAACCATATCCCTTTCGTTTATGAAATAATATTCAAATGCAAAAGCATTTGCTGGTAAAACAAGTTTGGGAATTCTTATTCATTGACTTACAGGAAAATTACTCAAAAAGTCCAGTTACTTACCAGTAACTTTTTTTCTTTGAAAATGTATCATCCTTGACAGTTTACATTATCAAGTCTCATATCACTCAGAGGACTGAATAGGACTTTGACCTCCTGGGTCTCCACAGCCTTTTACCTGATCAAAGCCTTGGGCTCAGGACCTCACTAGGAGACCTATACATCAACCAATGAAATTCTCTAATTCTAGGTCCAACTTGAGGATCACACAAGGAAGCTGTTGCAGGTAATCCATCAATGGTGGTAAAGAAGGAAAACGACTACATGAGTTATCAAGGATGCTACATTTTCAGAGAAACACAGCTTACTGGTAAGTGACCAGGTTCCTCTGAGGATGGATAGACTTACATCAACCAGCTGGTACAATAGGCGACTGTGTGGCTGGACCACTGGGAGCTGGAGAGGGAAGTCAAGCCAAAAATAGTAGTTGTAGGAGTACACAACCAAACTGAGACTCTTGGCAGAAGGCTGGTTCCAAGTAAAAACTGTGTTATGGAAAATCGTAGAGGGAAGAGCAGGTGAGTGGCCTGCAGGGAAGGGAAAGAAATTAACACACCCTACTACGTGCTGAGCACTGTGCTAGAGACTTTACCAAAGTTAATTTCTTTAAAATTCACCACTACCCTAGGAGGCAGGTATGACTCCCCCTCTTACAGTGGGACATCCCAAAGGGCATGGCCACAGCCGTCCGGACTCTCAACAGTCTTTACATTAGGAGGGTTAAGTCCAGCTTCCATATAGTAAGGGGAAAAAAATACACCCAGTTAGCCAAGTTAAAAATATTCTTGGATCCTGGTTGGTCCACTCAATTCAAGCCAGAGACACAATGAACTGTTGATATTGTCTAATATCCTTTAGCTTTTCCGAGTAAAAACAATAAGGACCGTCTTACATCTAAAGTGTAGGAAAGAAAGTATCGGCTGCCACCCAACTTCAGGGAAAAGCTGAGGGTGATTTCTGAAACTACTCATATTCCTCAAGATTTCAGCAGAGACAAGATGATACACCAAGTTTTAAATTAGCTAGCCCTCTGGTGAAAATGATAGTGTACATAACTTAATTTCAGACTGCTTTCATGTGAAGGAAGTACTGAAGAGAAAACTGGAATGAGGTTAAGTATCAAGTTTGGGTCAAGAAAAGCTCACAGCAGAAGTGAGCTCCTAACAGGGGTTAGAAGGATTAGGAGAAGGGTGGCTAGAGGAGGGAAGGGAGGTCAGAAATCAAACATCCTGATGAGATCTTGACACAAAGACCTTTACAGTTAATAAAAGCAGCTAATCAAGGTCATGGGAGCTAAGGAATACAAGAGTGGTTCAGACCAGACTGCAGATTATTTCCTGTTCTGGTGCTGAATATGTGTGCTGCAGAACCACCTGGGCTAGAGGAGAAGCTACGCCCAGGCTCCTGCTCTGAGCTCACTTGAGAACAGAAAGATGTCATCATCCTACAAGCATCTTCTGGGCGGGACACGGGGGCATTTCACAGAGAACAGGTAACACGTGAAGGGCAATGTCAGGATACTGGGACCTTAAAGCTCCTCCCTGCATCTGAGCTCTTGAGTGAGGAGATCACAGATCTATAAATCTAATTAGTAGAGTAACTGTTAAAAACCCAACTCTGGTCTGAATCTGAAGGGTATGTAAGGGTAAATCGTCCCCTCTTAATCTGCAGTTCGGCTAAAATCCTACAGATCAGAAGCAGAATTAATAGTCACAGGACAAAAGTTGGTAGGACCACAAAAACACCCAACACAGCGTGTAAGGCAGGTAACCAGAGTCCTGCTTGTCCGTGAGAGGCAAACTCAAGTACTTAATTCAGTAAGGATCCTATGAGAGGTAAATAAGATCACTTCTATCATTGAAAAAAAAAGAAAAGAAAAACTAAGCAGCAGAGCAAAGAATAAAGCCGTGGTTTCCATCAGCACAGCCACTGTGAAGCCTGGCTCCCACGAGTGGACATGGGGCTGAAGGCCACAGGGCAGAAGGGGCTGAAGTGGAGACAGGACAGTCCCAGGACCTCGGTCTCAAGAGAAGCGCGAGCTCTGGGCTCAGGTGCTGATGCTGATCTTTGCAAAACAGAGGCATGCCTCTCCCCAGTTGCTCAGATTCATCATTTAGTGAATGATGCTAAAACGACAACAAAGCTAAATAGAAAAAAATCGAAAACGAAATCTCCCCACTCACTACGACAGGAAATTCCTAATAGGGTAAATGATGTTAAAACATAAAAATGAAAACAGAACTAGAAGGAAAGATGGGTAATTTATAATCTTGAAGTGGAGAAAGGCTTTGTGAGCCTTAAAGAAACACAAAAATCAAAAGAAGAAAATCTAATTTAACTACATATACATTTAAAACTTCTGTACAACCAAAATATATCAGAAGTAACATCAAAATGGGGAGAAAAAAATCTGCAGAACAGATGGTTAAAACCTAGTATTTATAATATGCAAAAAGTCCTTAAAAATCAGAAGAAAAAGTTCAACCCAATTTTAAAGGATCTGAGCCCTGATAATAGCCAACTCATAAAAGAAACACAAACAAACAACAGATTTTTTCAGTTTTGCTGAAAAAAGGAAGGCAAGCAAATTGCAATAGCGTTTTACCTATCACACTGACAAAGATTAACATTTTGGAAGAACAGAGAAATAGACACTATTATCAGTTGGTGAAAAGTGTAAACAAAAAACTTCTGGGAGTCAATTTGTTAACATCTATTAAAATGTTATAGACGCATATCCTCTTGACCTAGTATGCTGTTTCTAGAAACTTTTCCTACAAACTTACTCAAAAGATGTGTATGAAGAATACTCACAGAAATGCTAACTGCAAAAGAAAAAAATAAAAACCTAAGTGTTCATCAGTTATTAACAGGGCAATCAGTTGTGGCAAAGCCACAGGACCAAGCACTTGCATTGAATCCAAGTGGCAGACATGTTTTATCTGGGAATAATTTTTTTTTTTTAATAAAATTCATCATCATTATTATTACTAACATGTTACAGAAAAAGAAATCTGAAAGAACCAAAATCACAAGGGTTGAATTACAGGGTCCTTTGTCTCCTGTTTCATATATTTCTGTGTTACTTGAATTTTTACAGTTAATATTTTATAATAACCTAATTAAGAAAAAGATTTTTACAAAATTTCATTAACCCACAGATATTCATAAAGGGCTTCCCCGTGGCTCAGATGGCAGAGAATCTGCTTGCAATGCAAGAGACCCAGGTTCGATCCCTGGGTCAGCAAGATACCCTGGAGAAAGGAATGACAACCCATTCCAGTATTCTTGCCTGGAGAATTCCATGGACAGAAATCTGATAGGCTACAGTCCATGGGGTCACCAAGAGTCAGACACAACTGAGCAACTAACACAACACACAGATATTCGCATCAGCTGGTGTGAAAGTACCTCATTAGTTGCCAAGGTAGCTCACGAAATCTACCCACCCTCCCAAAAAGGTACTCAAGTTATATACTTTTATGAAATCTAGTAAGAGAAAATAAAACAGAACCAAGCAGTGGATTTAAGTCAATCCATAATATCAAGCTAAACTGTGACAGAAGTTCTAGGCCTAAAAAATGTTATTTCTTCAGAGCAATAAACAATTTTCAACACTGTAGACTAGACAAGCCTTTCTTTGGGCTTTGGTTCATTCTGTTTGTTTTTAAGATAGCTATCAAAATTTGGTTTTGCATTTTGAGAAGAGACTTTGATCTTTGTAATGGTCAATTTAACAGTTTTTTAAAACACAAACTGTATACACAGTGTTCTTAGAGAAAAACAGCAAATTAAACACAACTTCTGCTAGTCTATTTAAGATTACAAAGTAAACATTTGATATTTCTGAAAAGTTCACTTTTTAAAGTTAAGATATATCATCTTAAGTTTAAAATATGAACTCAAACGTAAGTGTATGATATAACTTTAATATACAATAATAAAATAGAAACTCAAACAACATAAGTGATCTTTCTTTTTTTAAATGGTCTTCTTGGAAAAGCATAAAATGCTTATATTAGCTTCCTTTCAAAAAAAAAAAAGTAACACCTCCTTATGGTTACTGAAGTAATGTTCCATCTATTTCCACTGAAAGAAAACCAGAAAGAAAGCGAAGGCTGCCATGATTTGAAAAAGTTACATGGGCAGGAAGGACTGGCAGAGTTAATATAAGATTCAACCAACAAAGGGTTAAAAGAGACAGAGAGCAGCAGAAAGCAATGAGAAACCAGTTCCTTGAGGAACCAAGAAAGGATGGATATACTCAAGCTGAGTGTCAAGACATTCACTTGGGAGCACCCCCTCACCTCTAAGACATGAGAAAAAGGGCCCAGCTCCTTGCCACACTTGCTCAAATGCTGAGCAGGACACACTGGCCCTCTAATCCTGAAATTCGCAAAGGAAAGAAAGCACGTTACTGTGCTGGAGTGAGGAGTAAAGAGTACATACTGGGTACACCAGCATGTTATTTTTCTTTGTATACAGTAATTTCTATTAACAATTAACTGACAAAAGGACACGACCATGTCAATAAATGATGAGGTCAAGTGTTTACAGGTAAACAAGTTTTTTCTTCCCCTTCAATAAAAAACAAGCCCAAATTGCAAACTCATGAAAGAATTCACATGTCCTGCATTAAACAGAAGCTTCCCCCTACCAAAAAAAAATCATTTGTGAATATCAAATGATAGGTGATGAACTTAAAATTCTAAGCTATCACTGGGAAGAGCAAACCTGTATGTACTGACAAGTCCAGAAGACTTTCAATTCCATGAATGTGAGAACCGGGGGCCTTCTGATGCTGCTTGTATGTTAAACATTCTGAAGAAGCCCCACATTTCTCACTCCTTTCATTAGTAAACAAGACACAGAATTCTTACAAGAACATTATATTCTCCTGGAAATCTAAAAATGCATATTGGCAGGATATTTTAAAACTACTACACCAATCATGCCAGATGCCCAGAAGACAGACATCATTTGAGAAAGCCTCCCTTTCATTCACAATATGTACAAGTAAAAAAAATCTTATGAACAATCAGTGAAGAGGAAAAGCGCCTTGTGGTTTTTAGCAAGAAACAGAAAATGTACAAAAAGAAATACATTAGTAAGAACTACAAGAGTAACTCAACCAGCTTCTTCATTAAAACTGGAACAACAGACACACTACAGAGCATGGCCACTGACTACAGGCTTGCAGAGATAAAGTTCTTTACTTATTGATAAAACAAAGTAATGATGTTACCAAGAAATAAGTTTTTGATAAACAGCCACATGTTAAGGCAATATGGTGTATATCCCTTGGCCTGTAAGTATCATTTAATAACATTTTTAAGCTGAGCACTCCTTAAAAAAAGATAAACTGAAGAGCAAAGGAAATAAATGTAAAGTATATATATTATAGTCACTATCTTCAAGAAGTCAGAAGTATTTTCTAAAAGAAAAAACAGACATATCTGCGCTAAAATCCCATGGGCAACAGTTTAGGTTTTGTACCTTCAACACCAAAAACGAAGTCCCGCGAGTCTCCTGGAAGTACGCGTGAAGCAAACAGCAGACTAAAGATGTGGCTGCAGGTCAACTGCAGGACTCCTTGAACCCAAGTCACTTCATCAGATCAGAAAGTAAACTTGTCAGATTTTCTTTACTAAAATAACCTAGATAAAATTGGTCATTTTAAAACCGAGCGTATCACCTACCTTCTACAAGTACAGAAGGGAATAAAGTATTTGAGTGAATGACTGAAAACTGTCAGTGAATCATCATCATGCTCCAAGGATTTAAACTGAAGACAGCCCTTTTATAAAGGATGAGTTTATAAAGATAAGGACTTAATTAAAGCAGTGTCACAACAGCACTTAACAAACGTTCAAAGAAACAGACTTTTCAGGTGTCTGGGTCAACAGTGCAGTCCCAAATTCTGTCAAGCCTACAAGCCTACTGCAAAGAAACTCTTTGCAAAATAGGCTTACTTATCTATTCTTCCTGCTTCTGACCTAGTTGACTCCAACTTTCAAAGCGTAAAAAAGAAATGGATTTTGGAAATGCTCAAACTGAAGAAAAACTAAACAGGGATATAATCTTATCTGAAAAGTAAGGAGACCAGACAGAAATCACTAAAGTCCTTTCCAGCCCTAAAATTCTATCATTTACTATGATAACACCAAAAAGCTTATCACAAACTATAGAAATCTTCAGCTTCCAAAAGTCAGTGATGATGGTTTTAAAGGGGGTGGGAGGCTAGGAGGAATAAAAGATGAATCATTTGAATCAGAATCAGCTGTCAAGAGAGGCTCAAAAACAAGCTTGACCAGGTCAGAGCTCTAGGCAACAAACCCTGAACCCTGAGGCTAGGGGTTTCTTTCCTCCTTTTCCTTCCTATTTTGTGAAAATGCTTCTTCTCAACCTGCATGGAGTACTAAGTTTACAAACCACTTGTTTTTATCAAAATACTAATTTCTTCTTACCATTTGTCCCATAAGCTCAATAAAAAGTTAGGTATCTTTACATTCAATGACTTTTATCTCTACTGACAAAATTAAAAGCAAAATTCAATTAGTAATTATTCATTTGAATAAACTGTACTCTTAAATTTAACACCAAAAATTCTATCATAAGCAATTCCAGTTGTACATAAATAACGAACTTCAATAATTTCTTAATGTGTCTGAGCAAAGTGTACTCTTTCAGGCCCACATCAGATCATTAGAGCAAGGAAACTGACTTTAAGCCCTCTAAGCTACGTTTCCTCACCCGGGAATGGAAAAGGGGGTAACACAGCCATCACAATGATCACATCACAACAGACCTAGCGCCCTGCCAGAAATCACCACTGCTGCGACTTTTATTATAAAGGCAGGCTGGGCTTTCGGCAGCATTTTGAGATTTGTAATGGGTGGTAAAAACGTGTTCTATGTGTTTCCTACTTTATTTCTCCAAATTTCTAAGATTTTTCTCTCTGGGGGAAAAAAAAACACAGGTTTCTTTTTCCTTCACTTCAAAACTTACAGAACATCACCACACAAAACTTGCAAAAGAACCAGTGAGAAGCTGCATCCTGATCCCTTTTGAGAATGTTCTAACCAGCACAGAAAGGAATCCCTTTCACCTTTAGTGATGAAATATTAGTACATTTTATTCATGTATGTACATTAATAAGTACATATTAATAAGTCATTTACCTCAATGTGTAGGTCCTGACCTGTTCCATGTGACTGGAAGGTGTTAATACTTTTTTTCATATAATACATTTAATACAACTGCAAATCAGAGCTTAAAGAGTTATCACTTGACAAAATGTATAAATAACTAAGAATCAGCCCAAGCCATTTTTCACCATCAAGACCATGAACATCATCACTGAAACCACTTCTAGGACCGTATCTGTAGCACTGACCAGTCCTTGAAGCCAGCCCGTCACACAACCTCAATAGGCCTCATATGACAGCAAATTAGTGCTTAGTTGTTATAATACCATATAAAAAATGTCTACTCGTTGAAAACATCACTTTAGAACAAATTCATTCCATTGTTTAGACGCATCCCATGTTTAGACACGCAGGTCAACAATCATCTACTTCGTGGTGTAATTTAAATTTCAACTCACTTTCTTCCCTCTTTCTGCTTCCATGCCCATTCATGCAGCATTTCGTAGGATATGTCATGTCTTCCTGTATAAAACTGGTGCTTAAGTTGAAACACCTTAACCAAAATCCTATTGATTGGTTCATTCTGTGTAAGTTTCTGCCATTTTCTCTTCATCTTACTACTACTACATTTAATGTGTTACTTCATTATAAACCACCATAGATTTATTGCCTTCCTGGGAAAACAGTAATTTTTTGGAGGGATTAAGATCTACTTCGTTCATCCAAAAAAATGCTATTAACAAAGGAAATTCTGACCTCTCAACCCCAAGTTTTAAAATTCCCGGTGAGCCTTAGAATTTAAACAAAATGTGTAATAAAATGCTTGTTAACTCCATGAGTATGCATGAAAAAGAAACACTTCTTCCAGCATGGCTAATTCATATGAAGGGGGAGAAAAAAAGTATGTGTCAGGAAGCCCTGCTCTAACTTTTGATCTGATGAGGACATTTAAGAGTATTTTAAGTTCTTTTTTAACGAACAGTCTTATAAAAGTCTAGGAATCTACCTAATAACAGTGAAAGTAGAATTCTAAACCCCAGAGCTCTGTTATAGGAATAGCTAGAAGCCATTAGCAGTTGCACATTAAAGAGAAACAGCAATAAAACAAGGGACATCCGAGGTCAATGGTTCTCTCTCAATAACCAACCAACACTGCAACAGCAAAAACCAAAATGCACTGATAATCTGAACAGCGCGTGAGTTCACCAACCTCCCTGGTCCCGCGCAATGAGCTCACAGAAGTCAGGATATGCACAGGCTGGATTCTTCGCTGTTTCCACTCTTGGTTTAAGATTTCTGTTCTTTCCAAAATTTTCTGACGATTGGAACTAAACATACTCTTTAAAAAAAAATGGAGGAGAGGAGAGAAGAAATTGTTCATTGTTAGAAATTTTGTAACATCTCTAATGAAAGTTAAAATTGCATGATTTCTCAAAAGTACCAGGGACATTCCTTCAAAAGCATATGATTTTACACTAAAATGTGGCTTCCCACATTCAAATAATACAAAAACACAATATCTATTATTTTACTGACAGTAGAAGGGGAATAAGAAATCATTTTTGTCCTTTGTTAACTGTGTACATATCTTCTTTAATTACAAAGACTACAGGAACGCAGTACCATGAAACACCCCTTTATGCTTGGATCCTGGGTCTTCTCACGCAGTACACAAAGCTATATTGAAAAGACGGTGGCTGCCAAGTAGGCGGAATTAGACTAACAACTTATCATTTCACTATGTGCATGGTACAATTTTTATGTTAGTTAAGACAGACCAAGGACCTCAACTTTCAAGTTTCCATTTCTCTTACAGTAAATAAGGCCATTTTCCCCTTCAAACTAAAACTTAACTTGAGGGGCTGTACACCGCGTGCTCCCAGGAGGCAGAGGGTACCTTGACTTCGTCAGCGCGCCTGAATCTCTTGAGCTGCCGCAGGCGCATGTACTCTGACTTTACGCGCTTCCGCCAACACACTGGTCCCTTCTCAGACTTCTTCCCAGTCTGGCCCATGATTATTCTAAAAGCAATGGTTTCATATTAAAATCGCTGATCTGACCAGCCTGAATATGATCACTTGTGTTTTAACCCCCAGCAAACTAACCACCAACCAAAGAAATGACACATAATTACACTCTTGGTTATTTGCGAGGAGCGTGCTCATTTGTTCTGTGTTGTGAAGTCCTCAAAAACATTTCATTCCAGGTATAAATTTTTATTTAACATAACTTTTCAAAGACATTTTTATTTACAAAGATACTCCACTCCTAAACTGCAGTCATTCTACCAAAACATGACCCATTACAGGAGTTAATTATATACAATAAGGAGCTATGAGATGCACACTTGTGGAGTGAAATAAAAATGTAGACACATGTTCTAAGTTTTTAATCATTAAATTAGCTGATGTAGGCACAAATAAATGACTGGAAAAGAGAAATCCAAAACAGAAGTAAAATCTACATACAGCATTAAAGGTAGAAAATATATAGAACAATACATGATACAGGTACAAATTAAAGTATTTCCTCTACATGCACTTTCAACCATGCTTCTCACCTTCAACACGGTGATGCAAGTCTGTGTTTTTACCTGTGGCCACCTTTCCTTCCACGGGACCTCCCAGAGAAGGCAGGGACCCAGAGGCCCTGGAAGCCAGTTATGTGAAACATGGGCTCAGCCTGCGGTCTACCAGGTGTCCAATTCACACTACAGAGTCTAACAAGTGTCCTCTTCTAGAACATTTTCTCAAGTGCTAAATTTGCACTTGTATCTTGAAAATATCAGAAGGATAGTCCTCTGTCGGATGGTGCAAAGGGGCCGCGCTGTGGATCTGGGCTTTACTTTCTCTAAACACAGTGGAAAGTCATGGAGGGTTTTCAGTCAAGGGGAGGGAAGATGTACACTCTGGAGGGGCCAGCTGGTGGCAGCAGTGACAGAAGGGGCTGCAGGAGACCAAAACGCAAAGGTGAGGCCAGCTGAGACTGGACAGCGGAAGTGTGGCCAGGTGGGAGATGCAGCCTGTACAAACACACTGGGGAGGAGAGCAAGGAAAGGATTTCCATCTGCAGAAGGCGGCTTTCTGGCCGGAGTAACCGAGCAGGGTTTCAGGTACCCGTTTACATACAGCCCTCAGGCACAGAGAAAAATGCCTAAGGAGAGGAATCAGAGAAAGAAAGGAGCCCAGAGGTCAGGGGAACTTTCTGTAGGAATATTCCACCGCCAAGCCACGAAAGACAAAGCCAATGGTGGATGATGATTCAAGCTGAAAGAGGAGCAAAGAGAGCAAGTGATAAATGACTAGTAAGAATTGGGCGATGAACATACAAAGATGAATGGAACACAGAACCTGCCGTGTGGAGCTTATAGCCTACCTAAGAAGGCCTGAAAGAACAGACTTTACAATATGAGATAAACACGCAAAAGTACTGGGGTTGAGGGTAGGGGAGTCAAGTAAGGAGGGACAGGAGGAGGGCAGAAAAGTGACAGCTCAACCTTAACAGCTGAGGCGATTTCAAGAGGCACAGAGAGCAGGCGCTCAGAGCAGGAGCCCGCGGCGGCAGGGTGCCAGCAGACGCTGCAGACAAAGCGCACCCCAAACCCGTGAAGAGCCCAACTACAAGAACTGAGGGAATGAGAAGAATGGAGAGACTTCAGAACTGCAGATAAAGACGGCTGAATGAGATCAGAGATAGTCTGAGTCCTGGAAAAGGTTCAAAGTGCGCCCTTGCCTGGGGTGCTGAGTGGAACAGTCCTGGGAGCTGAGGAGACTAATGGCCACAGCCGACCCCAGCTTGGCAGAAATGGAGAACCCCAGAAGAAGTCAGGAAGAAGGTGAGGCCGGGCCAAAGGGCGCCCGAGTCTAGGAGAAACTCGAGCTCTATTTAAAAGGTGACTCTGTGGCAATTTTTTGCTTTCATATCTGTCGTTAGGTAACGGATGGGCTCAGGTGATTCTATGCAAATTATTTTCAGATATTTAGCACTTCAGAGGCCTACCCAAAAGGGGGAAATATCAGGTAAAAAGGGATTATCACCGCTTCATTAGCTCATAAACTCATCACCACTGCCGCCTCCACAAATTCTTAGTCCCCGGAGGCGGTGGTGGTGCCGAGTACGATGAATCTGCTCCGGGAGCATGGCTCTTGTCCTCTCTGATGTCCAACACGGCTATCACTACGGTTTTTAAAGTGCATTTTTTCTGTCGTGGTGCAAAGGTATCATTAGTTAGCACTTCATGTTTTCAACCCTGGAATATCTTCCAGATGTTTCTACCATTAGTAAGAACACCTCTAGAAAAGTCTGTTGGGACAGAACCAAAGCTGTAACTAAACTACCAAGTCTCACAATCAACAACAGGAAACTTCAAAGCTGATCTGGAACCAACCTCTCGTAAGAGAGCATATGTGGATATGTTTCCACGTTTATAAATTTCACAAAGATCTCCCAAATAATGAAAATGAAGGCTTCTAAGCCATAGAATGATCTGGTAATGATCTGTGATCATTGATCTGTGATTTTATGCACAATAGACAGGAAAAGAAAATCATGATTCATTTAGGGGAAATTATCCAAATATAAGGTTCATGACCTCTGAATTAGGATAACAAAAGTATAGGGATAAACAGGCAGATCCATGAAAAAACTAACAAAACTTAAGGTACCATTAGAAGGATGTTTTACATAAAACAAGCTCCCTCCCTCAGCATTGACAACACATTAAAATCACATTTTCATGTTCATCACCCCACTTCATCCCCACTGGAGGTTCCTCAATCTCAAGAACAGTTTTTCTCCTTTGTAAAACCCCAGGGCCTGGCTGGGTGCCCGACAAACAGATTTGATAAAACAAACAAACAATAAAACCAAAACGCAGGTCTACTAACATGTGCTGATCACGAGCCGCTGTGCCACTAGGAATGAAAGGAAGGCGGACTGCCGTGCTGAGCACAGGAAGGGAGGGGGAGACACCCCATCATGAGAACCCTGGGGGGAGGCCAGTCTCAGGGGCGGTCAGGGCCCTGGGGTCCACCTGCCCTACAACAAATGAACAGACCCTGAGCATAAAACCCGGAGCCTCCAGGATTCCCTTAAGGAAGCTGCTCCTGCCTGAGAGACCTCATCCAAACAACAAACCGGGTACCAGCGCCCCCCACAGCTAGCTGGCTGCAGACACCCAACCCCGCAGGCCCACCCACCTCTAGGCCCAGCAGGCAGAAGCCTTCAAGCCTTCAAATTCGAGCTCCCCCAGCCCCTTCCCGCCCTGAAAGCAGACAAATGAGTCCTTCTGACTCCTTCCCACCACATCTCAGCCCAGTGAGAACTAAGATAGCGCTCGGAGTACTCGTGGATCGGCAGAAAGGAACTTTCATTAAAATGACTTGCTCCTAAATGGATGGGGATGTGTGAGAAATTCAGTTTTTAAATGTCTCACTCAAAAGATCTGTTTAGTCTCACAGATGAAATGACACGAAATATCATTTTTATCCCAGAAAATAAAATAACTTCTCTTATTCAAAGCAGATATAGCTCAAGTCCACCTATATACAATGAAACCGAAACAACAGTTATATGCTTTAATTCAAAAGACAAACCAGGGTATGGCAAGGGACCATCCACACCTTAATACAATGTCGTACAGCCTGTCAGGACTACAAATATATAGATTAAAGTAAGATTACACATAGTTCAGAGTCTATTTTATGAATCAACCAAACCTCAATTGTTTTGGATTAGGCTTTCTGCCACAGGAGACACAGAAGGGACCTGAGGTATATTCTTAGGACTGTGATGAATGAACAGAAGACAGGTTCCGGCCCCATGTCCTCAGGGTCCATAAGCAGCAGCCCCAGGAGCAGACCTACTCCGCCCCTGCCCTCCGGTCTAGACACCCACACACACCTCCACCTGCCGCGACTGGGCCACACAGCCCAGGACTCTCATTCCTGTCTATCAGGTCCAGCCCTCGGCCACTTGTGAGGGGCCTTTATTACCTAAGGTGACATTCCTGCTCCTCCTTACTCAGCTGAGGATGACTGAGGAATTAAAAAAAAAGAAAGAAAACAGGTTCCCTAGGCATTTTCAGTGCCCGTGATGCCCTTCTTTATTTCTCATTCCTAAAGGATTCGCCGCATCAAGTCATTTGCCATCCACTCACCTGAGCTGTGCTTCTACTTGTCTAAAGAAAATTATAAATTACGTGTACTACTTATCCTTCTCAACTAATTGCCTTAACGTTGACTCCTAACTGAAGACCCGACTGAGGAAGGTGAAATCCAAACTCAACAACATTTAAGTACTACGACTGCAATGCTCTCAAAGTCCTCCCCTAAAGAAAACTGCCAAGTTGGAAAAATCACCAATCTTCAATAGTGCTTTTATATTTAAAACACTTTTGAGGGCAGCTCAAAATCTCACTTACCAATTTTATTTATCTTTTTAAGTTAAAAACCACTGTTTCAATAAACTCAAAAGTAAATTAATGATAAATAAGATTTTGTAGGTTAGGATTAGGAGAACTAGAGAGACTTATAGATGTTAACTTTTGGTAAGACATAAAAATTTACCAAAGGAAAGTAGGTCTTACGCCTGAGGAGCTTCACAGAAAACACCCCTATGAGAAGGAGACTGGGAGCAAGGCGTACAGGGAGGCACGCGCGTGGGGCTGCTGCCTGGGCCCCAATTCGGTGGGTTCATGAAAACGAGCAGACACCACTACATGTCACCCCTGCCCCAGCTGCGCAGAAGGGTGCCCTGGTGAGTAACAGCGCTGGTTATGGGCGCGGGGCACCGACGTGGGCAGCATACTCTCCACATTCCACTCACAACTTAAACAGAGGTGCGCGCACGGCCTGCAAAGCCAGTCTCCCTGGGCTGGACCCAGTTCTCCCAGAATGAGATGTGTGAGAACCTGGCCAGGTTCCCACATCTCTTGGTGTCTCCCTGTCCTCACACCCTGAGGAGCGTCCAGGTCACAGAGCTGTCCTGAGAAGCCCGCTCAGGTCAGGCACCGCCCAGTGCCCATCAGAGCAGGCGCGGCACCAGGGAGGTCCCGCCACCATCACCCGCAGGTGAGGGAGAGGAGGACAGGACACCCAGAGAAAAAGTCAAGATGACAAATGGGTGTGAAAAGTCACTTTCTCACATGGGAGGCTGTAGGCAAGTAAATAAGAACAGAACAGGATTCCAGGGATCTCAGGAAGGAATGCAGACCACACAGCGAATCCAAGAGAATTGAAACCTCAGGAGATAAGCCCACGGAAACAGGTAGGCTAAAGGAGCCCACCTAGGAAACTGTGGAAATCTGTGTTTCGACCGGACAGAAGGAGGCTGAGGATGAAAAGAACTGGGCAGAAGCACTGTCCTCTAGCTCAGTTTTCTCCTGGGGAGCCAGGGCCAAACAAGGAAGAGGCGGAGACGGACCAGTATCAGGGACGGCCGCAGAAACTCAGAAAGAAGCAGAGCATCCCCGGGTGAGCCGGCGGGCCAGGCCTTTCCCAGGCCGCAGAGCCCAGCCACAGGACCCCACGTCTTCTTCCCCTGAATCCCATTCGCCGGCACAAGAAGTTGGGCTCCGAGGAGATGGCCGTTGGGGGGCTGGGACCAGGAAACCAGGAGGAAAGCCTGCAGCAGAAAGGAAGGGAATGCTCTGAGGAGGAAAGGCAGGAACCAGACCGAAGGACTCCCAGGGGCCAGAGCCGCAGGGGTTTTAGCAGCAAACAAAATCACAACAGTATTACAACCAAACTAACAAGTATCCATGAGTCTGAGAGAAGGAAGTGAAAGCATAAATAAGTAAATGGGGGTGGAGGGGCAAGTCTTCCTTACACGCAATTCCAAAATCGCAGTGGGCGGGGTCCAATGCAGAAACCAGCAACACCCCCGTCAGGGTTATTAGCTCACTCTCTGCTTGCACCCCATGACACCTGCCACATACAACTCATATCTTCCCCTCAAACCTCACAACCTGTCACTTCAGTTGTTGCTTAAAAATGTATCAACCCAAACTGAAGGATATTTCCACCAAACACAGGACCGACAAGTAAGGTTATGATAACAGAGAAAGACTGAGAAACTGTCACTGATCAGAAGAGACTAAGGAGACAGCCGAATGCAACCTGGTGTCCTGTAGCAGAGTGAGAACTAAGTAGGAAACCTGGGGATATCCAGAGAGAGTCTCCAGGTTAGTTAACAGTAATGTAATAACGGTTTCTTAATTTTTGACAAATATACCATGATTACAGAAATCTAAAATTATTCCAAAATAAAGTTTCTTTTTTAAAGAAGAAAATTAAGTTACACAACAACCTAAAGGCTTTCATTTTAAAAGCAGGCACCTACTTCTTAAAGTGATAAACAAAACAGAAATATATTACAAATTAAAATGCTATGTAAAATGTTAAATAGGAAAAAACAAAAAATATACACAGATGGAATTTGAGGGGGAAATTCCCACATCTAATTCTACTATTTAAAAACTCAGACATCACTTGAGTAATATAAGGGTGGGGGGAATCTCCATATGAGCTTATAAGATGGTGTCTACTTAAAAAGATAATACAGGCTATAGGTTATATTAATAAAAATACAGACTCTGAACCAAGGAAAGTAATTGTTCCACTGATTATACACATACTGACCAAAGAAATCAAACAGTTCTATACAATTCAGGTGTTGTGTACAGCTAGTTGTGTTCTGACCCAGCTGGGAGACAGCAGTAAACACCAATCACAGAAAAGAGCATCTGAGTTTGGGGTTTTAATAGAAAAGTGCTAATACACACTCACCGAGTCATTCAATATTTACTGAACATCTAGCACATTCTAGGTACCCTTGTAGGAACGGAAGGCTCAGAAATAAATAACAGACAAAAATCTATGACCTTACAGAACTTAGTCTATTGGGATGGAAACAAATCAAAAACAAAGAAAAATGTTTAGTATGTAAGATGGTATTGAGGGCTGTGGAAAAAAACAACAACCAAACAGGAAAGTAAGGTGAGCCAGGCCTGTTAGGGTGAGCAAACAAAGGAAACTGCTGGAGGCTCTCAGCACCCTGTGCGGGGTGCAAGCCCACAGGACACAGAGAGCTCACCAACTTGTATTGTTCCCACCAACCCACTCAAAATATGCACTAATATTTTCTAGTAAAGACTCCAAAAATACCTGACTCAGTATCTATCCAATGCAGGTTACAGTAACTCCACAATGCTCCAGAGATCAACACAGCTTTACAGAATTTCCAACTGGCATTAAAGCTGGCATTCAAGGATTGCTAGGTGTCACAGCTCAGGTTAACCACTAGGTCAATTATCCTCAACAAAGACTGAAAGTTAACAGCATTTTATAACACATACATGCTCTCTTTGTTAGTATTAAGCCAAATTAAAGAAATAGATTGGCTATTCATGTTAACAAAACAGCCATCATTAACTATGTGTTGCTGATTGGACTGTCTGTATTTAATCTGTCAATTTGCTTTGGTTATACCATAAGATGTTTATATCTGTACATTTTTAGGGAGCATATAAATAAAACTAAAGTCAACCCAACAGTTGCATTCAACATTCAAGTTTGAAAAATGTATTAGAAACTGGGTTACTGAAGTAATTTAGGAATAAAGTGATAAGAACTTCTGACTGGGTTGGTAGTAGTGTGGATGGAGAAGAAAGACAGCAAGAGACATTCTAACATTGAAAAACCTGATGCACTCATGCAGAGAAAAAACTGAGCAAAAGAAAATAGCCAGGACATGGAAGCAACCTAGATGTCCATCAGCAGATGAATGGATAAGAAATCTATGGTACATATACACAATGGAGTATTACTCAGCCATTAAAAAGAATACATTTGAATCAGTTCTAATGAGATGGATAAAACTGGAACCTATTATACAGAGTGAAGTAAGCCAGAAAGAAAAACACCAATACAGTATACTAACACATATATATGGAATTTAGAAAGATGGTAACAATAACCCTGTGTACGAGACAGCAAAAGAGACACCGATGTATAGATCAGTCTTATGGACTCTGTGGGAGAGGGAGAGGGTGGGGAGATTTGGGAGAATAGCATTGAAACATGTATATGTATGAAACATGTATGAAACGAGTCGCTAATCCAGGTTCGATGCACGGTACTGGATGCGTGGGGCTGGTGCACTGGGAAAACCCAGAGGGAGGGTAGGGGAGGGAGGAGGGAGGAGGGTTCAGGATGGGGAACGCAGGTATACCTGTGGCGGATTCATTTCGATATTTGGCAAAACTAATACAATATTGTAAAGTTTAAAAATAAAATAAAATTTAAAAAAATTAAAAAAAAAAAGAAGCCCTAAGTTAGCCACTGCAACCACTAAGAATCTGAACGTAGGTCCAGACTGAGACATTAATTACTCACATAGCAGTCAACCAGCACAAAGAGCGGGCAGAATGTTCACAGAAAACATGATACCACTCATAAGCTGAAAGGGTCTTAGGGCCCCTTGAGTTTATATAGGGTGTAGCTACTGATATTTTTCATATTAGAAATTTAAAACTGAGAAAGTTTTAAAACATTTATTTAAAAAACAACAGCAGCAAGTCTGTCACATATTAATAACATGTAATGTTATTATAAAATGTTAATATAACACATTTTATTTTTAAAAAACTATTTTCCTTTTTTAAAAAATTAATGAAGGGTACTGTTTTACATTTTTGCCAGTTCTTTAAATATCTGTCTTAACAGAAGACAGCTGGATTCCCATATCTGCTTCTGTATTCAATCTGCTCCAACATGCTGTTTTGGTTGAAGAAAATCCCTTCCCAAACAAATATCTGAGCTACAGCAGGGAAGGGCGTCTGCATGGCTTCTGAGCTCATGGGCAATCTCATGCTAGGACATTACTCCAGAACTGTTTTAAGAGAAAAGTGACTAGAGCAGCTTGTGATTCAACCTCATAGCTGCTTTTCCTCAAGACAACCTCTATCCTTCAGTAAGCAGTGGTTGTTGCTTAAAAGATTAGTTGCAATGAGGAATCTAAAATTGTATCAATAAACGTTCCTACTCTGCTACATTAAAATTCATTGGTCTGTCTCCTTTGACTGCATCTTTAACCCATGCGTGACTTTATAATATCATTTCCTCGATTTGAAAAACACTGGTCCACTGAGTTATGCAAATTTTCCATAAGTTCACATATTTCAAAAAATCATTATTTGTTAAATCCACTGATGTCATCAGAAAAGTCTTTAAGTATTTATTGGAAAAGCTGTCAACCTCACCATGACAGATACCAAGTTTTCTAAAAATTCTAATTTTTGCTCAAAAACTCAAACATTGCCACTGGCAACAAATAACGGTCAGTTGTTCTCCGTCAAGTGACAGGCTCACTTTGTTGAAAACGTCTGCCCCATACCCAAGCTGGAATAATCACGGTCTGTCAACCCCTCTTTCAAGTGAAAATGGCTCCGCGTGAAAAAAGCAGCTGGTGCAGCCTGGAACTCCATCACATAAGTGCGGCTCCCAGAGACCGTTGGACTCCGGCAGCGTCGAAGCCCTGTATGCACATTCCTATCCTGTAGCACAGAATATTAAGATGTGTGCACTCAGGACCAAGAGTATATAAAATTAGCAACTGTTTTCACTTCATCGAGGACATTCTCAAAAAAACATTTTTTTAAAACTCCCAAGTGCTGCATGCCAACAGTCCTTGTCTACCACCGCTTTTCTGCCCCTGGAGCAGCCGTCAACACGTAACATCTTAAATTATTACCAAAATTGGTTTTTACAAGTATCTATTTGGCTGGATCAAGGTCTTAGTTGCTGCATGTGGGATCTGGTTCCCTGACCCCGTGCATTGGGAGGGCAGAGTCTCAGCCCCCAGACCACCTGGGAAGTCCCACTCCCTGCGGCCCACACAGCACACTTGGAGAACAAGTATATCCAGACACCACATGAATCAGAAATCACAACAGTACCCCAGCTTTTCATTTGCCTAACAGAGAGCCTGGAGCTGGCATGTATTCAAATTATATTTCCTAAAAGATAAGTTTGTAAGAATGAAAGCCTAGAAATCACCATTTTTTGCAATTAAAAAAAAGGCAAACAAAACATCTCTGTGAGAGCTTCCCTGGTGACTCAGTGGTCAAGAATCTGCCTGTCAATACAGGGGACACAGGTTTGATCCCTAGTCCAGGAAGATCGCACATGCCACGCATGGGGCAGCTAAGTCCACGTGCCACAACTACTGAGCCCACACGCCCTGGAGCCCGTGCTCCAAAATGAGAGAAGCCTCTGCACCACGGCAAGCGTAGCCCCTGCTTGCCACAACTAACGACGACCCAGCACTGCCAACAATAAATGAATAAAAACTTTGAAATCTATGTTAAAAATATTTAACGAGGGATACTTCGCTGTAACTGTCAACTATAGAATTCAAAAGAAAGGCTGCCATACATCTGTGCCAAATTAAGGGATTAACGTTAACAAAATTTGTCTTAAAAATTTCTTGCTTTCATCCATCTGTCTTACCCTTCACCCTCACAGGAAGGTATCATCCCTGGTCACTGTCTCTCTTCTAATCCCCTACCCTTCTGACCAACTCCCCACGTCACTCACACTTTGCCCTACCCACGTAAGAGAAAGATAAAAGTAAATATCTTGTCCCTTTTCACTTTCTAGCATGCCTGTTTTTATTTAAAAGAGAGAAAAAAGTAACAAAAATAACACAAACTCACTACTGCTGCATCCAAACAGTCCTCCCAAAAGACTTGTGAAAATTTACGAAAAAGAAATTTCTGAAACTTCATTTTGAAGGACTTGGGAAAGCCAGGAATAGAGGTACTATCCACCAGTCAAAATCAATTTATAAAACATTCTGAAAGTGCCTAACACGGCAAGAGACACAAGTTTGCAAGATACAACAGGCTCCTTAGTGCCTAAACTTCAGCAGATCATAGTACACACGATCACTAGTACATACAACTACAGGTGAAAAGTAGTGTGAACGGCATTTGTATCAATAAGTTTTTAGGAAACAAATCTGCCATGACTAGTGATAAGAGAAATTAAAATCCAGATCACATCTGTAGCCCTGGTTTGAGCCCAGCTAAAAAGGCACAGGAAAACTACAGTAATTTAGCAATCTTAGGTGAATGATAGAAAACATTAACTGGATTGTTTCAGCAAAAGTGAGTAGACTCTGCAGTAATGTATTTTCTACAAAAGTCAGATCATCTTCCTTTCAGCAGAAGAGTAAACTAAACCCCGGAGTCTACAGACCAGCATTCCTGTGTTATTCGAAAATCCTATCCATTCACAGACATGTCTTAGAAAAGAAATGGCATATAAATTTACACCAAGTGGAAAACTGAACTATCATAAAGGTCTTAAACAGTTTGCTGGGACAACAGATAAAACAGATTGATTAGCTAAACTGACATCGAGAGGGTGAAGTTTTCTTTGAAAACTGTACAAAACCTGTTTTTATGAGCTAAAATCCTCTCTTCTGTTAGGTACTACTCAGTCTACCGAGACACTGTGGGAGAGGAAACAACAAAAACTGACGCACCAGAACCTAAAACTGACACATAGCTCCCCGTAACTCAAGGACGGGACGTGGGATACTCGTGTCTGCAAAACTCCTTTTGATACTTCCTTAGAGAAGTCGGCTCTAAATCATATCTCAAATAACCCAACATCCAGTGCCTGTTTACCAACACACACTGGGGAAAGTTCTCAGAGACGCCCACATTGGGTAAGTCACCCCGGTGAGCACTGGGTGGGTGACAGGATGCTGCCACCCCGGCCGGCGCTGCAAGGCCCTGCCACCAGTCAGGCGCGCGGCTGCCAGCGCTTCCAACACAGCACGAGCCCCCCGTGCAAACCAGCAACTGTGCTCAAAGAATGGTGGTCTGTGCGCACACTGGAGGAAAACGGGCTGCTCTGGGGCCTGAAGAGGTTTCTGCGATACAATACCTTCCTAGAAACTCTCCATGGGCGATTCTGCCAACATACTATTGTTACCTGAGACAGTGACTCTATGTCTTAATCCCCAAACAAAATTCCCTCTCTCTCTCTCTCTCTTTCTATATATATATATATATATATATATATATATTTTTTTTTTTTTTTTTGGCTGCACCACACAGCAGGTAGGGTCTTAGTTCCCTGACCAGGGATCGAACCTGTGTCCCCTGCAATGGAAGCACAGAGCCTTAACCACTGGACCGCCAGGCAAGTCCCCCAGTTTCCTCTATATTTGAAGACAGTATCATAAAATGGACTTGGCAGTTCAAACTACTAATCCCCAAGTATTTACAGACTCTCAGAATTTCCAGGCGTTCTACAATCAAGTAACCCTTACCTGGAGATTTCAGCACTGGGGTTCATGTCCACCACAAGGGGATAAACATGTCTGTCAGTGCCATTTCTTTAGCTTGTGGACAAGACTCCTCAGAGACCCTTCAGAAACTCCTGGGGCTCATCTCCACCTTGAAATTCATTCTCTTGCTTAGAAAAGTAGTAGTTTCGTGCCAACATGGAAGTAAAGGAGATAGGGGTCATGATGAGCTCTAAGTCTTTTCATGACTTTCCTATACTTAAGGTTTATGATAAATATAAATATACTGCTGAAGTACTAGAAAATGCCTAACCCTTCAACTATTATTTATAACCAATGATATTTCTAATATGTGTTACCAAACTATATTGTCTATTTAATTATTTTATTACTATAACATCATGTGCTGTGCTTAGTCACTCAGTCGGATCCAACTCTTTACGACCCCATGAACTGTAACCCACCTGGCTCCTCTGTCCATGGGGATTCTCCAGGCAAGAATACTGCAGTGGGTTGCCATGCCCTCCTCCAGGGGATCCTCCTAACCCAGGAATCGAACCTAGGTCTCCTGCACTGTAGGCAGGTTCTTTACCCTCTGAGCTACCAGGGAACCAGCTTATAATTAGCATTAGATGTTTTAGGAATGGGAGAAGTGCACAGAACTCAAATGCCAGCTAGGAAGCATCACAATCACCTGTGAAGGTAATATGAACTCAAGTCCAGTATTTCTCAGTCTCCAGAGAAACAGACATAAGTGCCTACAGAAGCGAAGCACCTAGCATCTCAGTATTTGAGCTAAGAAGCCTAGAAACAGCAAAATCCTATCCTCGAAGGGACCTCTGTCCTCCTGGTTGTATGAATTCAGGCAAGTTACTTACCTCCACCAAGTTCCTATTTCTTTATCTATGAAAAAAGGTACATGGTAGATCCCCAATAATCACAACCTGCTCAGTTTGTTTGCTCATCTCAGTCACTTAGCAGTGGAGATCCATGAAAGCTACTTGCCAAGGAAACACAACTACTTTTAGATGATCATCATACTGTTAAAAGATGATCGATGCTGCTGCTGCTGCTAAGTCGCTTCAGTCATGTCCAACTCTGTGCCACCCCATAGACGGCAGCCCATTAGTCTCCTCTGTCCCTGGGATTCTCCAGGCAAGAATACTGGAGTGGGTAAGTTCATCCTAATAGAATCTTTTAGAATATTCAAAGAACAGATAACTATATTCTCATTCAGCAAATGCTGTATTTTTTTTTAGAATAATTATAATGTATGACTTTCAACAAATTTCAAAAGTAAAATGGTTGGTTTACAGCTGCATGTATATCAGGCACAGAGCAGGCCTGAAGTAAACCATAGCTAGTTCCATGACTTGGAAGCACGCGAGAGCTACTCACACACCTGTGAACAGCATATAGTGAAACTTCACTACAGGTGCCAGCATCAAAAACATACAAGAGCTGCTTTAATGATGATCAAGATTCTTTCAATGCTTAAAGAAAATCAACTAGGCTTTTGTCATTTTTTGTGTTTTGCTTACAAAGCACTTGGTCTTTAGTATCAAAAGCCAAGGCACTAAAATGGATAAAACAGTCATGATGTTCTGTCTTTCTGACACTTTTTTAAAGCTTACTAGAAACATCTTGACATGCTATGTATAAATTTAGTGTGCATAAATGCAACAGAGGGATAAAGACCATCCTGAGATAAATTTGAAGAATCATTACTTTATATTCCTCACTTATTTCCATGTTTCTCAAGCTAACTTTAATCAAGAGTTTATTAGATACATAAATTAAAGCTGCATAATAGTACCTGACAGCAGGTAGCAAAGTTCACTGGGTGATATACACAGTAAAGACAAACAAAACTCACTTTTGAGACTGACTTCTGAAGGCTCTGCTTTAAAGGGTAGGGTGCTATTTAAATAATTACTTACTGAGTTGCTGCTAAAGAAGAGAGGCCGAAGTTTTCAATTTTATTGGTCCTAAATCAATTTCACAAAATGTTATTTCTATCTGCTATGTACAAGACTTTTTTCTAACCTCTACCATGCAGATGAGTAGACCAGAGCTTTGAGTGAAGGGGAGAGGGAGAGAAAGGCTGAACAGCAGCTTGAGATGCTACAACGGTACGGAAGGGATTCCAGAAAGAGGACAGACCACAGACTCCACATGAGGCTTCTTGGAGACCAGGAAGACGACCAGCTGAGCTCAACAGGGGAGAAGGACAAGAAAACTCTTGAACAAACAGCTAGTTCACTGTGTGACTAGTTGAGAAAGCTTAGGCTGTTTCCGAGATAGCCTGGAACACCAGCTTCGGGAGTTTCTCATGGAATCGACGGCCATGGAAGACAACCCACCTGCAGAGGTGTACAACACCCAGCAGAAGCCCTGGTGCTTTTTTTTTCCTTCATTAAAGAGGAGACCATCTCAGGATGGTCTTTATCCCTCTGTTGCATTTATGCACACTAAATTCATACATAGCATTTCAAGATGTTTCTAGTAAGCTTTAAAAAAGTGTCAAAAAGACATTATTTTTGTACCCTGAAGAAAAACTAAAAATTACTGTGCGAGTAAATCAGGTGTTGAGCAAAAGAACTGATACTTTGCAGAAATAAAGCAGTGAACAAATCAAGTATATATAATCTGAAAAACCATTTGATTATATAACAACAAAAACTACTTCACTATCAAAACAGGTAGACCAAGCTTGACAATTTTATTATCACTTCTACATAACCAGATTCTAAGATCAAAGTCACTTTTAATATCCCCATTTACCCTCTGAAGAAAATGAAAGCAAATTTTTAATTCACTAAAAAATGAAAAGGTCCAAACTACTCCAAATGAAAATTTAAAGAATTATTAAATATTATCACTTTCAAATTTTAAAATTCTCCATGCCACATAACTCACATACCTAACACCTCAAGATAAATAATATCCTTTTCATGTTCCTGTTTCTACAAACATGACATTGTGTTATACCAAGAACTAAATGACTTGTGAATTAAGAACAAATTTGTTTTCACACAATTTTACTGAATTTAAACAATTATGCTTCTAGCGTTATTACTTAACTTGATCTATATATTGTCAAAAATACACAAAATCAAAGAGGAAAATTTGGAGAAAAAATTGGAAAACATTAAAGAGAAAACGTTTCCAATACATACATCTGACAGAGACAGTGTACCCAGAATACAGAAACACCAATTTTTAAAATGGGCAAAAGGTTTGACAGAAAAGTACACACAAATGGCCCATAAGCATGTGAAAAGATATCCAGCACCATGAACACTTGGGAAATATACATCAAAACCACAAAAGGACACTCAGCACTCATTAGATGCCAGTGACTTAAGCAACAGCAACACGGGACATTGGTGAAGACAGCAGAACCACAGGTCCCAGGCAGACACCACCCTGACTCCACGCAGGATGGCACAATCGCTTGTGGAGATGGCCTGGCAGTTTCTCATGAAGCTAAATCAGTATTTACCAAGTGACCCCACAATCCAACTACAAGTCCACCCAAGAGAAAGGAAAAGATCCATCCACAAAAAGATTGCCCAAATGGTCACAGAGGATTTACTATAACAAAAGCCAAAAGGGACCAACCCGATCAGCTAGTGAAGTGAAAAAAAAGCATAAGATGTTCACACAGTGACTACTACTGAGAAATAGTGACTCCTGAAACAAGCAACAACACAGATAAACCTCGAGAACATGCTGGATCAAAGAAGCCAGTCACAGAAGAGTATATCCTGCGTAATTCTATTCACATGAAACTCCGGAACAGGAGAAATTGGATCAGCAGCTGAGAGAATGATGGGAAATGAGCGTGAAGAGCTCTGCAATGGCATCAAGGTTACATCGTGACTGAAGTGACAGTCACACAGATGCTTACAGCTGGCAAAACTCTTCCAACTATACCCTCCACATGGGTGGATCCCAATGTATATAAATTACACTTCAGTAAAGCTGATTCTGTACCCCCAAAAAACGGACACCTCTGTAGAAAACAGGGCAACAGCTATTAAAACCTGAAACGTGCATAATCTTGAACCATCGGCTCTTCCTCTAGAAAGCTGTCATGCAGAAGTTCAAAGCTCCGTAAGGATGCTCCCCCCTCAGAGGGCAAGCACAGCACCCACACAGAGAGCTGGTTCATCGCCTGACGACACAGAAGCCGGTACAAGGAGTATTCCACCCAACAACAGCCTGAGAACCTGGAGCAAAGGGCAGTACATTTCTGCAAGGAGCCACGTGGTTAAGCACTTGAGGCTTGGCAGAACACAGCCAGTCGCCTTGCATATTCTTTGGGGGGTTTTGTTGTTGTTTTACAACTCTTTTAAGAAATGCTAAAATCATTGGTAGCTCACAGGGCCTTACGAAAACAAAAAACAAGCGCGCACACATACACCCCCAGGCTGAGAAATCAGGGCTTTGAAGCCCAAATACCGAAATTCAAATCAGTAACCTACCACTTACTAGTAACATAATCCCTTCACCTCTTGTTATTACAGTGTCCGTGTAAAATAAATGAAAGCACTTATAACCGTGTCAACTACAGAGCAAGCTTTAAAGAAATACCAGCTTTTTAAAATGAAACAGACCTCTGTACTGACCTAAAATAATTGTTTTATATCAAAATAACTTAATCCTGCTTGTGTAAAATACATAAATACATGTATAAATATATCACATTGACCAAAAAGTCCGTTCTGGCTCTAGCAGTGTGCTTAGTTGTTCTTAACTTCTTTCGAAACAATTTTGTTAGATTGTACTGTGACAGCTCTCATATCAGTGTGCATTTAAAAAAACTTATCAAAACTGGTCAATTTTTTAAATAAAAGATGTTTTTGTGTGGACCATTTTTTAAAGTCTTTATTGAATTTGTTACAATATTGCTTCTGTTTTATGATTTGGTTTTTTTGGCCCCTGAGGCATGTAGGATCTTAGCTCCCAGACCAGGGGTTGAACCTGCATCCTCTGCACTGGAAGGAAAAAGTCTCAACCACTGAAGAGCCAGGGAAGTCCCAAAATTGGTGAATTTTTATGTAGCCATTTTAATACTGAAGATGGAAGAAAAAAGGAATATTTTCAACAAACTTTGCTTTATTACTTCAAGAAAAGGCAAAAACACAACTGAAACACAAAAACTGATTTGTGCAGTGTATGGAGATGGTGCTGTGACTGACTGAACATATCAAAAGGTATTTTCGAAGTTTCATGCTAGAGATTTCTCGATGGACAATGCTCTACTGTCTGGTAGACCAGATGAAGTTGACAGTGATCAAATCGAGATGTTAACTGAGAAGGATCAATGTTATACCACTCGAGAGATAGTCAAAATTCTCAAAATACCCAAATCAAGCCCTGAAAATCATCTGCACCAGCTTGGTTATGTTAATCGCTTTGATGTTTGGGTTCCACTTAAGGGGGAGGGGAGGCCCTTCTTTACCGTATTTCCATATGCAATTCTCTACTGAAACATAATGAAAACGTTCCATTTTTAAAACAAATTGTGACGGGGGATGAAAAGTGGATACTATACAATAATGTGGAACAGAAGAGATCATGGGGCAAGCAAAATGAACCACCACTAACCACACCAAAGGCCGATCTTCATCCAAAAAGGGTGAAGTTGTCTATATGGTGGGATTGGAAGGAGTCCTCTATCATGAGCTTCTTTCAGAAAAGCAACTGAATAACTCCAACAAGTACTGCTCCCAATTGGCTTTCCAGGTGGCTCAGTGGTAATCACCTGCCAACGCAGGAGATGCAGGAGAATCAACTTCGATCCCTGGGTCGGGAAGATCCCTTGGAGGAGGAAATGGCCACCCACTCCAGTATTCCTGCCTGAAAA
This sequence comes from Bos indicus, assembly GCF_029378745.1. Lineage (NCBI taxonomy): Eukaryota > Metazoa > Chordata > Mammalia > Artiodactyla > Bovidae > Bos > Bos indicus. Next base: position 112,431,164 of record NC_091763.1, read on the forward strand.
ATTCCATGGACAGAGGAGCCTCATGGGCTACAGTCCACAGGGTCGGAAAGAGTCTGACACCACTTAAGGACTAAGCACACACACACCCACTGCTCCTAATCAAACCAACTGAAAGCAGCATTCCACAAAAAGCGTCTGGAATTAGTCAACAGCAAACCATAATCTTCCGTCAGGATAACCCAAGACCACATGTTTCTTTGATGACCAGGCAAAAACTGTTACAGCTTGGGTGGGAAGTTCTGATTCATCCACCATTATTCATCAGACATTACACCTTTGGATTTCCATTTATTTCGGTCTTCACAGAATTCTCTTAAGGGAAAAAATTTCAATTCCCTGGAAGACAATAAAAGGCACCTAGAACAGTTCTTTATTCAAAAAGATAAAAAGATTTGGGGAAACAGAACTATGAAGCTGCCTGAAAAATAGCAAAAGGCAGTAGAACAAAATGGTGAATACATTGTTCAAAAAAGTCCTTGATGAAAATGGAAAAATGTGTCTTTATTTTCACTCTTAAAGCTGAAGGAACTTTTTGGCCAAACCAATATATTCGCGTGAATACACTGGAAAGTTTGGGACGAATATACAGCAAACTGTTAAGGGAGACGGAATGGGGTTACAGGGGGTCAAGAAATGTTCACTTGATAAACATCTAAATTATGTATTTTAAATTGAATACATAAGGTCTGTTTTTTTAAACAGTAGACAATTAGAAGTAAACAGATAAATCATATGTGGCATTTTCTTTATATACAGATATTTAAGTTTGGGAAGTGTTTAGTTCCATGAACGAGAAAGTACATCTAGTCTTTAAAAAATAATACTGGCACAGTTACTAAGACTCACTTATTAAACAATTTGTGCCAGGTGTAGTTCTAAGGGCTTCACGTGTATTCATTTATTTAATCCTCTCCACAACCTTATGGAATGAATGCTTATCATTAAGACACCAATTTACAGACAGGGAACTTAGACTTCAAGGACAATGTGACAGGGCACCCAAGTTATATGGCTCCAAAGACCACACTCAAAGCTCTCCTGTCCTCCCCACAGAGTGCACTCTATTAGAATTCTGGCTGAAAAAAAAATCCACAAAGACATCTTTTAGTTAGTCTGGGACATCAGATTCCATAAAACTACAATTCAGTTCAGTTCAGTCTGAACTACAATTTATCTACTTTTAAATATAATTTTCTGATTGATTCAAATAAACTCATTCTTCTTGGAAGCCATGATTGTCTTCAATCATCGAGAAGACAAGTAGATAACATGAAGCTGATAACAGGAGCCAAAGAGAATCTAAGTTTGGATCCTGCCTGCAAATTCCTAGCTGATAATCCTGGGCAAATTCTTAACCCTCTACACCAAAGCTTACTTATCTGTAAATGTTTGCAGAGTGTGCTGCTGTTGTTAAAGTTCTTTTAACTGTAAAATACACATAAAATTTACCATTTCAACCATTTTTAAGCACACAATTCAGCCGCATTAAACACATTCAAAACACTGACCTTCCATGTCCAGAGCTTTTTTCACCTTCCAAATAGCAGCTCTGTCCCAATTAAACACTAACTTCCCATTCCCCTCTCCCCTCAGCCTCTGATAACCCCTTGTTCTACCTTCTGTCTCTGTGAATTTGCCTGTTCTAGCTACCTCCTATAAATGGAATCATAGAATTGTTTCCTTGTGTGTCTGGCTTATTCTCCTTAGCACACCATTTGCAAGTTTCACCTGTTATTGTATGTGCCAGTATGTCATTCCTTCAATAGTTGAACACTCCATTGTATGTCATCGTATATATACAACATGTTTCCTTTATCCAAACCTCTGCTGATGAGCACAAGGTGGTTTTCACAAGAATTAAAAACAAAGCATCTGATGTGAATGTTACCACAATAAAAAACAAACCAAGCAAACGAATGAAGCATCTGGCAAACAGCAGGCTCTTTAATATTAATGTCTTTTTTTCACTTCATTTTGTCATATTTTTGCACCACATAGCGGTGCAATGGCAAGACAAAAACAGTGCAACCATCTTACAAATTTATCAGCTATGCCTTTTGAGATATTATTGGATTTACAACTACATTTATCATCTTAAAAGAATGATGAAGAGCATCCCAATAAATAATCTGTAATTACACTACTTTCTTCAGTTTTAGCTTCAAAACCTAGCTCAAGGTATTCCAATCAAGAACTTATTAATGGTAACTAAACCCCTTTTGATTAAAAGATGTATTCGTCCCCTAAATTTCGGTACAACTCGATCAATTTCAACACAAATTAAGCAGATACTATATGCCAGGTATATTCAGATGATCCATCAAGCTTCTCTCTGGCTGCCTGAAACACCAAATATGAAAACCAACGGTTACATCTAAAGTATATCCGATTTTCAGTATCTTAGGGTGTTAATAATTAGAAACCATGGAACTTGTACACCTTGATAACTATTTTTCGTTGTAACCACTGCCACTCAGGGAGAAAAATACCTTCCAAAGCTCTTCACAACATGAATATACCCTGCTTGTTTTGCAAGTTGCTTTGTCAAAATATTTCCCTACATTTTCAGGATTTCCTTTATTCATTCAACTATTAATCCCTGCTCTCTAGCAACTCAGGTGCACAAAGAAAACTAAGACAGAGCCTCTGCCTCAAGGAACTTCAGAGTAAAAGGAGGGATGCACCAGCAAGAGATTTCAACTGGATACAGGCTACAGTAAAGGTACCAACGAAGCCCTTGAAGAGACATGGAAGGCCTCCAGCAGGTGAAGCTTTCTCTGACCTTAATAAGCTGTTCCTTTTCTGCTCTCCCCAAACTGCACACTTCACCTGCCCACGTAGAATTCATCATTCACAGAAAATGTTTTCTTCATTTGTATGGACATAAAGACTGCAAGGCAGATTCATAAATCATTTCCAACTGACTCCAGAATTCATTAGCTTATCATAGGATTTTTCCTTGCTGTTAGTTTTTAAAAAGCAGATCAACTTTCTTAATCACTTCTTTAGGCCAAGTCAGAAACTAATTCAGACTCCTGGAGCATGCCAGCTCAAAGGATGGAGGATATCCTGGAAAATCTCCATGTGACCTGGGGAAATCTGCCTACACATTTTTAGTGGTCAACACAAAGATAACCACTTTTACGTATGCATGTAAGGCAAAGCTGGTATAAACGAATTTGAGCTTTTTTCTTTGCCTAACTACACTAAATCAACAAGCGTGGTTTTTTTATCACTGCTACTTAAACTAAATACACTCTCAATTCAAATACAAAAAATTTAAAACCAATTCCCCCCAAAACCTTTTCAAACAAAATCTTGTGGCAAGTACAGAGATAGTAATTATCAAATATAATGTACACAAGATGGGGAAAACTGGAATTTTGTGTCCTAAAAGATTCAAATTTTTGCCAAAATCTGCATAACTAGCTCACCTCATAACAATGGGCAAGATTACCAGCAGGACTTTTTGTAATCACCAACAACTAATACAAATGTAGACGATACTTCGGAACAGCACCTGGAGTGTCAGTTCAGTGATGTCAAACTGCAAAATGCGCAATGAAGACTCACACTGCATTTCTTTGTCTCCATTTTTTTGAAACCGTAAAATAGAAGGTTGCACATTAGATCAACAGATAAAACACTGCAAAGAAGAAGAGTGCCTAAGTGTTTCTAAATTTCGTTCCTTTGAATACATTCATTTTCCACAAAAATTAGTATTTAAGATGCCATTTTCCTAAGCGTTTCCGAGACTTTAAACATTACATTCTCTAACACACCTCCAAAAAGAGAATAATAGGATTCTTTATATCTAAGACTAGAACCCCATCTATTCCTAACTTTAGGGAATAGGAAAAGGAAATTAAAATGTATCTTGAATACTTTCGTTTTCTTGCAAATAAAATGATCAATAGTTAGGATTACACACTTGCTCTACATTTTATCTCCAAACATAAAATATTTGCTAATGGTCATGAAAAGTAATAGAAAATAAACTCCACAACCAACCCCCCTAGCTCCCTAGTGATCTAAGAGTTAGGATCCCATCCGCTCGCTCTCAAACCCCCCTGGAAGTATAGACTACATTCACCTGTGTTAGCATTAGTGTTTTTTAAAAGCTTTTTTTAAACTGTTGTTTTAAATGTTGTTTTTGTGTGACACTGAAACGCCACAAAATTAAGCTGATAACGACCTTTAAAACCCAGCAAGCAAACCCTGCAGCATTTAAAACAATTTTAAATACCAAAGACATCTTTATTTCCAAATGAATTAAAATTTTACAGATCCTGTGCGACAAAGAAGTTTAGCTTAACTGCGGACAGCACACGTTCGATTTCTTAGGCAACGAACATTTCTGCAGCCAGTCTTTTCTGACTCAACAAAGCTATTGTTCACGGAAAACAAGTCCAATTACTGAGAAATTGCTAACCATACCATCCAAACACACATATAGCATAAGCGTTTTCTTTGGACTAACTCTACCGTCTCTTCCCCGTTCATCCCCTAGGGATTTGGGGGACACTCTCTCCTCTAAATGACAGCTGATTTCGTTAGCACCTGTCGCCAGTCTCAGTTGCATCACACGAGTTGGCCAAAACAGCATGGACAGTTTTGATTTTTTTCTTTTGGTAAGATGATGATTCTTCAGAAAGTGGGGATTCACCAGGAGTGAGTTCACCAAGTTTTCCAAAATACCGCGCTTCTCGATCCCTCCCGTTCTTCACAAAGTGACCCTGAGGCACCGACTTTTGGGGGAGCGGAGATGGGGGTGGGGGACCCACAAGGACGCGTGAACTCGACGGAAAGCCCTCCGTAACGAACAAAACCACGGAGGTGGGGGCGGGGGGAGAGAACAGCGCGACTCGTCCCTCAAACTTAACGGAGAGCTCCGCCGAGAAGACGGAGGCGGCCGGGGACCGCCTGGTCCGAGCGGGGCTCGGGCCCGCGGGGCTACGGGGCGGCTTTCCGCGGAAATGTCAGCAGACGCGGCCGCCCGAGTCCGGTCTCCGCGCGCCGTCCCGGCCCCCGCGGCCCCGGGCCGAGCCTGCGCGCTCGCGGGGAGGGGGCGTGGGGCCGAGCCCGCCCGCCCGCTCCCCACGCCCCCTCTCCCGCCCGCTGTCAGGCCCCGGTGTCACTGCCCCTGACTCGCGCCGAGCTCCCCCGAGACACAGTCCGTCCTTTGTCTGTGAGTGCGCACTCGGCGCCGAGGTCCCATCAACTTGTGTGCGTCCCGTCCCACCCGGGCGCTCCCGCCGCCGCGCCACTCCACACAAAGGAGACCGGGGCTCGGGCGGCCGGCCCGCCCCGGGCACCCGAGCGCCCCTAGCCCGGCCCCGGTGACTCGGGAGGGGCGGGCGCGCGAGGGAACCCCCCCCACCCCGACACACACACACACCCTCCGCTCGGCGCCCGCCCGGGCTCCCGCCTCAGGTTTCTCTGGCTCCCACACAGCCCGCCCGCGGGGGTCGTGCGGGTCGGCCCGGACCCACAGCCCCTTCCGAGGTGGGTGAGGGGAGGTCTCTTCTCACCCCCACGAGCCCCAGAGGCTCCCCGGGAAAGCCCGCTCAGGGGGGGATTATCCGGACCGGCTGAGCGGCAGCGGGGATGTCCCGCCGCCGCCGCCCCACGCCGAGCTCTGGAGCCCCGCCGGCCGGCCGGCCGGCCCGCCGGCCCGACAGCGGCGCGTTACCTGCGCCCCGCTCCCCAGCCCGCGCCGCTCCCGCGCGCCGCTCCCGCGCGCCACCGCCGCCGCCGCCGCCGCCGCCGGGGCTCCACCGCCTTCTGCGTCCCAGTGGGTGTCGGACGCTCCCGGACCGAGCGCCAAACCAGGCAGCCCAATCGCCATCGCTTTTATTTGGCCCCCCCTGTCCAACCAAGCGCCGCCCCGATTGGCGGGACGCGAGGCGGGCTCCCGTCCAATCACAGGGCCCGCCGGGCTCGGAGGCGCCGAGCCAGCCCCACGCAGAGGCGCCCGCGGGACTCGGCCGGGCCGGGCCGGCGGCGCGTGCGCGCGGGCGGGCAGGCGCTGAGGGACGCTGCCGCCTGAGTGGAAACGCTGCGCCGGCTCTTTGTTCTTTTCGCCGAACGCCCGGCGCCTCTCAGGAAGGCGGCGGGGCCGGCGTTCGGGGAAGAAGGGCCTCCGGAGCCCGAATCCCCAAATCGCGGGCGGGAAGGCGGGCTGGGCGGGGTGGCGGGAACCGGCCGGAGGGCGGGACGGCGCGCTCGCGGCGCTTGGCGGGAACCGCCGCTTCGGTGTTCCCGGGCCGGAGGGGCGGGGCGGGGCCAAAAGCCAAGTTTGAACCAGTTCAAAACTCGGGGGTGGTAACGGTTTCAACCGCCGCGCTCTTTTTCCCCGCGCGCGCAGTGGAGGCCCTGGCGGCCGGCCGGCGGGCGGGAGGCGCCGGACACGAGGGTCCGCGGCGCCCGGTGTACCGGCCAAACGCCCTCTACGGCCCCACCTCCAGCCCGGCTGGTCTCGGGCGGGGAGCCGCGAGCCTCCCGAGCAACGGCGTGGCCAATGCGCCGTCCCCCGAGCCGAGCGGAGCGCCCTGCCGGCAACTTTTGTCTGCTGCCGCCCCTCGGCCGCTTGGCCCGACTCGGGTCCCACTGGACTTTGGCTAGTCGATCCCACAGTGCCCATCGCCTTAGAAACCCTGGAGAGAAGTCACGATTATTTCAAATTTCTCATTCAGAGCGCCTTGTTCAGACCCTTTCCAGTGTTTGTAGTGCCAAGCACGTGTCAGCTAGCTTGGCTTGCTTGATAAAAATCATTTATCAAGGATGAGTGCTGTTCATGTCCCTCGTGCTAACTTATCTACAAAGTATTAAGATTCCAGCATTTTTCAGGTATTAAAAAAGATCATGGGGTGAGCCTGTCTCGACCCAGAGGAGTTAGTACTAGTCCACTTAGGATACAGTCGCCCCTTTTGATTTACCTGGCTGTGAAGTTAAGGTTATTCGGATTTTTTTTAATAGGATGCAACTATAGGGCAAAGTAACCCCCTCACCCACATAAACTGAGATTCCATATTGAGAGTTCACGTGCGGGGCAGGGAAAATGGTCACCTATGAGCTCGAGTTAAAAGCCTAACGGAATTATGCTTTCAGTATTTTACTTAATTTTTAAATGACTAAGATTTTTAATAACTAGTTGCTCGCTTTGTGTTCTTAGAGACTGGAGCAGTCATTTAACCCATTAATCTACCGCCTTTCCTAAATCACCATTCCGTTCCTCACATTAAAGTATGAAAGTGAAAGTCGCACAGAGGTGTCCGACTCTGAGATCCCATGGACTGTAACTTGCTGCCCTCCTCTGTCCATGGAATTCTCCAGGCAAGAATACTGGAGTGAGGAAATCAAAAGATAGGAAACAATCATGTGCCCAAATAAAAGCATGAATAAATGATAACAGGGCAAAAGCAAGTTATGCATCTGAGTGCGTGTGTGCTTAGTTGCTCAGTCGTATTGGATTCTGCCCACCCTATGGACTATAGCCGGCCAGGCTATCCGTGGGATTTCCCCAGCAAGAATACTGGAGTGGGTTGCCGTTTCTTTCTCCAGTGCATCTTCCCGACCCAGAGATTGAACCTGAGTCTCCTGCCTCTCCTCCGTTGGCAGGTGGATTCTTAACCACTGAGCCACCTGGGAAGCCCTATGCATCTGAGATGTAACTATAAGCTAATATAACAATTCCATCTGTCTTATACTGGACAGACATTCATAGCCCATGGTACAAGGCTTCCATCTAGACTACTTCCATCTAGACCACTAATTTACAATTGCTTAACCATTGCTTACAAATCTCAAAAGTTAACTTCTTCCCTAAATCACTTATCAAATTATTGATTTTACCTCATATTAAAACAATGTGGGCATTTTTTAAAGAAAGATAAAGGAAATTACATTAGCAGAGACTATAAGCAAATCCTTTTCCAGTGGTCATGTATGGATGTGAGAGTTGGACTGTGAAGAAGGCTGAGCGCCAAAGAATTGATGCTTTTGAACTGTGGTGTTGGAGAAGACTCTTGAGAGTCCCTTGGACTGCAAGGAGATCCAACCAGTCCATTCTGAAGGAGATCAGCCCTGGGATTTCTTTGGAAGGAATGATGCTAAAGCTGAAACTCCAGTACTTTGGCCACCTCATGCGAAGAGTTGACTCATTGGAAAAGACTCTGATGCTGGGAGGGATTGGGGGCAAGAGGAGAAGGGGACGACAGAGGATGAGATGGCTGGATGGCATCACCGACTCGATGGATGTGAGTCTGGGTGAACTCCAGGAGTTGGTGATGGACAGGGAGGCCTGGCGTGCTGTGATTCATGGGGTTGCAAAGAGTCAGACACAACTGAGTGACTGAACTGAAGCAACATACAAACACACAGCATAGCATGAACTGTCATGTGAGTTGCTAAGGCATTTAGAATCAAGAAATGATTTTGGATCAAGATGTTCCCCCAAAAAAAATACCTCAGGAAAGGATATTTTAGCCAGACTGTAAAGAAAGCATAAGATTTAGATTGATGGGAGTGAGGGCACTTGAGAATGAACATGTGCTCCTCAGGATTAGGTGGAGTATAAGCAGAGCTGAGAACTCCAGTTGGCAAAGAGTGAGAGAGCAAATTAAGAGAACCAATATTGTAGAATTTATATTTACAATACATATTTATGTTAAATATAATACGAAGGCTAACCTGGAGCAGAAAGTGGGGGTGCCAGTGGATTACAATAGTCTTAATTCAGGGACAACATTATCCAGTTAAGCAAGATGTTTTAGGTCACAGTGTGGCAAAAAAAGAGGATACATTGAAAACATTGCCAAAAGACCTCATTATATATGGAGGACATATGTTATCGTGCAACTCAACTTTGTATATTCACAAATACAGGAAAGTTGGAAGAAGTATTTCATTTTTGATACTAAGAAAAATTATCTAAAGATTTTCAAGCCGGGAAAGAAGAAAGCATGTGTGAACCCCCAATTATTGGGTGTGAACCCCAAATTACTAAAGGGACCTAGGTGAAGCAGAAAGCCAGGCTGAACACAAAGGTAGACGTGAACAGTGAGAGTCACCAAGCGTTTTTACCTCTGTGAAGATGCTCAGATGACAGGCATGCTCCTAATGACAGGTCATTATGTCCTCTGTTAAAGAGAGATTCACTATTACAGGGCAAAATCAGAAAGTGGAGAATTAAACTCTGAAGTCAGGACAGAGCTCAACCTTATTCACTGCTGTTCTCCCAGGGCCCACCACTGCGCACAGTATATCATCAGGGTTTCCAGGGGAGGACAGGAGAAGGTCAAGTGCAAAATTAAGGTTTATTGGCATCACAGAACTTCCCTTTCAAGCCCACGAATGGGATCTACTTCTCACACCTTCATTTGTTCACCTTGCATCCAACAAGTATGGAGGGCTTACTACGTGAAAGCACTGTTCTGGGGTCTAGAAATACAAAGTGAGCAAAACAAAAGTCCCTGCCTTAGTGGAGAGAAACAAACCATAAATTATACAGGATATGAGGTGGCGGCAAGTACAATGGAGAAAAACAGCCTGAAAGGAGAGAAGGAGTGGGTGTTCAGTTCAGTCGCTCAGTCATGTCCGACTCTGCGATCCCATGAACCACAGCACGCCAGGCCTCCCTGTCCATCACCAACTGCCAGAGCTCACCCAAACCCATGTCCATCGAGTCAGTGATGCCATCCAACCATCTCATCCTCTGTCATCCCCTTCTCCTCCTGCCCTCAATCTTTCCCAGGAGTAAGTGTAAATGCTGCCATTTTAAAACCGCTGAGTCAGGGAAGGTCTTACTGAGAAGACGACATTTGAAGAAAAACTTGGGCACTTCCCTGGTTCAGTGCTTAGGACTCTGCAGTTCCACTGCAGGGGACACGGGTTCAATCCCTGGTCGAGGAACTGAGACCCCGAGTGTCCCATGGCATGGCCAAAATAAATAAGTAAATAAATAATTAAAATTGTCAGAATCAACATTTATAAAAGAAGACTGAAAAAAGGAAAACTTGGAGGTGAAGTAGCACTTCCTGATAAAGATGTTCAAAGCAGAGGGGACGGCAGGTACCTGGGCCTGAGGTGGGCACCTGCCCAGTGTTCTGGGGGGTGTGGGGGGAGACAGGAGGTGAGGGAACACAGGCAGCTCTTCTCAGGCCTGTGGACCACTGTGAGGACTTTACTTCAGTGAGAAGATGTGGAGCAGAAATGTGATCTGATCATTCAAACAAGATCCTTCTGTCTGCTGTGCTGAAAGTAGTCCGAAGTGGAGCAGGGCCAGATCAGAGAGAACAGTCAGGGGTCTGTTGTAATAACCCAGGCAAGAAAAGACCATGACTGGGGAAGAAAGTGGTGACGGGGAGCTGGTGACAAGTGGCAGATCCCAGGTATGTCTGGAAAGAACAGCCAGTAGGACCAAGTAGAGGTTTGAAGATCAGAGTTTAGTTTGGGACAGAGTGAGTCTGAGATGCCTGTTTTCAATCAAATTGAGATATCGAATAGGTGGTGAGTCACGGGTGGGAGGAAACACTTGTCCTCTACCAATTTAGAACTGGGTTACCAGTCCCAGCAATTAACTGACAGCAGATTAACGGGATAAATTTTTACTATGCCTGCAGGAGGACTTCTACAGAGAGAATAGTTCCCCAAACAGCACAAGGTAAAGGTTTATATACCAGCTTAACAAAGGGCAGGGGCACAGGGGAGGGTTAAGTCTTTCAAGGATGGAGGTTTTGATGAGGCTTGTTTAAATGGTCTTTTTTTTCTCTTTTGGAATGTCCCAGTGCCTGAGGTAAGTCACCTCCCTGATTGGAGACTTGCTGGGGAAAGGGTAGGGCGGTGGGTGCGGGACCGGTGGCTGACTCGCATGAAGCCCTTGCTTTAATCAGATGAGGGAAGCCCAGTAAGTTCTTTCAGCACCTGTTAGACTCAGATGTTCTCGCTCTGGAGTCGTCTTTATAGCATTTTGGCAGGGGGCGGGGCGGGGTGGGGCGGGTTGCTGCACTAGGGTCTTTCCTGCTGCACACGGACTTTCCAGCTGTGGCTCCCAGGCTTAGTTGCCCCGTGGCATGTGGGAATCTTAGTTCCCTGATCCTCAATCAGCCCTGTGTCCCCTGCATTGGAAAGCATATTCTTAACCACTGGACCGCCAGGGAAGTCCCTATACCATTTCTGTTATTAAAAAAATTTTTTTTCATTACATGAGTCTGGAGTTAGGGGTGAGGCTGTGCCTAGGAATGGAAGTTCAGGAATCATCAGCAAAAAAATGGTGTTTAAAACCAAGGGAATAAGGGCAGACAGAAAAGTTGAACATCGTTTTCTACTCTGACGTTTGTGGTGATGAAGAGAAACCAATGAAGACAGAGGGAACAAGCAGCTAAGTGGGAAAGTGTGGCAGCCTGGACGCCTAGGTGTCTTAAAGAGGAGAGTAATCGTTGCACAATAAGTAAGATGTCCAAGACTTAACACTCAGATTTAACAACATGGAGGTCATTGGTGATGATGAAAGCACACTTTCAGTAGACTGGTTGGAGTGGATTTCGTAGCGAATGAAAATTGGAGATAGCAACTGTCACCAACTCTCTCACGGACTTTACTAAAAAAAGGAGAGAAAATAGAGCTAGAACAGTAAGTGGGATTGAAAGATTTTAAGATCTTTAAGAGAAATACCACATTGGTATTCTGATGAAAGATCTAGTGAAGATGAGAAAAGTGATGATTCAGGAAAGAAAGTGTATTGCTGGAGCAACATCCTGGGGTGTTAGATGGAGTCCAGACCAGGTGACAGGAGATGAGTCCTGGAGCCTGAGAGGAGGACTTGGCCTCTGCTGGGTCATGGCCAGGACAGACGGCAAACTACATGGTCGCCAATGCAGGCATGGGGGTGGGTTCAGTGAATCTGGTGGATGTTTCCCTATGATTGCAACAGACACCTGTTGGTAATGACCTGACTGAGAAGAGGCAGTATGTATATGAGTATGCAGTTTGTTAGGGGGGAAAAGACAATGTTTAGGCCATTATATTCCAGCATCGCATTTTTATCAACTCTCCCTTCTTGGTCTTAATGTCTCAGCCCTAACAGAAGTAGAAAACTGATTATTTTGGTTTTAGACATAGAGAATACAGAGCAAAAATGAAAAATCTAAAAGTTTTTGGAGGACAAATGAAGAGCCACAGGATATAAAATCTGGGTGAGAGATTTAAGCTTGTCAACAGAGGGGCAGCAACTGGAGGCCTCAGAAAGATGACTTCTAATAAAGAACAAGAGTGGCCTCGTACTGCAGGCTGGAAGACACCCGGGCCTGAGGCCGGGGAAAGTGTGGCATGGAGGGCAAGCTTAATTAAAAATTATAGCATAATTTGGTCATGATTTAAATTAGGCTGACCTTTGCAGAGCAAGGTTGAAACAGTCACCTCGAGAAAGCCAGAGGGGGAGGTGGCAGGCAGCCTCTCAAATGCTCCCAGTCATTACCGCCTCTTGCTGCTCACACCCTTGTGTAATCTCCCCTTGAGTGTGGCTGGACCCACTGGCTGATTCACTTCTAATTAATAGAATATGGCCACACGAGGAATGGGATGTCACTTCTGTAATTAGGACCACCCCCCACCTCTTTCTCTCATCTCTTGCTCTGCCTGAAACAAGCTGTCACATCAATTGTCTCTCTCACATGTCTACCACCCTAAATTTCAGCCATGTTATATTGATACTCCTCACTATCTCAAACACAAATTCAGCTAAATTGATTAGGCTGTTACCATTTTACATTGACAATTATAAGCGAAATTTGATCAAGTCAAATAGATTAAAATAGATTTAAACATTTAGGCCATCTAGAAATTATCTAGAAATTATTTCAAATCCTAAAAGATGATGCTGTTAAAGTGCTACACTCAATATGCCAGCAAATTTGGAAAACTCAGGAGTGGCTGCAGGACTGGAAAAGGTCAGTTTTCATTCCAATCCCAAAGAAAGACAATGCCAAAGAATGTTCAGACTACCGCACAGTTGCACTTAGCTCACACACTAGCAAAGTAATGCTCAAAATTCTCCAAGCAAGGCTTCAACAGTACATGAACCAAGAACTTCCAGATGTACAAGTTGGATTTAGAAAAGGCAGAGGAACCAAAAATCAATTTGATAACATCTTTTGGATCATAGAAAAAGCAAGAGAATTCCAGAAAAACGTCTACTTCTGCTTTATTGACTATGCCAAAGCCTTTGTGTGGATCACAATGAACTGTGGAAAATTAAAGACATGGGAATACCAGACCACCTGACGTGTCTCCTGAGAAATCTGTACGCAGGTCAAGAAGCAACAGTTAGAACCGGATATGGAACAATGGACTGGTTCCAAAGTGGGAAAGGAGTACATCAAAGCTGTATATTGTCACCCTGCTTATTTAACTTATATGCAGAGTACATCATGCAAAATGCCATGCTGGAGGAAGCACAAACTGGAATCAAGATTTCTGAGAGAATTATCAATAACCTCAGATATGCAGATGATACCACCCTTATAGCAGAAAACAAAGAGGAACTAAAGAGCCTCTTGATGAAAGTGAAAGAGGAGAGTGAAAAAGCTGGCTTAAAACTCAACATTCAAAAAACTAAGATCATGGCATCTGGTCCCATCACTTCATGGCAAATAGATGGGGAAACAATGGAACCAGTGAGAGACTTTATTTTCTTGGGCTCCAAAATCACTGCAGATAGTGACTGCAGCCATGAAATTAAAAGGCACTTGCTCCTTGGAAGAAAAGCTATGACCAACCTAGACAGCATATTAAAAAAGAGAGACATTATTTTGCCAACAAAGGTCTGTCTAGTCAAAGCTATGGTTTTTCCCGTTGTCATGTATGGATGTGAGAGTTGGACCATAAAGAAAACTGAGCGCTAAAGAATTGATGCTTTTGAACTGTGGTGTTGAAGAAGACTCTTGAGAGTCCCTTGGACTGCAAGGAGATCCAACCAGTCAATCCTAAAGGAAATCAGTCATGAATATTCATTGGAAGAACTGATGTTGAAGCTGAAGCTCCAATACTTTGGCCACCTGATGCGAAGAACTGACTCATTGGAAAACACCCTGATGCTGGGAAAGGTTGAAGGCAGGAGGAGAAGGGGATGACAGAAGATGAAATGGTTGGATGGCATCACTGACTCAATGGACACGAGTTTGAGCAAGCTCCAGGAGTTGGTGATGGACAGGGAAACCTGGCATGCTGTAATCCATGGGATCACAGAGTCAGACACGACTAAGTGACTAAATTGAACTGAACTCAGAAATTATCTGGGAGTTTTAAAGGAATCCAAGTATGAAGCTGAGGAACACTTGGCCAAAATATGATTACAAATGACCCCTGGGCAAAATATCATTTTACAAATGTGAAATTTGTCCTACAAAGGAGGACTGAGGATTTGGGGAAGTTGAGAACGGGTAATTCTTACTTACCATTGACTTTGGACTATAACAAGAGAAATGATCAATAAAGACTAAAATATATGAAAGAGAACATGGTTTTAGCAAGGAATAAGAGTTAAAAAGGAAAAAACAAAACTGATCACATGATTGTATACATAGATACTCCAAAATAATCTTCAGATATTAGGATTAATGAGTGAAGTTAGCAAGGTCACTGGATACAAAGTTAGTTTACAAAAATCAATTTCTATATACCAACAATAAAGAAACAGGAAATTAAACCCTTAAAGTAAAACCATTTACCTTTTGAAAAACAAATACCTAATAGTAAATCTGATGAAAAGGCACCAAACCTATATACTGAATATTACAAACTGATATTGAGGAGAAGTTTTAAAAGACCTAAGTAAATAGAATGTCATTTTTGTGACTTAGAAACTGCCTAGATTCAACACAATGCCAATCAGAATCCCAGGAAGGTTTATGGGGGTGTGAGTGTGTTTGTGTCTCTGTGTGTAACTTGCCAAGCTGATTCTAAAATATATGTGAAATGCAAAAGGCTGAGAAGAGCCAAGACAATCTTGAAGAAGAATGAAGCTTGGAGACTTCAGTGCCAGATATCAAAACCTAGCTTTTCAAAGCTATGGTAATTAAGCCAGTGATATTAACACAAAGATGGACGAATGGACCTGTGAGGAACAACACAAACAGTTCAGAAATAGACCCATACATAAAGGTTACCTGATTTATAATAGAGGTGACCAGGCACTGCAGTGGAGAAGGGCAAGTCTTTTCAACAATTGGTCGTGGATATCCTCAGGGGAAGAAATCTTGGCCTCTACCTCTTACCAGATGGGTTACTGATTTAAATGTGGAAGAAAACTCAGAGAAACATTGTTATGATCTTGAAGTAGGCATGAAGTGCTTAAACAAGATGCAGAAAGTACTCATCATAATGAAAAAAAATGATAAAGTTAACTATATTATAATTAAGAACTTCTGTTCTTCAAAAGACAACATTAAGATATTCAAAAGGCAGGGCAAATAATAGATCCACTATACTCGTATCTGACGAAAGCCTTGTCAATAGATTATATAAAGAACTCCTACAAGACAATTTGAAAAAGAAGACAAAATGTTAGAACGTGATCAAATACAACCCACCTTACACTGGCACTCTGAAAGAGTAAATGTACAAATGTATAAAAAGGTACTCGATTTCACTACTTACCAGAGAAATGGAAATAAAACCATAATGTAATACCACTATAGACATACCAGAATAGCTCAAATAAAAAGAAATACAGAAGATACCAAGTGTTAGCAAGGATGTGAAACCGCCAAAATCCTTATACACTGAATTAGGACTGTAGGACTATAAATTGGTACAACCACTTTGGAAAATTAAAGGTTAGCAGCTGCAAAGTTTGAACAAATCTCGAATACTCAATGAATAGCATTCTACTCCAAGGTCTTCATCTGGCAGGTATGTATGTGTGTATGTATATTTACCAAAACACGAGCACAAGAATATTCAAGGGCTTCCCTGGTGGCTCAGTGGTAAAGAATCCGCCTGCCTGTGTAGGAGACACAGGTTCAACCCTGATCTGGGAAGATCCCACATGCCACAGAACAACTAAGCCTGTGTGCCACAACTATTGAGCCTGTGCTCTAGAGCCCAGGAGCCGTGATTCCTGAGCCCACATTCCATGACTACTGAAGCCCGAGCACCCTAGAGCCCATGCTCCACAACAAGAGAGGCGGCCACAAGCAGAAGTCTGCACGTCATAATCAGAGTGGCCCTACTTGCCCCTAGAGAAAGCCTGCACACAGCAATGAGGAGTGAGCACAGCTGAAAATAAATCAGTAAATAAAATTATATAAAAAATGAATGTTAAAAAGAGTGCCATGACTAATAGGCACAAATCGGAAACATGTAAATGTCCATGAACAGTGGAATGAATAAATTGTGGTCAGTTTACAGAATGGACTACCCTACAACAATGCAAACAATCTCCAACTACATACAAGTGAATAAGCCATTAAAAAAGAATTTGTACCATATGATCTTGTCTATTTGAAATTCCTTAATGAGTAAAACTTACCCATGATGTTAGAAGTCGGGACAGCTGGTCATCCTTGGTGAGCTAGTGACTGGGAAGAATGGGAGGGTCATTTCTGGGTGCTCAGGATGTTCTACTCCTTGATTTGGGCACTGGGTAAACAAGTGCATTCCCCTGGTGAAAATTATTTAAGCCATTTCTATTTATATGTTATCTTTCAATAATAAGTTTTCCTTAAGATCAAGGAGAAGAGAAAGAGCCAGCAAAGAAGACTGAGGAGAGTAAACAATGATGGAGGAAAATCAGTGTCATGTCCCAAAAGCCAGGTGAAAACAGTTGATGAAGAAGGAAGAGGTGTACCCATAATATATGAAGAACTCTAACAATTCAACAATTTTAAAAAAAAATCCCAAATGGTATAAATAACAGAAAGACAAATGAAGTGTTAGTCGCTCAGTCATGCCCAAATCTTTGCGACCCCATGGACTTCAGCCCACCAGGCTCCTCTGTCTGTGGGATTTTCTCCTCCTATGGGATTTTCCAGGCAAGGATACTGGAGTAGGTTGCCATTTCCTTCTCCAGGGGCTCTTCCTGACCCAGGGATCGAACCCAGGTCTCTTGCACTGCAGGCAGATTCTTTACCGACTGAGCTACAAGGGAAGCCCCACAAATAGAGGATTTGAATAGACATTTCTCCAAAGAAGACATGTGAGTGGCTAACAAGCACATGAAAAGATGGTTAATATCATCAATCATTAAGGAAATGCAAATCAAAACCACAATGAGACACCACTTCTCACCCACTAGTATGACAACGATGAAAAAAAAAAGACAATAACAAGTGTTAGCAAGGAGGTAGAGAAATCGGAACCCTCAGACATTGCTGGCACAGTATAAAATGGTGCAGCCATTTGGAAAGCAGTCTGTCAGCTCTGCAAAATGTAAGTGAGGAAGTGTTACCCTACGAGCCAGCAATTACACTCCTAGAAGCGTATTTTTCATTTCAGCCGAGAGGAATGAAAACATACAGCCACACAAAACCTTGTATATGAACATTCATAGCAACATTGTTCATAATAGCCCCAAAGTAGAAACAACCCAAATGTCCATCAACTGAAGAAAGGATAAAGCAAATGTGGTATATCCATATAGTGGAATATTATTCAGCAGTAACAGGGAATGAAATACTAATACATGCTACAACTTGGGTGAACCTCAAAAACATTATGGTAAGGGGAAGGAACTAGACACAACAGGCCACAGTTGTATGGGACCATTTATATAAAATGTCTAGGATGTGCAAATATACAAAGAAGGTAGAGTAGTCATTGCCTGGGACGAGGGGGAGGAGAGGATGGAGGAAAGAGGAGTGACTGCTAAATTATACAAGGTTTTCTGAGGCACAATGGAAATGTTCTAAAATTAGATTATGGTGGTGGTGTTAACAGAACACTGTAAATATACTAAAAACCACTGAATTGTACCGTTTCAAAGGGTGAACTTTATGGTATGTAAATCACTTCTCAAAGTTTGCTTTTTTTTTTTAAAGAAGGAAGTGGTGATTACTCAGGAGAACTTTCTTAGGCACCCCTCCCACCAACAGATCCTACTTCTAGAAAAAGGGTATTTGCTCAGGTGGAAAGTTACAGATGACTTATTTAGGGATAAAATAAATCCTCTATGCATTAATAAAGAAGACCTCTGAGCCATTGGTTAAAGACCTGTGGAAAGTTCTCCCGAGGAATCAGTTGCTTGAAAATAAGGGCTTTAAGTCCCAAAAGGCAGTAAAACATTACATCAGACTTAAACACTTTTGAGATTCCACAAAAGAAAATACTAGAAGCATTTTCAATCACTGTACCTAGAAGGATTGAAAGGGAGATGGGGGTTGGAAAGGGAAAAGAAGTTCTGCTGAAAAAAGGACAGCATCAGAGACCTCTCTGGTGGTCCAGGGTCAAAGACTCTGCACTCCCAATGCACGGAACCAGGTTCAATTCCTGGTCGGGGAAATAGATCCCACATGCTGCAACTAAAGATCCCACATGCTACAGCTAAGACCCAGTGCAGTCAAATAAATACATAATAAAAAAAAATTTAAAGACAGCATCAGAACAGTTTAAGCTAAAAGCTCAAACATTGAGAAGTGAATCAAGTGTTCAGATTCTCTGAAAACATATACAATCTGGATAGAGTGAATCCAGGTTTTTTCATTGAATCCCAAGATGTTTCAATTAAAAAGTACTGCCTGCATTCTCTATAACATATAATGAAAACAATTAAGAATGACTTCATTTGGTAAGTAACAAGCTAAAGAACTCATTATGTAAAAATACAGCATAATTAGACAAACATAAAAGAGTTTAAAATGTTTGCATAAATGTTTAAAAGTCTGAGTCACACATGACCATTTATTTATTCATTCAAAATACATTTACTTAATGTTTGCTTTCGTCCATGCCCTGAAGGAATATAGCCGGTGGAGGGAGGGGAGGGATACACAGAAGGATTCCTCAAGAAAGCAAAAGGATCATTAAAAAAAATGAAGAAGCAAGTACACAAGAGGAAAGCAAGGGAGGGAGAGAGGAAGGATGAAAGTATAAAGGGGTGAGGAGCAGAGTCAGCAATGCCAAGAGAAGATCAGGTTGACAATGAGGCAACCCAGACCTCCTGCTCCCAAGAGCATAGTGACCCGGGTCCTTTCAGCAGCCCATTCCCACGACTGGTGGGGATGGGGTGTGTGTGTGCTAAGTCACTTCAGTCGTGTCCGACCCTTTGCAACCCCATGGGCCATAGCTCGCCAGGCTCCTCTGTCCATGGGATTCTCCAGGTAAGAAGACTGGAGTGGGGAGCCATGCCCTCCTCCAGGGGATCTGGTTGGGTGGCAGGAAGTTAATACTCTTGGCCTCTAAAGGCATCATTATCTAGGATCTCAGAGGCAGTGTGTGTGACCAGGACCCTGCAGTCAGGACCAGGCTTGGTGATTTCCTGAGTCGGGGGTGGATGAGCGCCAGCCCTTTGGCTAGTCAGTCTTCCCAATAACAAGATCCTACACCTGATTTCTTCCACTGTTCCAAGTCCACGGTGGTGCCCTCCTCAACCTCTTGTACCTTCTTAGTGGTTTGAGCTGTAAGGTTCCCCACACCCCTCGTCCCCTCCAGCCCCTACAGACAGCTGGGCAGTGCTGTCGTAAACACACGTGCTAACATACACCCAGGGAAGGCAATGCCTCTATTGTTCTGAAGCTCTGGTTTTCTACAAGATTTCGGCAACCTTCTGACATGTTGCTTTGCAATTCTCCATGTTCTAATGACTGTTGACTGAAGACTTACTCCTACTATTCAAAGAAGAGTACGTTCCAAATCAGTATCTTTAATATAAGAAATGTTTCCAACTACAGAAATTCATCCCTAACTTGAGGAGAAAATATTTTCCCACTGATGAAATTTATCAAACTGGTGTATAATCTTCTGGGAAGAAAAATAGTAGCAGAGATAAAGCTTCAGCTGGGAACCATATGTTTCAAAACTCAACCATTTTAAACTAAGGGCAATAAATCCTTGACAGAGTGGGTTCATTCTGCAGTGTTGTCACACTGACACCACCTGTGAAGTGTTTGCAAAAAGTTTCACTGAACTTGGAATACTGCATTAGAAAATTGACCTCATAATTTACTTTTTGAACACTTTCATACAAATACTATTCTAGGATAACCTTAAGAGAATGAACAATTGCTTAATAGTTTATTATCTTATAAAAGAAAATAATGTGTAACAGTCAGTGTACACTGGCAGAAACCTCTCAGTAAAGACATTCATTATACCTATAATTTTATTGTTTTTCATATCATATTGTTTTACAAGCCAATGTCCTTTTAAATTAGGCTGGGTTCTAGCAGAAAATACTTTGGCACCTGATGCAAAGAGCTGGTTCACTGGAAAAGACCCTGATGCTGGGAATGATTGAGGGCAGGAGGAGAAGGCATCGTGGTTGGATGACGTCATCAACTTAATGGACATGAGTTCGAGCAAATTCTGGGAGATAGCAAAAGGACAGGGAAGCCTGGTGTGCTGCCGTTCATGGGGTCACAAAGAGTCGGACATGACTCAGCGACTGAACAACAGCAACTAGCAGAAAATGGTAAGATAAGTTTTTTCTAAGGTATTGTCATTTCTACTCTCAGAGCATAATGATTATATGTGTTTTTAATAGCATTTTCAAGAATCCACTCTAATGTCTGTTCCAGATAACTGTTTTTGTATACTGAATACCAAAACTAGCATCACTGGTTAGTATAAACAAACCAATTCTATTCTATCCGAAGGCTAACTGGACAGGGACTTAACATCTACCTCTCTCTCGCTCGCTATTATTTTCTATAACATTTCTGTTTGAATGTTAGCATCGTTGTTTTTAAATTACTGCCCTTTGTGCAGATCCAAAAGAAATGAAAATTGCCCACAGCCTGTCTTCCAAAAAGAACCACTTTTACCATTTTGCTGCATTTGCTCTCAGTCTTGAAAAGCAACATTTCTATTTAATTTAAAAACATTTTTTTCTCTTAAAAGGTATACATGCTCATTCAAGAAATCTGTGAAACGTTCTTGATAAACTTGTGTTTTTCAAGACAAGATGTTAGTGAAAAACAAAGACCTGAGGAAATAGGACTCATATGTGTCAGGAGTACTAAGTGACAAAATCTTTCAGTAAGGCAGTGTGGTAGTATTTGTCATTAAATACATGTGTACTCTCTGACCTAGAGACCTGTTTCTAGGGATCTTTCTTACAAAAATTCATGTTTGTGCACCTAAAGATAAGAATCACCACTGAAACATTGTTTATAATAGAAAAATCTAGGGGATGGCTTAATATCCATCATAAGTGATTTAGTGAAATGAATTATGTTAGGGGTATACTATAAATATGTATTTATTTTCATATACTATAAATAATATGTAGCTACTAAGATGAATAACATTAAATGAATAGAATTAAATTTAGTTTTAAATATTTAGAAGTAGAAATATGAGTAAAACCCATATACTGATATTTAAAAGTCTCCCAGATCCTATGAAGATAAAAATAAAAAACAATAAAAAAAAGAGGCAACCCTGGAAATCAGATTATCCTTCTCTCCAGCATTTGTTATTGTTGTTGTCTGGGTTTTTTTTGAGATTTGCTTATTTATTTTTTGGCTGTGGTGGGTCTTTGTTGCTGCACGTGGGCTTTCTCTAATGGAGAGCAGTGGCTACTGTTCATCGTGGTGTGTGGACTTCTCACCGCGTGGCTTATCTTACTGTGGAGCAGTCTCTAAGCACACAGGCTCCAGTAGAGCTGTGCCTTGTGGGCTCTAGAGCACGGACTCACTAGTTATGGCACACGGACTTAGTTGCTCCCCGGCAAGTGGGATCTTTCTGGACCAGGGATCAAACCTGTGTCCCTTGCATTACATGGTGGATTCTTCACCACCGTCAAAGAATGAAAAAAATGAAGACAGCCTAAGAGACCTCTGGGACAACATTAAACACACCAACATTCTCATTATAGGGGTCCCAGAAAGAGAAGAGAGAGAGAAAGCCCAAGAAAATATTTAAAGAGATAATAACTGAAAACTTCCCTAACACGAGAAAGGGAATAGTCAACCAAGTCCAAGAAGCACAGAGAGTCCCAAGCAGGATAAACCCAAGGAAGAATACACTGAGATACATAGTAATCCAACAGACAAAAATTAAAGACAAAGATAAAATATTAAAAGCAACAAAGGAAAAACAACAAATAACATACAAGAGAACTCCCATAAGGTTATCAGCTGATTTCTCAACAGAAACTCTACAAGCCAGAAAGGACTGGCACAATATATTTAAAGTGACGAAAGGGAAGAACCTACAACCAAGAATACTCCACCCAGCAAGAGTCTCCTTCAGATTTGATGGAGAAATCAAAAGCTTCACAGACAAGCAAAAGTTAAAAGAATTCAGCACCACCAAACCAGCTTTACAACAAATGCTAAAGGAACTCCTCTAGGCAGAAAACAAGAGAAGGAAAACGCCTACAAAAATAAACCCAAAACAATTAAGAAAATGGTAATAGGATCATACATATTGACAGCCCTGCTGTCTGTTGTTCTTAATGTTTGTGTTTAGTGACTTGCCTGAATGAATCCTATAAAGATCCAAAAGAAGTCTCCCAAGATGCAGTATGAAATGAAAAAGGTAAATCATAAAACAGTAGGCATAGTATGATCACACTTAAGGAAATATGAGAGCATGCTACACACATGTGTACAGATATACAAAGAAGGATGCACACAAAACCATCACTGCTGGGGAGGGGCGTCACCCTCAGCTCTGTGTTGTCATGGCCGGCCAGACTCTTTACAATAAGACTGCATGCATGTATTCTGTGATTTTTTTTTGGCTGCACTAGGTCTTACTTGCAGCATGCAGGACCTTCAGTTGCAGCATGCAAACTCTTAGTTGCAGCATGTGGGATCTAGTTCCCCAAGTAGGGATCGAACCCGGGCCCCCTGCATTGGGAGTGTGGACTCTTAGCCCCTGGACCACCAGGGAGGCCCCTATTCTGTAATTTTAAAAAGCAAAACTGTACAATGCACTTCTTGATTAATTAGAGACCATAATATTTTAAAATAGCCCTTCTGAGATTATAAAAGATATTACTATAAAATGTTCAGATATAAAAAATATATACTCAAGAAGAGAGGTATCACCAGAGACAGTCTCTTTTACTTTATTCATATACATGTGCATATGTACATATAGATACACATATGCTGCTGCTGCTGCTGAGTCGCTTCAGTCGTGTCTGACCCTGTGCGACCCCATAGACGGCAGCCCACCAGGCTCCCCCGTCCCTGGGATCCTCCAGGCAAGAACACTGGAGTGGGTTGCCATTTCCTTCTCCAATGCATGAAAGTGAAAAGTGAAAGTGAAGTCGCTCAGTCTTGTCCGACTCTTCGCGACCCCATGGACTGCAGCCTACCAGGCTCCTCCGTCCATGGGATTTTCCAGGCAAGAGGACTGGAGTGGGGTGCCCTTGCCTTCTCCGGATACATGTATATATGTATCTATATAGCTATTACTTTAAAACAAAATTGAGATCATACTATGTATATATTTTATATCTTATTGATTTCCTTTTTCTTCTGATTTCTTCATTTAATGTTTTATCATGACCATGTCATGTGATTAGAATCTGAAACATTATTTTTAATTATGAAATAATTAAGCATACAAAAAGCATGCAGACTCACACAGTGAAACTTCACGGACCCATCCACCCACCAGCTTCAGAAATAAACATTACAGATTATTAACTCCGTTCAGGGACTTCCCTGGCAGTCCAGTGGTTAAGACTCTGCACTTCCCTGGTCCGGGAACTAAGATCCCACATGAGGCCCACAGCCTGGCCAAAAAAATTAAAATAAAGATGTTTTCTAAAAATAAACAAACTCCATTTGCAGGTCCTGAACCCCATTTTCTCTATTCCCTCTCCAGAAGTAACACCTCAGTTTCAATTTGGCCTTTGTCATTTCCACATTGGTTTCGGATGTTTCCGTGTATGTTTGTATGGAACAATCTTATAGTACTGCTTTGCTGAAAAGCAGATTTTTAATGCCTGCTTCATGTTCTGTGTTATAGAGATGCTATAATTATTTAATGTGTCCCTTAGTAGTGAGCATTTTAGAACAAAGAGCAGTTTTACGTTTCCTTTTTATGTTAAGATTGAAATAAATTGCTACAAAAAGGTACAGTCTCCTTGGGGAAAATCTGTATTATGTTCACAAACTCCGGAGCCAACCCCAGGTTTCCAGTGTCTTCTTTACTAGGCTCTGTGTTCAGAGCCTAGTTTGCAAATCCACAATGACAGGAACATTGCAGGCATGCAGCGTCAGAGAAGCAGTGAGTTACAGCGGAGCTCTTCCCACTTCTGCTCTGGGTTTGTCTCTCTTCCTCCAGACTCCGTCAACTTGCAGCTGACACACGGAAAGCCAACAGCATGGGCTGTGCCCCTAGTGTCACGGAGCTGGTTGGTTTCTCTTTCCAAATTCAACTCTTTCTCCTTTATAACGTGATCGTGGTACACCACCTTTGCTCATCTGACAATACCCTCCCCTTCTCTCCAGACTAAGGTTCCCCAAATAAGTCAGGCATCTGTCATCTGACTTGATATTTCATCAACATGACAGTGACTTCTTGGAAGCCACCATTAAGTATATCAGTCACCAGGAAGTATGACAAAATAACAATACTTGTCTTTGAATAAACATGCCAGAATTTCTGTGTTCTCAACCAGCAGTACCCTTGAAGAAGGAATAACTTAACCCAGTCACTGCTCAAAATCTCTTTGGAAACTTTCTTTTGAAACTGCCTTCAGAAACGGAATTTCCTAAATGGTGACAAATCTTTTCCTTGGACGGCAGATTCTATTTACAAAAGCACCTCCCAGAAGTTTGGATCCAGAGCTGGGGTGATGGGACTGAGTGCCTCTGCTGGTGTGAACTGGAGCGGGGCACATCTGGTCTCAAGGTGACACCAATATGGCCACATAGGCTGTTGATCAAGTGTCCAGGCTGAATGGTCAGCACTCAGGCCATCTTGGTTATAAAATCATTTGAACCTCACCACCCTGCTAACCTTACCCATCTCCAAAGCATCCCCAAGATTATGCCACTCTTGTTAAAGAAGCAAAAATAAATGCTGGTTAAAGGAGTGACCGTTGGCTTGTGAGTCACATGAAAACACTCTTGGGCTTAAGGAGTTTGCTTTACTTTCTCCCACTCATACCAAAGTATTTTTCTTGAGAATACCCTTTTTAAAGGAATTAATTTGTAGAACTTAAAATAACACAAATGATTGCTGAAAGCACTTAAAAGCTCAGATTCATTTTGTTCAGATAGATGAGCAAAGAATGAGATTGAATGCAGACGAGTTCAATTCAGACACAGAAAAAAGCTCCCCATGGACTTGAATTCTGGGGAGGGTCCTCCACTGTTGCTCCATGTGCTGAATTAACACCAGATTTCCGAAAAGAAGACAGAATGCCAAGAATCAAGGAAAGGAAAAGAAAGACTTACAGGGGACATCGGGAACACAAAGAGCCACCTGCAGGCAGCTGTCCACAGGTAAGTGAGGGGCATAGTCTGGCACCTGCCGGACAGGGGCAGCAGGTTACAGGGAGCAAGGCTTTGGGCAGCTAGTCCACTGGGGGCATTGCTGGCCCAGACCACACTGGTGTGAAAAGCCACTGATGCCAGACAAATTGGTGCTCTGGTCAATGAGGGAGCAAAGACTGTTCAAAAATTCACATTCGTTCTGTAATATGCATTCTTCTGCTGACAGTTAACCCAAATCCTCAGGACACTGCACTCAAAAGCAATCTAGGTAAGATATTTTCTGAATTATGACACACAAAAATGTAGTAGAGACACATAATTTGTTTTATTCTACAGCATGTCTATTTCATGGTGGTGGTTTGGGTGCAGTGATTTCGCATGCTGAACTGGACTCCAACAGCACCAGCTCGGCAGTGTCTTCCCTGGTGGGGACAAGGAGCAGCCTGTGTCCTGTTAAGCCGGCAAGTCTTAAGTGCGACTAACTAGGTTTGATTCCTGGCTGTGTTAGCTGTGACCTTCAGCAGGTTGGGGGCTTCCCTGATGGCTCAGACAGTAAAGAATCTGCTTACAATTCAGGAGACCTGGGTTTGATCCCTGGGTTGGGAAGATCCCCTGGAGCAGAGAATGGCTACCCACTCCAGTATTCTTGCCTGGAGAACCCCATGAACAGAGGAGCCTGGCGGGCTACGGTCCATGGGGTTGCAAAGAGTCAGACATGACTGAAGGACTAACACTTTCATTTTTTTTTTCAGTAGGTTGCTTAACGCAGGACTGAGCTTCCTCATCTGTGAGACAGGCATGATGAACAGTTCCTACTTCACAGGATTACTGTGAAGATACAAATGAAAGAATACATGTGAGGAACATGACTACTATTTAAGTTATTGTTATAAATACTGGCCATTACACATCATGGATCTTGTAAATACAATCTCTGTACAATTCCAGCATATGGAGACAATAAGCAACAATGATGAAATAAATTACCTTTAAGGACTGAAAGAAATGGAAAGATAACCCATGATCTTTGATTGGAAGAAGTATTATTAGAATGGTCATACTATCCAAAATAGTCTGTAGATTTAATTCAGTCTGTATCAAATTATCCATGACATTTTTCATAAAACTAGAACAAATTATCCTAAAATTCGACTCAGAATTGCCAAAGTGATCCTGAGGAAAAAGAACAAAGCAAGTGGTATAACCCTCCCAGACTTCAGACAATACTACAAAGCTACAGGAATCAAAACAGTGTGATATTGGCCCAAAACCAGACACATGGGTCAATGGAAGAGAACAGAGAGCCCAGAAATAAACCTACTCAGTTAATGGTCAATTTATCTTTGACAAAGGAGACAAAAATACACAATAGAAAAAGTCTCTTCAGCAAGTGGTATTGGGAAAGCTAGACAGCTGCATACAAATTAATGAAGTTAGAACACATCTTCACACGATACACAAAAATAAACTCAAGTGCCTTAAAGACTTAAAAATATACATCAGGAAACCATATAACTCCTAGAAACGATCATAGGCAAAACATTCTCTGACATAAACTGAACCAATGTTTTCTTAGGTCAGTCTCCCAAGACAATAGAAATGAAAGCAAAAATAAACAAATGGGACCTAATCAAACTTACAAGCTTTTGTACAGCAAAGGAAAATATAAACAAAATGAAAAGAAAGCCTATGGACTGGGAGAAAGTATTTGCAGTTGATGTGACTGAGAAGGACTTAATCTCCGAAATATACAAACAGTTCCTACAACTCAACAACCAAAAAACAAACAACCCAATCAAAAAATGGGCACAAGATGTAGACATTTCTCCAAAGAAGACATACAGATGGCCAGCAGGCACATGAAAAGATGCTCAATGTCACTAATATTAGAGAAAGGCAAATCATAACTAAAATGAGGTACCACCTCACAACTAGTCAGAATCAGTTCAGTTCAGTTCAGTTCAGTCGCTCAGTCGTGTCCGACTCTTTGCGACCCCATGAATCGCAGCACGCCAGGCCTCCCTGTCCATCACCAACTCCTGGAGTTCACCCAGACTCACGTCCATCGAATCGGTGATGCCATCCAGCCATCTCATCCTCTGTTGTCCCCTTCTCCTCCTGACCCCAATCCCTCCCAGCATCAGAGTCTTATCCAATGAGTCAACTCTTCGCATGAGGTGGCCAAAGTACTGGAGTTTCAGCTTTAGCATCATTCCTTCCAAAGAAATCCCAGGGCTGATCTCCTTCAGAATGGACTGGTTGGATCTCCTTATAGTCCAAAGGACTCTCAAGAGTCTTCTCCAACACCACAGTTCAAAGGCATCAATTCTTCGGCACTCAGCCTTCTTCACAGTTCAACTCTCACATGCATACATGACCATAGGAAAGAATAGCCATCATTTAAAAAATCCACAAATGGGAATTCCCTCTGAGTCAAGTAGTTAGGATACAGTGCTTTCACTGCCAAGGGCCAGGGTCTGATCCCTGGTCAGGGAACTAAGATCCGACAGGCCTTGTGGCATGGCCAAAAAAAATGTCCACAAATAACAAATACAGGAGAGGGTATGGAGAAAAGGGAGCACTCTCGCACTGTTGGTGGGAATGTAAGTTGGTGCAGCCACTATAGAAAACAGTATGGAGGATCCTCAAATAACCAGAGTTGTCAAATAATCTAGCAGTCCCACTCCTGGGCATGTATCCAGACAAAACTAAAATTAAAAAAAGATACATGCACCCCTATGCTCATAGCAGCACTATTCACAGTAGGCAAGACATGGAAACCATCTAAATGTCTATCAACAGATGAATGGATAAAGATGAGGCACATACAGACAATGGAATAAAACTCAACTCTAAAAAGAATGAAATAATGCCATTCGCAGCCACAGGGATGGACCTAGAGATTATCAAAGTGAAGTCCATCAGAAAGAGGAAGATTAATACCATGTGATATCATTTATATGTAGGATCTAAACCATGATACAAATGAACTTGCCTACTAAACAAACAGACTCAGAGACACAGAGAACAGACTGTGGTTGCCGATGAGGAGGAGGGGTTGAGGAGGGAGGGATTGGGGGGGTTGGGGATTAGCGGAAGCAAACTATTATACGAAAGACGGACAAACAAGAAAGTCTTACTGTATGGCACAGGGAAGGGAACTATCCTCAATATCCTGTAATAAACCACAATAAAAAAGAATATAACAAACAATGTATATGTGTATAACAATCACTTTTCCATATAGCAGAAATTAACACAACACTGTGAATCAACTAGTCTTCATTTCAAAAGAAGAAAGAAGAGACTTCCCTGAGGGTCCGGAGGCTAAGACTCTGTGCTCCCAATGCAGGGGCCTGGGTTCAATCCCTAGTGAGGGAACTAGATCCCACGTGCTGCCTCTAAGACCCAGGGCAATCAAATAAATAAATTAATTTTAAAAAAGACAAATAATTTATCTATACTCCACAGAAATACTAGGTTAGCTCTACAAAGGTGAATGAATATGATAATGGTGGATGGTGATTTTTTTTTTCTTATTTTTACTGAGGAATAATTGACTTACATTATTATATGGCATGGGCTTCCCCTGTGGCTCAGCTGGTAAAGAATCTGCCCATAATGTGGGAGACCTGGGTTCAATCCCTGGGTTGGGAAGATCCCCTGGAGAAGGGAAAGGCTACTCACTCCAGTATTCTGACCTGGAGAATTCCATGTACTGCATAGTCCATGGGGTCACAAAGAGTTGGACATGACTGAGTGACTTTCACTTTCACTTCACTTCACTATATGGGCACCTGCTAAGTCACTTGTCACATCTGACTTTTTATGACCCTATGGACTGTAGTCCACCAGGCTCCTCTGTCCATGAGATTCTCCAGGCAAAAATAGGAGTGGGTTCCCATGCCCTCCTCCAGGGGATCTTCCCAACCCAGGGATCTAACCCACGTGTCTTATGTCTCCTGCATTGGCTGGCGGATTCTTTACCACTAGCACCACCAGGGAAGCCCACATTACTTTATTAGGTTTAAGGTATACTGCATGATGGTTTAATTTACATGTACCGGGAAATGTTTACCACAATAAATTCAGTCAACATCCACCTTCTCATATAGATAGAGTAGAAAGGGATGGTGATCTTTGAAAAAGCATTGTGAGGTCATCTTTCCAAGAATAATGTAAACATGCTCAGTATGAGGAATTTCACCATAGGACTACCACGCATCTCTGTTTCCTAAGAGTCTTCCTTTAATTCTTAGCTCTGTGGGGTTCCCGGAACTGTCAGGACAGTGTCAGAAGCTGGTCCTTTATTACCAACTCTCTTCCCGTCATTGTTTTCAATTCTTCCCCACCCCCTTCCTGTGGCCTCAGATGTGACTTTGCAGTGTCCCCTCCCAGCTGGTAGTAAAGCCCATCTCCCACCCCATGGATATTGGGCTTGGCCCTTTGACTCACTTTGGCCAATGGCATGTTAATGGATGTGATACAAGCAAAGACTTGAAATATACATCTGGGCTGGCCCTCTTGCTTCTCACGCTTTTGTCATCACCACAAGAAAAACATGTCCCAGCCAGCCTGCTGGTCCGAGAAATGCAAAGCAAACCTGCATCCGACCTTCCCCTGGAAGAAAGCCGCAACCAACAGCAGGCTACTCCAGCCGACCAGACACCTAGGCAACAACAGCACTGCTGTTTGAGCCATTGACTCTTGGAGGGGTTTGTTACACGGCTAAAGCTAGCTGATAAACTTCCAAACCTCCACCTTTGGTGAACGACCGATAAAGCTCTTTAAAAATATGCACCCCCCCACACATATATATGTGTATATGTATGTGTATATATATATATATATGTGTGTGTGTGTGTGTGTGTGTGCGTGTGTATACAGACATATATGAAGTAACATATAAGTTTATGTAAACAGCATAGAAATATTAATACATGTGACTAACTTCCCTGGAGAAGAATGTGCTAACTAAATTCAATGGCTTTTTCCTTCCTCAAATTTCCTAGAAGACTTTTATATGTTGAAATGTCTTTAATGGAGTGTAAAAATAAATAAATAGAACAAAAATGCAAACCTTAATTAGTAGATTTCTCTTTTATGTTAGTATGTGAGCTATATGATGAAATAGCACAAATATTTACTGATACAGAAATGTCTAGAATAAAAAAAGCCTGGGTACTTCAGAATAATTCCTGAGACTTCCCTGGAGGTCCAGTGGTTAAGAATCCACCTCTCAATGCAGGGGACGCTGGTTCAATCCCTGATTGGGGAAGATCCCACGTGCCACGGGGGAGCTAAGCCCGGGCGCCACAGCTACTGAGCCTGCACGCCTAGAGCCCACGCTCCGCAATGAGAAGTCTGCGCGCCACAATAAACAGTAGCCAGTCGGCACAACCAGGGAAAGACTGAGCACAGCAGCAAAGACCCAGCAAGGCCAAAAATAAAGAAATAAACATTTAAAAAAATTAATTCCCACTTTGGAAGTAGAAATGTACTCTCTTTGCCTACATAATGATTTCTGTTCACTGATTATGGTATCACTAACCAAAAGTAAGGTAAAACCCACTATTCTTTATTTAAGGAAGAATACTGCTTAAGTTCAGAGGATCTCTTTCTTCACTCCTGATTTTTCCATATGTTTCCTGCTTGCATATTTAGAAGGTTAGTATAATAATAGGGTTATTGTCATCCAATGAAAATATCATCTAGCTATAAGCAGTATATTTTTGAACAAACAGAATCAATTAATTTTATTTTAAGCTGAAAAGATTATTCACTGTATACACTAAGATGGCAGAAATCCTCCACTAACTATAACTTAAACCATTAGAATGTTTAGAAAGAAAAGAAAGATAGTGCTAAGTTGTGTCCTACTCTTGCAATCCCATGAACTGTAGACTGCCAGGCTCCTCTGTCCATGGGATTCTCCAGGCAAGAAT
This sequence comes from Bos indicus, assembly GCF_029378745.1. Lineage (NCBI taxonomy): Eukaryota > Metazoa > Chordata > Mammalia > Artiodactyla > Bovidae > Bos > Bos indicus. The sequence continues at coordinate 112,462,725 of NC_091763.1, forward strand.
ACTGGAGTGGGTTGCCATTTCCTTCTCCAAGGGATCTTCCGGACCCAGGAATTGAACCCAGGCCTCCCACATTGCAGGCAGGTGCTTTACCAACTGAGCTATGTGGGAAGCCCTTAGAATGTTTATGTTTACTTAACAAGAAACTCAAATACGGTCCATATCAGGATTGGCCTGCCAGCTTGCCAATGTCATTAGACATTAGAGACGCAGACTCTTTCTGTCTTTCCATTTTGCATATTGGCCTATTATCCCCATGCATGTTACCTCAAGGTTACAAGATGGCTGCAGCAGCTCCAACTATCACAGGCAAGGTCAAGGCAAAAAGAAAGGGAAGGGAGGTGAGTCAGTCACTACTTTCTCATGTATAAAGAAAGCAAGAACTGGGAATTCCCTGGCGATCCAGTGGTTATGACTTCATGCTCTCACTGCCAAGGGTTCCAGCCCTGGTTGGGGAACTAAGATCCCACATGTTGCAAGGGACAGCCAAAAAAAAAAAGCAATAACTCTTCAGAATTGTTTTTGATTCTTCTCACCATCAAGAAATGGAACACGTGCTAACGACACCCTCTCTAAGGGAGGCTGGGCAGTTGACAGTCTAAGGCAAAAGGATGGGACTGTCCTGATTGGCGTGCAGTGTCATGAGTCACCCTCTCATGCTGGGCCCACCGTCACCCTGAGCACAGTCAGGGCTCTGCTGGCAGAAAGAAGCAGGAACAGACAGTGTCTGCACATGGTCTCCGTGTCCTTACAGCCCTTGTCTCCTTGACCTGATGGCAGCAGGAAAGCAGAAGACATGGAAATGTGGTTTTACCTTTACTTTCTTTGGCAGGGCAGCCTGAACTCTTCTGAGCAACTGAGTGAGCAACAGACTCACTACTCCCTACTCTCAGAATTTCCAAATAGGGCATTTCAGGGCGTGTCCAGAGCCCATGAGGCCTACCATGGGTGACTCAGTTAAGAAACCAGCCCACAGTCACGCAGCTCCTGGGTTCCACTCTGCTGTCTCGAGTATGTAGTGCTGCGAGGGTAATGGCTGTGGATTCTGAACACAGCGGTGCCTCCTCTGTAATAAGCCTGCGACGGAAGAAACCTGACAGCGTCTAAAATGCCCTAACAAGGGCTTCCCTGGGGGTCCAGTGCTTAAGAATCCACCTTGCAATGCAGGCGACACCAGTTCGATCCCTGGTCCAGGAAATTCCACATGCCACAGAGCAGCTAAGCCCATGCCCCGTAACTACTGAAGCCTGTGTCCCACACAAAAGAAGCCCAAGCACCGCAATGAAGAGTCGCCCCCACTCGCTGCAACTGGAGAAAAGCCTGCACGAAGCAACGAAAACACACTACAGCCAAAAAAAAAAGATAAATGAATAACAAGAAAAATTAAATTTTTCCTCTTTTCATGGCCCATTGTATTGAAAATAAAAAGACCAAACTTTAAAAACTGAGCTCCTACTTTAAAAACTGAGTTCATACTTCAAAGCACGATCATTATCAAGCATCTCAGTGCAAAATATTACACACAGGGAACTGCATAGTTCCAGTTCCTGCTGCTGAGAACCTATAATCAGAGACAGTCTGCTGATAATCCCATTTGGGTCATGGAGGAGGGGCATGGAGGAGTCCTGCCTCCATCTTCCAACAAGTAAAAACCAAAGATCACTCTGATTGCAATACTCAGGGTCAGGTATGAAAAACAAAAAGAAAGAAATACTTTTCATAATAAAAAAGCCCAATATAAACATTATAAATTTAAAAAATAGATTGAACGTCAAGGTCCTACTATATAGCACAGGGAACAATACCCAATATCTTATAATAACTTATAATGGAAACTAATCTGAAAAAGAATATATACGTAACGGAATCACTTTGTTGTACACCTGAAACTAACACAACATTGTAAATCAATTATACTTCAATAATATTTTTTTTTAATTCTGAAAAAATGAGAGCTCACTAATGATGCCCTACATCACATGTGATACTTTAGAAACACAGAAAACGGAGTCAGCTTTTTGAAATGAGATGTAATTGACACATAACATTGTATTGGTTTTATACATGATGGTTTGATATATGCAAGTATTGTCTGTATCTGCTTTGACTATAAAATAAGAACATTGATTTCCCTGCATGGCTTGTGCAATCAGTATCCTTACTTTGTAGTCATACCTGGGACCAGTCTGAGACCCATATCTGATCATAATGGAATGGCAATTCAGAATTCTTAGGCACTCCATACACCTGAAGCTAATACAACATTGTAAATCAACTATACTGCAATTGAAAACAAAAATTCTTAGGCATGCGTAGCCAGAGAAAAGGGTACCTAAAGAGACTTTTCTAACAGAAGACTGTAGAGGAAAGGTAAATTTTTTTTTCTTTCTTCTGACTTCTCCACATGGAAGAATAGGCTCTTCCATTTTATTTCCTTCTTTGTCAGTGCAATAAAGTGGTATCATGTGCAACTTTATGCTTCTTCTTAAAAAAAAAAAAAAAAAATCTAAGCTCCTGGTTCAACTTAGCACATTTCCTCTCTAACAGCAGACATTCTCCACAGCTCCTCTTGGTCTCTGTGGGATTCTATGCTTTGCACTAGTTTTGATTTTGTGGAGACCTGAATCATTCTGTAAGCAGTTATGAAATATCTCCTGTAGAGTCGTGGCCCAGGGCAGATGGAGGAATTAACTCTAAGAAGGAAAGAGCGCTCTGAGCTGTCTTATTTTCCAGCAGACAGCTGTCGACATGATCTTAGGGATCATCAGTTCTTCCCCCTGGTCCACGGATCAGTCCCCACAGCCTCAGTCCCATTGAGCGGGGTGTGGGCTCCGATTTCAGCCCAGTGGCCGCAAGATCCTATTTCCTCCATGGCTGAGACCCCTGATCTGAAGCAGATGCTCCATGAAGGCTGCCTGCAATTCAACCTTCCTTCAGCCTCTTTATCATTTCCTTCCGCTCCACCCGGGCTGCCCCAAGTCGTCCTCGAGTTGAGATAAATAACCCCAACCTTTACAGGACTTCCTAAGGGTGGGGAAAAGGCTGGAATTCAAAGAAACCAGGAATGAAATATCTCCCGGAATGTAACCCCAAGTACAGAGACTTCACATCTATTTCCTTTTCTTTTTTTTTTTCATCTATACTTTTTCTTTCCCCCTTTGTAAACACAAACTTATAGCAGAAACCTGCCGTTCTAGAATGTCATTTAAAATCTATTTTACTCTAGTTATTAAAGACGTCCCATATAACAGAGCTTGTAGTTCATTTCATGAAAATTTATTTCCATACATATGAACTAACAGTTTCAAAGACTCCAATGCATATAAAGTTAATAAACCTGAACACTGCTTGACAGCACAACCACGGTGAAATCTACAAATTGAAGTCACGGTTGCAGCCCAAATAGAGTCACATTTTAAAACTAGGTGGCTTTCCTAATCAAATGTGTGCCCTGGCGTGATCAGTCTCAGTACAGGGGTGGGGTGTAAGGGCAAGGTCAGAGGTTCACAGGATGTCTGGGGTAAGTAAGACGGCAGCAGGTCTAGATTTGGGTCCATGGAACTGTCCTGGTGACAGGCTAGAGTGGCACAATTTAGAGCCACCCAGACCACATGGGCTCTCGCATCAGAGGAGAGGATAATCAGCAACTATTAAGTGCCTGGTACCTGAGAAGTATTTTGTATATCAATTCATTTAATCTTCATGTTTCCTATATGAGGGAGGGAGGTTGTCCCTCTTAAAGACACGGAAACAGTTCTCTGGGAATTCCCTGGTCAACAGTCTTCAGCCCAGAAGTCACCGAATGATATAGATCCTGTTTACCTGACTCTGCATCTTTCTACTGCTTTGCCTTGTACCCTGTCTATAAGTTAGTGTCAGTCGCTCAGCCATGTCTGACTCTTTGTGACCCTATGGACTGTTGCCCACCAGGCTTCTCTGTCCATGGGATTTCCCAGGCAAGAACACTGGAGTGGGTTGCCATTTCCTTCTCCAGGGGATCTTCCCAACCCAGGGCTCAAACCTGGGTCTCCTGCATCTCAGGCAGATTCTTCACTGTCTGAGCCACCAGCTCTGTGCCTCATCTATAATAGTGTGTAGTGTTAGTCGCTCAGCCATGTCCGACTCTTTGCAACCCCAAGGACTGTAGTCCACCAGGCTCCTCAGTCCATGGGATTTCCCAGGCAAGAATACCAGAGTGGCTTGCCATTTCCTTCTCCAGGGGATCTTCCTGACTCGTAGATCGAACCCAGGTTTCCTACATTGCAGGCAGATTCTTTACTGCCTGAGCCACCCAGGAAGCTCATTTATAGGAAACCTTTATTTAGTGCTTGTTGGATAAGCGGCCTCCCCAACTGTCTCCCCAGTGAAGCCAGTCCCTAAAGCAGATCTCGCTAGACTTTAATAAGTCCTTAACTAATTAAGGGTGTTCTCTATTTCCCTTGAGGCAGGGGATCATCCCTAAGCCTCGTTCTCTGATACAAATCAGGACCATATGCTCCGGCCACATCTCTGTCTCAATCCAGGGGCTCATATCTGTGAGGGGCTCTTGGGGTCAGGTTCCCGGGCCCACAGTCCACACCCCAGAGTTGATATCTGGGACTGTCTTCATCAGGTTTCTGCAAGCAAGGCAAGCACGTGACCTATAGCATCTTTCCTCTATCTGTCTTACTGCCCTCCCCCACCAGGTATCTTAATAATATCATGTCCTGTATCCCCAAGAACATTTGATAAGAGCCATCGGAACAAATACAGATGCCACAAGGGATTACTGTCTTATTCACTTTGATTTTACATCTACATTCATGAAATTAATTCCTTCTGTGCTGCGATTTATTCATTTCTCACAATCACTATAACGCCAAGCAGAGGATCTTTTCATTTTCTATTATGATCTAGGCAATTCTGTCTTTTTGCATCTAGAAAAAGCAAAAAGATTGTTTTGCAAAACATTTGAGAAATTGAGGCAATTATAATGGAATTTGGTTGCATGACTTCCCAATTTCTTGGTAGCACTGTTGAGTTTTTATTGCTTCCTACCCACCTCCAACACACCACCACCATCACCATGACCACCACCACCCTTTCTCAGCTGTTAAAGTGGTATATGGCATGTATTAAAATTTGGGGGGTTAACTTAACTTTGAAAAAATTTTAGACAGAAAAAATGTTAACAAAACAGTGCGTGACTTCCCCGGTAGTCCAGGGGTAAAGAATCTGCCTGCCGGTACAGAGGACACGGGGTCAGACCTGGTTCGAGAAGATTCCACACGCCAAGGAGCAACTAAGCCCATGCACCTCAACGACTGAGCCCACGTGTGCCCTACAGCCCGTGACCCACAACGAGAGAAGCCATCCCAATGAGAAGCCCACACACCGCAACTAGAGAAACCCTTGTGTGCAGCAACGAAGACCCAGCACGGCCCGAAATAAATAAAGGAAACAAAACAGAAAAACAGGGCAAAGAATTCCCGTCTCCTTCACCGATGTTCCCCAAATGTTAACATTTTACAGCATGCTTTCTCTCAGTAAACATACACATAAAAGGTACTCAATTATTGCACGTTGACCTATTTAGTATTTTGTGGGCATTGGATTATATCACCGCAAACTTTCCTTCTCTAAAGAGTCTATGATCCACCACTTGTATATAAAGTAAGTCTTTTATAATATTTGTAATACGCATTCATACAGAGTCTCAAAACACTCGTAGCTAATCAGTTCAGCCCAGTGATAAGTTAATAGTTCAGATGCAAACATTTGGCATTTCCAGAGTAACGTACCACACTAGGTGCCAGGTCACACAAGAAGGGTCTTGTAAATGGGACGTGAGTGATGGTGAATGACCCCCACCCAAGAAATCAAACATGAGAGAAAAGAGATGCCCCATAAGAGGTAGATGAAAAAATCGGCTGGAAATGAGTCAAAACGGCCCTCCAGTCCAGGATTTACTGGATGGGATGTCCATGTCCAATGTCCACGTCCAGCTGCTGGTCTGACATTCACACCCATGGGTCTCACAAGTGCCACAAACAGAGGCAGCCAACACCAAAGTCTTAACTGTTTTCCTGTGTTCTCACTCTGCTTGGTGATATTCTGACCAATTCTGAAACTTGGGATTCCTCTTCCAAGAAACCTTCTTTTGTCCCCAGCTTCTAATCACTCACTACGTTCTGCTTATCTGGGAGGCTGAGACCTCCCTGGGAGAGTGAGGAGTAGTCCAGCTAAGGGGCTGCATAACTCACATTTAGAGGGTCTTCATCAGAAGATGCCCAGAGACAAATATTTAAGGAAATACAGTCCAGAAAGCTTCCTGGTGAAGCCCGAAGCTTGGTATATTTCTGCGGATGTAGAGGTTTCTGTTCCACTGTGTCGTGTAAGGTTAGTGCCAGCAACAGTCACAGACAGCTTGGTGTGAAAGAACTTGGAAGTGGGGCCCTACATGGACAGTCTGCCACCCCCATGATGGCTCCTCAGACTCAGGGACCATCAGGTCCCCTGGTGGTTTGGTGGGGGCAGTAGTGGTTGGGGCTTCCCTGGTGGTTCAGATGGTAAAGAATCTACCTGCCATGCAGGAGACCTGAGTCTGATCCCTGGGTCAGGAAGATCCCCTGGAAAAGGGAATGGCAACCCACTCCAGTATTCTTGCCTGAAGAATTCCATGGACAGAGGAGCCTGGAAGGCTATATTCCAGGGGGTCACAAAGAGTTAGACACAACTGAGTGACGAGTGTGCAAAAAGGGGTTGAGGGGTAAGGACCCTGGAGAAGTGAACTAGGAAACAGCACAGAGGACCTACCTGCTTCCTCCTGCGCTCATCACCACGTTGCCAAGGGGTGGTTCCATGTTTCATTGCATTAAAGGTAAGCATTTGACACAGGCATGTGGCCTGATCACCGCTTGCAGACACACTGAATCAGTTCAAGCCTAGGCTAGAAAGAAGTTAGAGTAGGGATGAGAAAAGAGGGAAATCCTTCAGCTCCAAAGCAAATAGACAGGGAAAACGTGGAGACTGACAGATTTTGTTTTCTTGGGCTCCAGAATCACCATGGACAGTGACTGCAGCCATGAAATAAAGATGCTTGCTCCTCAGAAGAAAAGCTATGACAAACTTAGTGTGTTAAAAAGCAGAGACATCACTGCTGACAAAGGGTTCATATTGTCAAAGCTATGGTTTTTCCTGTAGTCGTATACGGGTGTGAGTGAAGTGAAAGCTGCTCAGTCGTGTCTGACTCTTTGTGACCCCATGGACTATACGGTCCATGGAATTCTCCAGGCCGTTCCTAGTGGGTAGCCTTTCCCTTCTTCAGGGGATCTTCCCAACCCAGAGATCGAACCCAGTCTCCTGCGTTGCAGGTGGATTCTTGAGAGTTGGACCATAAAGAAGCTGAGCACCAAAGACGTGATGCTTTCAAACTGTGGTGCTGGAGAAGACTCTTGAGAGTCCCTTGTGCTGCAAGGAGATCAAACCAGTCCATCCTAAAGGAAATCTGTCCTGAGTATTCGTTGGAAGGACTGATGCTGAAGCTCCAATCCTTTGGCCACCTGATGTGAAGAACTGGCTCATTGGAAAAGATACTGATGCTGGGAAAGATTGAAGGCAGGAGGAGAAGGGGATTACAGAGGACAGATGGTTAGATAGCATCACTGACTCAATGGACAAGAACTTGAGCAAACCCCAGGAGACAGTGAAGGACAGGGGAGCCTGGCATGCCGCAGTCCATGGGGTTACAAACAGACACAACTTAGGGACTGTACAACAACTAGAGACAAAATACTTAGCCCTTAAGGATTGAAAGTGGGAAATGAGCAGGAGGTGCAGAAGCAAGCAGTTCACCCTGGTTGAGGCCCTACTGTGTGCAGGTGCTGTGTGTACCGTATTCGTATGAGGCAGCCCTCATTGGCCCCATCACATGAATGAGACATCACGCTTCAGAGAGGTGAAGTGATTTGCTCAGGGTCACACAGCTTACTAGTGAGGAGGTCAACGTGCTGCCTGTTAACTTAAAACCTTTTTCTTTGCTTCTTAAGCAGCATGACCTCATCTTCAAAGGAAATCTCAAACAAAAGCCCAATATGTAAACCACATCAGCTGTGGTTAGAAAGGGGTCAGAGAAAAGGCAAAACGACGGAGACAGTAAAAGGATCAGTGGTTGCCGGGGGTCTGGGCAGGAAGAGAGGCAGGAAGAGACCAAGCTCAGAGGATGCGGAGGGCAGTGAAACTACTCTGGGTATTATAACACTGGGATACATGTAATTATACGCTAGTCCACGCCCAGAGAAGACACACCACCAAAAGCGAGCCCTCAGGGAGATTGTGTAGCTTGGGTGTTTATAATGTGTCTGCTGGGGATGCTGATAAGGCGGGAGGCCATATGTGTGTCAGGTTGGGAGGTACGTGGGGACTCTTGGTCCCTTCCTCTCAATTTCACTGTGAATCTGAAACTGCTCTAAAAAATAAAGTCCATCTTAAAAAAAAAAACAAAGGATGAGGGTCCTTGAGTCTCTCCCCCAGTCTCTCAGCCCTTTGGAGGTCCCAAAGCAGAGACATTACTTTGCCAACAAAGGTCTGTCTAGTCAAGGCTATGGTTTTTCCAGTAGTCATGTATGGATGTGAGAGTTAACTATAAGGAAAGCTGAGTGCCAAAGAATTGATGCTTTTAAACTGTGGTGTTGGAGAAGACTCTTGAGAGTCCCTTGGACTGCAAGGAGATCCAACCAGTCCATCCTAAAGGAGATCAATCCTGAGTGTTCATTGGAAGGACTGATGTTGAAGCTGAAACTCCAATACTTTGGCCACCTGATGCAAAGAGCTGACTCCTTTGAAAAGACCCTGATGCTGGGAAAGACTGAAGGCAGGAGAAGGGACGACAGAGGATGAGATGGTTGGATGGCATCACCGACTCAATAGACATGAGTTTGGGTGAACTCTGGGAGTTGGTGATGGACAGGGAGACCTGACGTGCTGCAGTCCATGGGGTCGCAGAGAGTCGGACATGACTGAGCAACTGAACTGAACTGATGCCACCACAGGCTCTGCAAGGAGCTCCACCACAAGGCATGTAAAAGCCACCGGCCGCCCCATCAGAGAACAACCCCTTCTGTGGAAACCTCAAAGCAGCTCTGTACAGACACGGGGCACTGCCCTTTCTTCCAACCCCTCTGCATGCTCTTCCTGGTCTCCTCCCGCAAATGGACAGCAGGAACCTGTCTCCCGGAGGGGTTCCTTCCAGACCTCACCCCACCTGCAGCCTCTCAGGTCACAGACGGCTTCCCTACCCTGTCGGAGGAAATGGACCAAGAGAGCTAGAACGCGCGGCCCCAGCACCGAGGCCCGGGGAGGTCCCTCGGGCCAGCCAGTCCGTGGGAAGGAAAGAGTGTCTGGGGACAGACACAGCCAGAGTGGCACCGCAACCCAGCATGCTGGCCCCTTCTGCAGCCTGGAAAGGAAACAGGAAAAGGAAGGACCAGAGTCTTCTTGGCTCCATCACCCTAGACTGCAATTTTTTTTTTCTTTCTTCTGAAATTCCTACTTATTTCTTTGTCTCAGCAGCCAACACAATGTGGACCGCTCCCCAGGAGATACCAAAGGCACTTTGAACAAAGAACTGTGAGAATTCTCCCTGAAGGAGAGAATGAAGCTTGCTTCATCTGCTGGGAATGCCTGAACACCGCTCTAACCGTTGCTATAAATGATTTAAAAGCAAGGAGAGAGATGTCTCGTCTAGCCTCCTCCCCTGTGACCCAGGGGTGAGAAAGTTTCTGGGAGAAAACTGGATTGAAGACACTCTCCTTGTGAAGTAGAACCCCCTGGGGGCTTCATTAGGCCTTCTGGGTCCCAGGCAGCGCTGGCTATGGTGAAGAATATTTTCTACAACCTCACCTTGTTAATCCACGTTACCAGTGGGAGGCAATGGCTCAGAATATCTCCAGGAACTGTCCCTCATCACTAAAGGTCAGCTTCAAAGTGGGTTACATCTCCCTGAAGGGTGTGAGGAACAGAACACAGCAGAAGAGTTGTTGCGCCGATTTCCGGCCAGGGCCTCACTGCCTCTTTGGAACGGTCGTTCTTGAGACGCTGCCATGCTGAGAGAAAATGGTGTCACATGTAGGTGCTCCAGTTCACAAGCCCAGCTGAGGCCCCCAGCCAAAGACAGCACCGACCACAGCCATGTGAGTGCGCCATCTTGGACATCCTGCCCGGTAGAGCCTTCACGTGACCTCAGTCCCAGCCGCTATAGAGAGACCCCAAGCAAGGAGGACCCAATTGGGCCCTACTAACCCGCAGAAACACAAGAGGCCTGCTCACTTCCCCGGGCTGCCTTCCACAGACAGTACCGTGAGCTGTGGGGCTGAAAACAACAGAAATTCATTCTCTCACCATTCTGGGGGCTGGATGTCTGAAATCAACGTGTCAACAGGATTATATACGTGCATGTTTGACTCTGGGCAACCCCAACGACCGCAGCCGGCCAGGGTCCTCTGGCCATGGGATTCTCCAGGCAAGAATACTGGAGCAGGTTGCCATTTTCTCCTCTAGGGAATCTTCCCGACCCAGGGATCGAACCTGCCTCTCCAGCACTGGCAGGTGGATTCTTTACCACTAGCACCATCTGGGAAGCCCTCAGCAGGTCCCCCTCCCTCTGAAACCTCTAGGGGAGGATCCTTCCCCATATCTCCCAGCTTCTTCTCTATCTCTTCCCAGATGCTCCTCGGCTTATGGAAGCATCACACCAAGGTCTGTCTCCATCTTCATGAGGCCTTCTTCCCTCCGAGTGTCTTGTATCCAGATTTCCCTCTTTTTAAAAAAATTTTTACTTATTTATTTGGCCATACCAGGTCTTAGTTGCGGCACGTGTGATCTTTAGTTGTGGCACGTGATCTCTCAGCTGTGGCACGTGGGATCCAGTTCCCTGACCAGGGATCAAACCTGGGCCCTCTGCATTGGGAGCATGGCATCTTAGCCGCTGGACCACCAGGGAAGCCACTTCCCCTAACCAGGGAAGTCTCAATGTGGACCACTTCTGAAGTCTTTATGGAGTTTGTTACAGTATTGCTTCTGTTTTAGGTTTTGGTTTTTTGGCCTTGAGGCATGTGAGATCTTAGTGAGAGCCCCCACTAAGGATAGAACTCACACCCCCCTGCGTTGGAAGGTAAAGTCAACCCCTGGACTGCCAGGGAAGTCCCCGGATTTCCCTATTCTTGTGAGGGCACTGGGGATACTAGATTTGGGCCCTGACAAACTCTTCTTAACTTGGTGACATCTGCCAAGATCCTATTTTCAAATAAGGTCCCATTCCCAGGCCCCTAGGATTAGGACTTCAATATGTCTTTTCAGAGGATACAATTCAACCCATCACAAGAGGTGAAGGTAGAGGTTGCGAGCCTCTTCCTTTTGGAGAAGTTTGAGATGCAGTAACAGAAAGGTTGATAATAGAATGGTTGACACTCCTGGTCCACCAGGCATGTGAGCTGGATGTCTAAGGGAAGCTAGCCTACAATGGAAATGGTGTATCTGCAGATAATGGCAGCTTTGTGAAGCTGTGTTTCACTTGGTTTTTGTATACAGTTGTTTCATTTTTTTCTCTTCTTAGGATGTTTTCTTCACTGATCTCCAAGGACTTTTACAAAATTCAAGGTCTTTATTCTAAGCCTATTCTATACAGAGTGATGGCCAAGAGTCAGAAGACATGGGTCCCTCCCTGAGTAACTGTGTGATCCCAAGCCAATCAAGCAGTCTCTCAGGGTGGGGGTTAGTTTCATTCATTCAACAACCACTTATTAGAAGCCTGCAAAATGGTGGTGGTGGGTGGGGATCAAGAGTTCATACAGCCCAGCCTCTCCTTTCACAGACCAGAAAGCTGAACTCTGGGAGGTTAAGGACCTGCGGGCCATTAACGAGCCACAATCATCAGCATTCATCTGCAAAATGATGAGCTGGGAACAGATTTTCTCAAAGGCTCTTTCCAGTCATTAAACTGATTATAAAACCATGAATCTATATTTTACTCGTTTTAAATAAAAAAAAAAATACTACATTCAATTCGGTTGCATGCATTTCTGAGACTCAGAAATTGTGACTGTAAAATTATGTCACCACAGTTTCCTTGACTTTGATGCTTATGAATTATGAAGCCAGTGAAGAGAAAGTTTCATCAAACCATCAAAAGCCAAACCATTTTTTTGTACTTTCAATTTGCATGACTTTTGACGATCCTGTTTTTACTGATCTTAAGACTGTCTCCATACCTTTAAAAGCCCCAGAATACCTCTTCATGGCAAAGCTGAGTCACGGGGCTCATTTGCAAAGAGTTCAGTCTTGGAAAGTGTACTCATTGCCTGATTTAACAGAAAAAAATAATAGGAGACTAATATGTGAAAGAAGGTCAGTGTATCATATATTATTTATATGATATACTCAAGTACACATATATCATATACCCGTTTATATATTGAGTATACTCATGTCATTTTCTTTGAAAATAGGAAGAAATCTCACATGCTGTACAGATAGATGTTGGCATTATTTGTGGATTCATCTTCCAATTATGCCTGGTACCAGAGTTTGCAGGCTTAATGATCTGTGGGAACATTTACATGAATGATTTGCTTTTGGAAAGGAAAGCACATCGTATAGTCAGATAGAGACACAAAGCATGTGATGGGGAAAAAGATATTTTTATAATGCATCATGAGAGAAGACATGGGTAAGTAAGGTTAACATACAGTTTAAGACAGCATGTTCTGCCATGGTAGCGAAACCTGAGAATATGAATTAAAATGAAAAAGTCATAAAATGGGGACATCCCTGGTGATCCAGTGGTTAAGACTCCAAGCTTCCACTGCAGGTGCTGGGATTTGAACCCTGGTCGGTGAACTAAAATCCTGCATGCCATATCGCGTGGCCAAAAAGATTTCTAAAAAGACAGAAAATGAGAAGGTATCTGCTACATGATCAGGGCGCAACGTCAACCATCATCAGGTTCCAACGGTGGGAGGCTGAGAGGACCACTGCTTCGTCCCCGGGCACTCATTGGCTTCTCCCTCTTCCCAAACCTTTGGAAAATGTGCTTTTATAGCCCTTGACCCCTGTGTGGTCATTACTAGTTTATAGCTGACATCTTTGTCTAGGCTGTGAGAGTCTATGTGAGAGAAATTAGGTCTGAAGTCTCTCTGTGTACTCAGAGCCAGTACCCAGTACTCAGGGAACAGAAGGTAATCAACAAACCAACTTTCTCCAGCCCCTCCACCAAGGGCAGCGAAGATGCTGGGGGTGGGCTTCCCTGGTGGTGCAGTGGTTAGGAATCCTGCCTTGCAATGCAGGGGACATGAGTCCAGTCCCTGGTCCAGGAGGATCCCACATGCCATGGGCAGCTAAGCCGCAACTACTGAGCCCACGTGCCACAGCTACTGAAGCCCCCAACCCTAGAGCCTGCACTCTGCAACAAGACAAGTCACGGCAACGAGAAGCCAGAGCACCGCACTCAAGAGTAGCCCTCGCAGCAACAAAGACCCGGCACAGCCAAAAATAAAAAAAATTATAGTTTTACAAAAAAAGATGCTGTGGGTGATGCATGCGCGAAGAGGCAGCTGAAATGATGCAGCTTTGGAACAGAATGGATTTTCCCTCCAGGGCAGCTCCAGGTAATTAACAAACTAGTTACTCATTCATCACTTCCCCCTTCCATCCCTGCCTTCAGCGTGGGAACGTCTAGGCTGTGGACTGTTCACGGAGGTGCTGGAGACCCAGCGCCACCTGACCCGCAGCCTCCAGTGCAGCTGTCTTCCTAAAGCACCTGCCGCTTACTCAGAACACACCCTGAGAGCGGCGTCGGCCAGGCCCTCTGTCATAAATGCTTGAGCGAAACCCAGAGCATGACTCACTCACAGCAATTATGAAAGACAGGGAAGTAGTCTCAAGAGGGTTTTGGAGGCAGAGACCTGGCAGGGCCTCCACGCTGGCAGACCTCGGGTGTAACTGACAAGGGCCCACATGCCCCAACTTGTGGGGGGTGCCCCCATCATCCCCACCCCACCCCCACCACCATTTCCCTCTCCTCCTCTATGAGCTGTAATTCCTGGAGATCAGCCAGGACAGTGTTTCAGCATTGAGCCCACAGCCAACCTGCACCCCTTCCTTTTTCCTAGAACAGGAACAGGTGAGAGGTTCTGGTTCCCTGGAACCAGGTCAGCAATGCCGGGGCCAGATGCGAGGCCCTGACACTCAGGTGCAGACAGACAGGAGGACAGGCGCCAGCTGGAGGGCTGTTTTTTTAAGGTGGAGCTGGAATCTGTTGGGTGAGTTCCCTCCCAAGAGTTCCTTCCAATGCCCGAGTTGGCTGCACAGCAGCGCCTCATGAGCACAGTGAGAAGCTTCTTCATAAAATGTCTTTCTCCCTGACCATTTTTGCCAGTGAACAGATAGGAAGCTGTTTCTGCTCTTCAAACAGCTATTGTTGTTGTTGTTCAGCCCCTCAGTCATGTCCGGCTCTTTGTGACCCCATGGACTGCAGCACACCAGGCTTCCTTGTCCTTCATCAACTCCCAGAACTTGCTCAAACTCCATGTGCATTGAGTCGGGGATGCCATTCAACCATCTCATCCTCTGCCGCCCCATCTCTCTCCTGCCTTCAATCTTTCCCAGCACCAGGGTCTTTTCTAATGAGTTGGCTCTTGGCATCCGGTGGCCAAAGTATTGGAGCTTCAGCTTCAGCATCAGTTCTTCCAGCAAATACTCAGGGTTGATTTCCTTTAGGATGGACTGGTTGGATCTCCTGGCAGTCCAAGACAGCTTTGGGTCTCACCAAGTGCATGGCTTGCTCTCAGGTGGCCAGTTTTGTGGGACTTCTTTTTTTCCCTCCCCTCTGGTTTCCTTTCCCACTGTTCTCTGTGAAGAGCAGCTACTACAGGCTGATCAATACTGGCGGGACCAGCGAGAGGTTCCTCCCACTTGCAGCCTTTCCACTTCACAGGGAATGAGATGAATGTCATCTCATTCAGCTTCCTCAGAAGAGTTAGGCCCTGCCCTTCGCTCATTCACAGATCTGGCCTCAGAAAGTTCCTGCCGGGGCCCACTTTTCTCAAAGGAGGAGAAGATGTGGGCAGTCTCGCTTCAAGCCCCTCCATGGAAATAAAGAGACTGACAAGCACCAGTCGTGCGCTGGATTCTGGGGACCGGGTGCAGAGTCCTTTGACAGAGGGGTTCCAAGAGAGAATTAATCCAGGGGTGGGTTCTGCTGTGAGTTAGACACTAACTTACACTTAACCTGCACAACAGCCCTACAAAAAGAGTAGTCTTCCCATTGCACAGATAGGTAAACTGTGGCCAGGGCTATTAACCAGCTTTCCCAGGCTCACGAGGCTTGGATGCAGCAGAGGTGGGCTTCAAGCCTCACTCTCACCATCTGCAGAGAGTCATTAGTTCATGTTTCATTTGATTACATCACTAAGCTCCGTTTTCCTGTCCTTGTTCTAGTATATTCTTCATGCAGAAGCCTCACAAATGTCAAGGATTAGAGGATTCTGATTGCAATTTGTCAGCCACCCTCCTGGGCCAGAGTTCAAAGTGAGGACGTTAAGAGCAGTCTTCTCAGAGGCAAGTCTGTGGACAGGGGTCCAAGAATGTTACCAATCTGACCAGTGAGCTGTTTGCTCAGTCGTGTCCGACTCTTTGCAACCCCATGGACTGCAGCACGCCAGGTTTCCCAGTCCATCACCAACTCCCGGAGCCTACTCAAACTCATGTCCATCGAGTCAATGATGCCATCCAACCATCTCATCCTCTGTCATCCCCTTCTCCTCTTGCCTTCAATCTTTCCCAGCATCAGGGTCTTTTCAAATGAGTCAGTTCTTCGCATCAAGTGGCCAAAGTATTGGAGTTTCAGCATCAGTCCTTCCAATGAATATTCAGGTTGATTTCCTTTAGCATTGACTGGTTGAATCAGTCAATCCTCAGTGTCTCCAGGCGTTGCCAAATGTCCCCTGGGGGCAAAAATCACAGAGCCCCCTCCTCACGTCCCCCAAATTGAGAACCACTGTTTAAAAGCAATTTGACACAGGAACTTTATGTCTATTCAATCTAATAAAAATATTGGACCCTGAATTTTGCAAGTCTTGGTGGCTTTTTAAATTTCATCTTTGCAGTAACTCATTTTCATTGGTCTTATTAAAGCCTCTGTCTCCAAGGCATTAGGGAAATAAAGAGCAAAAGAGAATTAGGTTTTTACCATCGATGGTCTATTCTAGGAGCCCCACTAGGGGAGAACACAGCAGATGCCCAGGCAGGAGAGGCCACGGGGAGGAAATGGCCTGTGTCCTGTCAGATTCCTGGTCTGTCTTGGCCAGCAGTTGTCATCTGTGAACCTGAGTAGAGCCTTTTAACATTAAAAAATTTTTTTTTTTTTTTTACCACGTGGCAAAGCGACATGGTATAAAATTGAGAAAGTGCCCCCCAGTGGCACCAGTCCCCCTTAGGGTCACCAGCTTCGTGTCATGTACCCCACCTCCCCCTGCAGACAGACACACGTTCTTAGGCATGATACACATTCTTCCTCTCCCTTCGACGATGGGCTTGCTTTCCTGGTGGATCTTTTGCCATTTCAGGCGGGGCTGCGGCAAGCGTCCCCGTGTGCGCAGGCAGGAGACGGGTTGATAGATCACGCTGCGACCAGATTCCTCTCAAGCTCGTTGCAGTACTATTTTTATTGTCGATGTCATCAGCTTCAGCTCTGTATGTTAATATATCTTTTCCTGATGACAAAAGCAATATTGTTTCTTATAAAAATTCAAATAGTACAGGAACATGTAACTCTAAATGTAGAAATATGTTATACTCTTGCTCTGCCCTGATCTTCACCAAAGCTACTGTGAAATTAGACATTTAGTCTTCCAGAGTTCTGTGTGTGTATAGTGTGTGTACTTATACACAACATATATACATATGTAATCATATATACATATATAAACACAGTATATATATACACATGTATATACACACAACATATATACATACGCAATCATATATACATACAGTATATATGCATGTGTATATATACACACACAACATATTTACATATATGTAATCATATACACACATATAAAGACAGTATATATATATACACGTGTATATACACACAGCATATATATATGTGCAATCACATGTACATACAGTATATATGCGTGCGTATATATACATACACAACACATATACATACCCTGGGATTTCTTTGGAAGGAATGATGCTAAAGCTGAAATTCCAGTACTTTGGCCACCTCATGCGAAGAGTTGACTCATTGGAAAAGACTCTGATGCTGGGATGGATTGGGGGCAGGAGGAGAAGGGGACGACAGAGGATGAGATGGCTGGATGGCATCACTGACTCGATGGACGTGAGTCTGGGTGAACTCCGGGAGTTGGTGATGGACAGGGAGGCCTGGCGTGCTGCGATTCATGGGGTCGCAAACAGTCGGACATGACTGAGCGACTGATCTGATCTGATCTGATATGTGTGTGTGTGTATATATCTATATATATATATGTAATCATATACGTAATCATCAGAGAAGGCGATGGCACCCCACTCCAGTACTCTTGCCTGGAAAATCCCATGGACGGAGGAGGAGCCTGGTAGGCTGCAGTCCATAGGGTCGAGAAGAGTCGGACACGACTGAGCGACTTCCTTTTCACTTTTCACTTTCATGCATTGGAGAAGGAAATGGCAACCCACTCCAGTGTTCTTGCCTGGAGAATCCCAGGGACGGGGGAGCCTGGTGGGCTGCCATCTATGGGGTCACACAGAATCGGACACGACTGAAGTGACTTAGCAACAACAATCATATATACATATATAATCACAGTATATACATATATACCAGAGAAGGCAATGGCACCCCACTCCAGAACTCTTGGCTGGAAAATCCCATGGACGGAGGAGCCTGGAAGACTGCAGTCCATGGGGTTGCTGAGGATCAGACACGACTGAGTGACTTCACTTTCACTTTTCACTTTCCTGCTTTGGAGAAGGAAATGGCAACCCACTCCAGTGTTCTTGCCTGGAGAATCCCAGGGACGGGGGAGCCTGGTGGGCTGCCATCTATGGGGTTGCACAGAGTCGGACACGACTGAAGCGACTTAGCAGCATACATATATACATGTGTGTATATACACAACTTATATACATATGTAATAATATACACACATATAAACACAGTATATACATATACGCGTGTATATACACACAACATATATACATGTATAATCATATCTACATATATACATGTGTATATATACCCACAACATATATACATGTGTAATCACATATACATATATACACACAGTATATATACATATGTAATCATATATACATAAATACCGTGTATATATACATGTATGTATATACACACAACATATATACATATATGTAATAATATATACACATATAAACACAGTATATATACACGTGTGTATACACACAACATATACACAAGTGTAATCATATATAAACACAGTATATATACATATACATGTGTGTATACACACACAACACACACACAAGTGTAATCATATATACATATATAAACACATGCATATATACATATACAATCATATATACATATGCAAACACACAAATATACATATATACACACATAAATAGGATTATAGTGCATATTCTGTTCTGTAACTATCATCCTTAGATATTAAAGGTGACACACAAAATGCCAGTAAATGGTTTCTGATATTAAAATAAGAACAAATCAAAAGAATCTATTTGCAAAGCAAAGAATTACTGAGCATAAATCTCTCCAGATTTCAGAAATGTGAAAATCCACTCATGTGTAGCCATGTGGCAGTGTTTATTTCCTTGAAGTTCACCCTAAAGGATTGTTCTCATGCAGTATTTATTAAAATGTATGTTTTCTGTCTAACATTATTGAACAAAACAAATATTTCCCTGGACCAGCCTAACCATCATATTAACTGTAAATTGCATTATCTGAAATGCAATCAATACTCTTCTGGTATACAATGCTCCTGATGTATAATTCTAAACCGCATTAGTAGACGGAGAAACCTGCCTAAGATTTAACAGGCTTTGTCTTGTCTAGCTATTGTTCAGATTTCTTCATCCAAACAGCGCAGTCTGAACTGAGCATTAATTACCACCGAGAGCAGGGAAAATGTCATTTGAACAAAGCCACTATTGCCCATTGTAGGTAAAGAAATGGCACGTGCAGGTTTGAGTACCAAGATCAAAATTCCCACACAAAAAATATGTTTTGAGCATGTTTTATATTCTAAGCTCTGAGCTGGGCAGGTTGGTGATACGAAGACGGTTAAAATAGTGTCCTCCCTGGCAGAGATTTTCTTAGGAGATGATTTCTCTCTTTAAGAAAGAATCTACTTTAAAACATTCTATCATTTGGTGGTTCAAGTTCACATACCAGATAACAAGCAAAATTCTTGGCTTCCAAACCAGCATTTCTGTTGCTTACGCGCATATTCATATCCCCTCCTCAGTGTAGAGGTCTCTCATTCAACACAGGGGGGGATGTTTTTTAAGTTTCTCTAAAGTGAAAATCTCTGCTAAATGAAGTCTTCCACAATAAAATCAGATAGGCTTTCTGTAAAACAAAGCACAACAAAAAAGCACTGTATTTGAATGTGAGAAAATTATCATTTAAAAAGCAAGCATCTAAAAATCATGTACAATAGAATGCACGTATGTACATGAATCATACACAGCATGTAGTAAGTTCTTATGCATTTCTGCTGCTGAATTAACATATTAATAAGACTGGCTATACTTTTTAAATTCTCCTTTGTCCATAAAAGTTTTACTCACTTACTAGATCTGACTCAGAAAATGCCAACACAACCAGAAATGCCAACTGCAAAAAGGAAATATATCTATTAATAAATTTATCCAGAAACCCTGATGGTAATTAGGGGTTTCACATCCTAGTCCTGCTAAATGCAGTGTAGTTCCTAGAGTCTTAGGGTTTAGTGAAGTTCTACTTCACCCTCAAACCTCTATGCCTATCAGATGTCGCTCTATAGCAGTTTTTATATATTTTGCTTTCATTCCATTTCTAGAATTTACCTTCGTCTCACCAACTTCCTAGGTAGAGGTAAGTGGACTGTCAATTAGGCAACAACATCTAATTTTCTTCTTTTTTAATGTTTATTTATTTTTGGCAGTGCTGGGTCTTTGGTGACGTGCGTGGGTTTCTCCAGTTGTGGCTCCCAGGCTCTAGAGCGCAGGCTCGGTGGTTGCGGCACACGGACTTAGCTGCCCTGCAATATGTGAGATCTTCCCAGATCGGGGGTCAAACCAGTGTCCCCTGCATTGCAGGGAACGAATTCTTAACCACCGGATCACCAGGGAAGCCCCCAAGTGCTCTAACTTCTAAAAACACATCTTTGACCTTGTTAATCTGGGAACCTGAGCCAAGAACACCACTGTTACTCCCACTGGAGACACCACCCGGAAATTTCACTATTGCTGTTACCACCATGGCTGAAAGAACATCCC
Source organism: Bos indicus (assembly GCF_029378745.1). Classification (NCBI taxonomy): domain Eukaryota; kingdom Metazoa; phylum Chordata; class Mammalia; order Artiodactyla; family Bovidae; genus Bos; species Bos indicus. Next base: position 112,483,248 of record NC_091763.1, read on the forward strand.
TATCTATACAGATACATGTAAAATGACCCAAAGTGCTGAGTTTAAGATGACACGCCTTTGAGGCAAATTTTGAAATTAATGTTAACTCTAAAACATACAACTGAACCTTTTCTGCTAGTTCTGAACTTTTTTCCTCTGATAGTCTTTATGCTAAATCTACTCTTTTCCCAGACCTTTATTTAAAAGACAGCCTTTAATCCACCCAAACTCTGCCTTCGATCCCAGGCCCTGGGGACACTGGCCTATTTGCTTTCTGATTCTGTCTGTCTTTCTCTGTATCTTTCTCTCTCCCATCTCTCCCTCTCCTCTATTTAAGAAGTCTTTCCTCTCTTCTTTTAGCTCCAGATGGCTGTAGGAGCCTGGCATTTCTCGAGCTTTCTCTGTTTTTCTTTCTGACTCAAATGTTATAGCCAAATGTCTGTGTCCAGTGGGTATGCCAGGGGAGGGGGCTGTGGGGGTGGGAAGCCTGACTTCCTCTAGTCACTAAAAGAAGAAAGTCACTTGAACCCCAGCCATCTAATTTGCTATAATATCTACATTTATAGGCTTTAGTTGCCAAGGTTTCCCTTCAGAAGAGACATCTAAGTGAAATTCTGTGACAGTCAACTGACATCATCACATCTAAACCTTGACCTCATACATCCACTCAGCAGACACAAACACATACACGCATGTACACAAAACACACTCTCTCACACATACACACTTACAGTCACTCAGGAAGTTTCACGCCTACAGAATTTCAAAACACATCAGCCACGGTTACTATAACTTTGTGGGCTGGCGAGATCCGTGGATGAAGAGTCTAAAGTGCTTTAACAGTCGCCATGGGCTTCCCAGGTGGCCCAGTGGTAGAGAACCCGCCTGCCAATGCAGGAGACACAGGACGTGCGGGTTTGATCCCTGGGTCAAGAAGATCCCCTGGAGAAGGAAACGGCTCCCACTCTAGTGTCCTTGTCTGGGAAATACCACGGACAGAGGAGCCTGGCGGGCTACGTTCATGGGGTCACAACGAGTTGGACATGACTTAGTGACTAAACAATGGCAACAGCGGGTTGGTGCTACAATTTCTTGTCAGGAGGTCACCCGACTGGCACATTCCTTGGGGTGTCCGTCGTGAGCACCAGACCCTCCTCCAGGACTTTCCTGCTGCACCCTGTACTTCCCTTACCCAGGTCCATGGAGGATGCTTTTTAAAGGGAGGAGGGACAGGAAATGAATCATTATAAGTTTGGTTTGGTGGGAAGACATGATGGGAAGTTCGGTTCCAGCTCTGACATGTTGTTGTGGGGCTGGATCGTGTCCCCCCAAAAGACATGCTGAAGCCCTACTCCCAATGCTTCCAGAAGAATGTGACCTTCTCTGGAAACACAGTCTTTGCAGATGTAATTTGTTAAGAAGAGGTCATACTGCAGGAGGGTGGGGCTTTCACCCAACGGGCTGGCATCCTTACAAGAAGAGGGAAGAAGGTAGAGTGGAGACAGACACAGGGAGGACCGTGTGGTGATGAAGGTGGAGCCTGGAGGAGGGAGAAATTGGGGTGATGTGTCCAAGAAACGCTGGGCTGGCCGGCCACCACCAGAAGCTGGAAGAGACAAGGAAGGATTCTACCTGGAGTCTCAAAGGGACCATGACCTGCGTCCTATATAGATAGTCTGACATTTTTCACAAGATCTTCACATCGTCATGCTCTATGAATTTTGCACTTTTAGGAATTTGGTTGGGGGTTCAATAGAAACTATGTGTAGGGCTTCCCTGGTGGTGCAGTGGATAAGCATCTGCCTGCCAATGCAGGGGACACGGGTTCACAGCCTGGCCCAGGAAGATCCCACATGCCACGGAGCAACTAAGCCCATGCACCACAGCTACTGAGCCTGCGCTCTAGAGCCCGGGAGCGGCAACTACTGGGCCCGCGTGCTACAGCTACCGAAGCCACATGCCCTAGAGCCTGGGCTCAGCAACAAGACAAGATGCAGCAATGAGAAGCCTGAGCGCCGCAATGAAGGGCAGCCCCGGTTCACCACAACTGGAGAAAGGCCCGTGCAAAGCAACAAAGACCCATTGCCACCAATATAATAATAATTGAAAAAAACTATGTGTAACTGCCGTTTAAAAGTTTTTAAGTTTAGGGCCCTTTCATTACCCTATTCTGTAATATAATACAGGACCCATGACAAATGAAACTGGATGTCATGGAGAAACAGGTAAGCTGTACCTCTAAAGCCAACAGCAATTCAAGTCCACATTTGCCACAAGAGCAAAGTCCGAAGGACTCAAGAACGTTCTTTGTGTCAACCACTGCTATCCTGTCCACGAGTTCAGCGATGAGAATTGACATCTTCCAAACAGAGCACAGACTTTCTGAAGATTCTAAAAGCTACAAATTGGACTTGTCATCAAAACAGCCTCCTTGACTTGAGGTTATCATGCCTTTCTTGCTTTTCTGTAGGCTGGCAACCCAGGATCCTTTTAAAATCTTCTTTCCTCTGCTCTCCACACACAGCCCTTCACCAATGCACCTTCTGAAGGTGTGTTGGCTTCAGCCTTCTTCTCCTTCCCCACCACCAGCAGCCTTACCTCCTGGCCTCTCCCCAGCATGGTACCTGCCATCTGCTCATCAGACTCTGGGGCTCAGCATCTTCCCTGCTCCAAGCTCTCTGGCAAACTGGGGCTCTGAACACTTCCAGTCCCAAATCTGGCTGGTTGTGTCATATGAAATCAAGTGGGCTGGGCAGTTTC